>NC_133335.1:159164677-159502802 GCF_042186555.1 Aquarana catesbeiana
AAAAAAAAAAAGAAAAAAGAAAAAAAAAAAGGAAGGGAAAAAAAGAAAGGAGAGAGATACACACGCGAGACAGATTTAATTATGATTTTTGGGTAATGCTAGAGAAAGTGGTGTTATATTTGCATTTTGGTATTTGACTTCTGTTACTCTGTTATTTATTCTACGTAGTATTTTAATAGGATGGTGTGATTTATTACAGCATAGTATAAATTTTGTTTTATTTGGTATTAATTGCTGTTATTGATAATTTTATTGTTATTGTGTCTTGTTTCTGTTGGTTATTGTAATTTTATGTTGTCTTCGTTGAATGTAACTGTAGCGGCTACATTTTTGCTCAATAATCTAATGTGATGTTATCCTATGTACAATGTTATAGCTTAGCATATAGCACCATCTAGTCAAAATATGGAATGGACTTAGTTTCATTTTTGTGGTTTATTTGGCTAAACTGGAAAAGACATCACAGAAAGTACTTGTTTATTTACTTTTGACAAGATTGACCTACCCAGGATGCCGAGTGTTCTTACCCAGCAACATCAATAGACTGAACTGCATGCTGGGTAGGGTATAAAAGAACTTGGCGTGGCCATCTTAGGTCTCTTGGAACGCATGGCCTGCCTGTGAGGATCTGTGTGGAGGTCTCCAGCGAAGCGCGGCCTACACCCATTGCGGAGCGATCCGATCAGCGACCCTGCAGCACATCAGTGAGCTGGACTGATGGCGAGGTAGAACTGAGGAGGATCCAGTGAAGCCTGTCGGAGCCGTCTGAGAGTCCTAGAACATCTCACTGAGTGGAGCGGAGCAGCGTAGCAGTGTCGGCCAGCCGGAAACAGGATCCTGTGCACCGGAGCAGAACTGTTCTACATTTCAGACCTGGTTGGGTGAGAGGGCTGCTGCCCAAAGTTTCATTGAAGTACTTTTACACATTTGCACCTATAACACAGTGCTGCTAGGACCTGTAGTCCCACAGAGGAAATTCAACGAATTAAGACTGAGTTCAATATAGGCCTGAAACCTGTACTTCATTACAATTCTGACACTCTGTTACTTGCTCCAGAGACAGTTGTAGTGCTGCTGCACCACAACACTAGTTCAACATTCAGTTTGCTCTGACCCGAGAGTTGTTAACCACTGGATTACAATTTAATCTACACATAGCTAGCAGAAGACAGAAGAAAAGAAGGACTGCCTCTTTAAATGCAAGGCCTTGTATTTTATTTCTCTTCAGAGTTATTGTAATATAAAGCAGTGGGAGCTCCCTAGGAAGTGTGATATGTATTATTGAAATGGCAATGGTCTCTTTTACATGGACAAGCGTGCTGAGAGTGGGACAGTGCCCATAGTGAAGTCAGTCTCACTCTGCCATTAGTTCCATTTCATAGACGCATTTCTAAGAGGTTAATTTAAACAACTTCAATTTTTGTAGTGCTTTTGTGAATTAAATCTGTTGGCTGTCACACTACGTTGGTCTGACAGTACAACTGCTGTAATTATTATTTTCAAGCAGATACAGTAAAATATTATTCTTGTTTAAATATTACTGTGTGGAGTGTTGTTTCCTTTGAATTGCTGACCAGGTGGAGAACTGGAGGTTAAAGGTAAAGACAAAAAGGTACATTATATTATACATTGCGGAATTGTCTTTAAGTTTCTGCTGCACACTAACATTACACCACAGCTGTGTCAAGGGGACTGAGTCAAATTAAGGGGGCGTATAGCAGAGTACAGGCACAAATCAAAATATCAGCAGCTCCTTCGGTGGTCAGTGCTACATAACTAAATAATAATAATTTCCAATTTGGGATTAATAAAGTATTCTGAATCTGATCCCCAGTTTCCCAACATCCTTCCAATCTGTATCCAGCTCCTGTGTGCCTCCAGCAATCCCCATTGCTTCCAGCATCTATCCAGACTGTATCCTGTTCTAGCGTGAATATATACGCTCAAGCCTGTACCCTCTTTCAGTGTGACTCCCTGTACCCTGCTTAAAGGACCCTGTGCACTCCAGCCTGTATCCTATTCCATTGTGACCCTGTGCACTCCAGCCTGCTGTCAGAGAACCTTCGCAACAAATGCTTGTTCCCATGCGCCAGCCAGCAGGCTTTGCTCTTCGGATTCAAACGTGCAGCAAGAATGAGCGAGTCCCGGACCAGGCACGCACATTGGCGCACCCACACGAACGAGTGCGCTTCAGCGCGGGCACGTTCGCATGCCAACGAATCACGGCGCCCTATTTAAATGATCAGCTTACTAGTATCAGTGCTGGATTGTCTCAGCTCGTTCCTGTATCCTTGCTGTTGTCTTGTTTGATTTACCTTGATCCTGAACTCCTGGCTTCCTCGACCATTCTCTCGGATTACCCCTGCATCCCTGTCTGCCTCTACTTCCTGTATCAACCCCGGCTTGGACCTCTGACTACAACTCTGTCTCCTGATCTTGTACTCCGCTGCCAGCCTGTTGCCAACCACCGCCAGTCCCGGACTATGAGCCTGCCTTCCGATTGTGTGCCCATCTGGGCCCATCATCCAAGAAACTCAACCCCTGCCATTTTACCTAACCACCAAGAACTGTTGTGCATGGACATTATCTCCTCACCACTCTTTCCGATCATTTTGGGGATGCCATGGTTGCAAGCACACAACCCACAGATAGATTGGACAATGGGCAAGGTGGTCTTCCAGTCTTCCTATTGCCTCCACAATTGTCTCAAAACCCTCCACTATACGGCTCCAGTTGTTGGCTGTCTAAAACCAGTATTCGAATCCCAAGACCTTGTTCCATCCGTGTACCATGATTTCCTGGATGTCTTTGATAAGCAGAAAGCAGACATTCTTCACCCCCACCGGGCCTATGATTGTCGAACTTTTACCTGGGGCAGAAATCCCATTTGGAAGGATTTTTCCCCTTTCAGAGCCTGAACTCTTGGTCTTGAAGGACTATGTCAATGAGAACCTCAGGAAAGGGTTCATCCGACACTCTACTTCTCCAGCCAGGGCAGGAATATTTTTTGTCGAGAAGAAAGATCACTCACTCCGTCCATGTGTGGATTACAGAGAATTAAACCGGATTACTGTTAAAAATCGTTACCCCCTTCCTCTAATTCCAGAACTGCTCCAGAGACTCCGCTCTGCAAGAATATTCACTAAGCTGGATTTACGAGGTGCCTACAACTTGATCAGAATCAGAAAGGGAGATGAGTGGAAAACGGCCTTCCGGACTCATTTTGGCCACTTTGAGTACCTAGTTATGCCTTTCGGTTTATGCAACGCTCTGGCAACTTTCCAGCATTTTGTAAACAATATCTTCAGAGACTTCCTAGACCTATTCATGATCGTTTACCTAGACGACATTCTGATTTTCTCGGTCTCCCTAGAATTACATTGTGACCATGTGAAACAGGTCCTTCTTAGATTAGGACAAAATGGACTCTATGCTAAGGCCGAGAAATGTGAATTCGAACGGCAGACCATTCACTTTCTCGGACTGGTAATCTCTACGGGAGGTATGGCAATGGACCCTCAAAAGGTTGCAGCTATAATGTCCTGGCCACCTCCAATTGATAAGAAAGGGGTACAACGGTTCATCGGTTTCTCTAATTTCTACAGGAAATTTTTTAAAAAACTTCTCTGGTATCATCATGCCCATCACTCAACTCACCAAGAAACAGAATCGTTTTCAGTGGACGGAGGCAGCTCAAGCTGCTTTTGACAAATTAAAGGGACTTTTTACCTCTCCCCCGGTACTGAAGCACCCTGACCCCGCTCTTCCATACATCCTGGAAGTGGATGCCTCAGAAAGCGCTGTGGGGGCTATCTTGTCCCAGCGCCAAGGACCTAAGGCTCTAATGCACCCCGTGGCCTTTTTCTTGAAGAAATTAGGGCCATCAGAAAGGAACTATGATGTGGGAGACCGAGAACTGTTGGCAGTCAAATCTGCCCTGGAAGAATGGCGGTACCTCTTGGAGGGAGCAACACACCCAATACTGATCTTCACGGATCACAAGAACTTAGAATATCTCAGGACCGCCAAACGCCTCAGACCCAGACAAGCAAGATGGGCTCTTTTTTTTTCACATTTCAGTTTCCATATTACCTACCAGCCCGGGTCCAAGAATGTAAAACCTGACGCGCTATCGCGTATGTTTACGGAAGTTGAAGCTCCACCCCAATCGGATACCATCCTACAGGCTGGAAATTTCCTGCAAGCCGACCTAATGTCACAGATTTGTCAAGCATCCAGGGGAATTTCTCTGCCCCCAGATATGAACCTTCAGGAAAATGATGGGCTCTATTGGCAGGGTAATAAAGTTTTCATACCACAGAATCTGTGTACTACCATCCTACAAGTATGCCATGACTCCCCGTTGGCCGGCCATTTCGGGGGATACAAGACCATGGATTTGGTCCAGAGACATTTTTGGTTTCCTAACCTAGCAAGGGATTGCAGGAAATATGTTGGTTCCTGCTCAATCTGCCTCAGGAACAAGAATAGTAAAGACAAAGCATGGGGATTATTAAGACCACTACCCATTCCTGAAAGACCCTGGGATAAAATCGCAATGGATTTTATTGTGGAGCTTCCCCCATCTGAAGGGTTTTCATCCATCTTTGTGGTGGTGGATCGCCTCTCCAGGATGTCGCATTTTATCCCCATGAAAGGGACCCTATCAGCAACAGAAACTGCTAAAGTTTTCTTTGAAGAGGTTGTTAGACTGCACGGAATTCCTAGCGACTTCTAGTGACCCTGTGTATCCCAAACTACATCTAGCTCCAGTGTTAAGACTCTCATCTCTGTGTTTTCCTGCCTTAGGCAACCCGTCCAGCCATAGACTACCTACCAAAGTTCCCAGTGCTGCAAGAGACTCATCCCTGCATCTTGATGCTCCAGGAACTGCCTGCTTGGATGAGTGGGAGGCATCATAAGCAAAACCTATCACAACTTGCAGGGTGCTCTAGTGCACTTGTAAAGACCAGATGGCTTCTTAAGCCCTGCACCCTGGTCCTTCTAAAGGCTCCACCTTTGCCCAACGTGCGGGCACACTGATTGCTATATCTAGTGCCTTTTGCTCCAAGGCTTCTGGCAAACTGCAAACGCGATTTCTTATGGCTTTCTTTTAACAATGGCTTTCTTGTAGTGCACGACTAATAGTTGTCCTGTGGACAGATTCTCCCACCTGAGCTGTGGATCTCTGCAGCTCCTCCAGAGTTACCATGGGCTCCTTGGCTGCTTCTCTGATTAATGCTCTCCTTGCCCGGCCTGTCAGTTTAGGTGGACGGACATGTCTTGGTAGGTTTGCAGTTGTGCCATACTCTTTTGATTTTCGGATGATGGATTGAACAGTGCTCTGTGAGATGTTCAAAGCTTGGGATATTTTTTTAAAACCTAACCCTGCTTTAAACTTCTACATAACTTTTTTCCTGACCTGTCTGGTGTGTTCCTTGGCCTTTATGATGCTGTTTGTTCACTAAGGTTCTTTAGAAAACCTCTAAAGGCTTCACAGAACAGCTGTTTTAATATGGAGATTACATTACACACAAGTGGACCATACTTACTAATTAGGTGACTTCTGAATATAATTGGTTCCACTTGATTTTAGTTAGAGGTATAAGAGTAAAGGGGGCAGAATACAAATGCACGCCACACTTTTCACATATTTATTTGAAAAAAAAATTGAAAACCATTTATCATTTTTCTTCCACTTCACAATTGCCACTTTGTGTTGGTCTATCGCAAAAAAGACAATAAATACATTTACGTTGTAAAATGACAAAATTTGAAAAATTTCAAGGGGTATGAAAATTTTTTCAAGGCACTGTACACTATATTGTATGTTACAGACTCCTGCGTTATATACATATTACATATGGCTGACCAAAGTGTTTTATGTCTCAACAGTTGCTGCAGTTTCTGACCATTTTAATAAAGTTCTTCTATAAGGTAGGCTTGGATAAAGTGTTAGCTCTCTGTCTGTATTCAGTTTACAAAAAAAAATAGTTAATATACTGTATGTAGCAGTGTTTCATTTTTAAAAGAATGATTGTGCTGAGGTTTACACATGCCTGTGAGACTCTTACTTGTTGCAGACCAATCTAAGTATATTTTATGGGCACAGGAAGACTTTTGTTTTATGTCACCAAGCCCCTTTAAGCCTCTCCCACTGCTAACACAATTTTGCCACACCCACTGTTCACAGCAGCACATATGCACGCTACATTACTAATCTACTTGAGGTGCCCGAAGGTGTCCCAAGCTTTCTATACTCCTAGCAACCACCCTGGCGAAATGAAAAACATTGGAAAAAAGAGGGGGGTTAGGGACAAGGATAGTCCCAAAAGAGGTCCGTACCTCAAAAGAGGGGAACTGTCAGCAGAATACTCAAAAATACTTTATTCAAAAATAACAAAATTTGACAGAGAGCAATTACAATAGGCAACTGCAAAGGGTTAAAAGACAACGTTGTCTGTTAAAATGCACATCTCTGGGTGGCTATAATCTGTTTTTTCTGTGGTTCAGAAATTCCCTTAGAGACATTCCTTTCCCCATTATCACCTAAAAGGTGTGATTCCTTGAAGATGCCATGTCTACTAAGTGTCTGAGCTAGCAGCTTTATTTTGCAGGGAATCACCTTTTTTTCACAGCTTTGTGTGCAAACAAAGCCCTCTGTTTTTAACGCAAACTGGTAAAAGGGCTAATTTGGTTGTTTTGCAGGCTGGCTGTTGAGTGTGCTGGGAAATCTTTTTTTTGTTTGAGATGTGCATTGCACTTCCATGTGCACCTTACTGCAAAGGCTAGTTAAAGGTTGAGGTGTTTGCCATTTTTTTTTTTGTACAGTTGGTCGAATTGGGTGTAGGTATGCAATGGGTGCCTCCGCTGCCATTGTGCTATTGCTAGGCATCGTGTGCGTCCCTGTGACTTTAAGGAGGGGTGGGCTCCCAACAGGCACACGAATCCTTAACCTATCCATTGATGCATGTGCTCCTACCAGAGCACCTAACAACTACAAGGTACGTTGAAGAAATGAACCATGATATATAAACATAAAGTGTGGGGTTGTAAATCTAAGGCATCATTATATTTAAAATGCCATGAATTCTTATTTAGGAATATTCATAAAAATGAATGAGGCTTGAACACAACTATGAGATTTATAGTATCTATGAGATACTATGAACTTACCTTCCTAAACATAAATCAGACCAAGTTTAATGAGTGTGTTTCAGTTATGCTTAAAGAATGCATCAACTAGGAGAGGAATGAACAAAAATTTCTTCCAAATAGTAAGTGTTTTCTTCTCAAAAGCAAAATGGAGCTTCATTTGAACTGCTTTTACTTTGACGCACAACAAAATCACTTCATTTAGTTGCCAAAAGTCACCAAGAGAGTTTAATGGAAAATGCCTTGTAAGATCCAGTTTAAACAAAGTCAAAAAATATGTTTTTGCTGTTAGGTTGCTGGCTGACACCTTTGTAAATGGATGTCTCCTAGTGATGGATCACATAGTAATGAACCTTGTAATACATGTCTCCTTTCTGTTTCTGTGGAACCTGCTCATTTGTCTAGGGTATAATCAGGGCCGGACTGGCCTACCGGGATACCGGGAAATCCCCCGGTGGGCCGGCTGTCTGGCTGCCCCTGGTGCCGCTGTGAGGGCAGCGGCGCCTGAAAGAAACATGGCTGCGGGGCCGCCAGGCTGACAAGCAACTGCGCATGCGCTAGCGCTATTCTCGGAAGTGTGTACGGGCTTTCCCGAGCAAGCCGTGCTCGGGAAAGTCCGTACACACTCGGCAATTCTCGGAAATGCGGGCGCATGCGCAGTGACACGGTGGCGCTGAGCGGCGCCATTTTTAAAAGTACCACAGAGGCAGTGAGTACTCGTCTGGTGGCCTCTTCCTCCTACTCCCCCTGCAGCCTCTGACCTCCTGCCCCCACTGCAGCCTCTGACCTCCTGCCCCCCCTGCAGCCTCTGACCTCCTGCCCCCCCCCTGCAGCCTCTGACCTCCTGCCCCCCCCCCTGCAGCCTCTGACCTCCTGCCCCCCCCCTGCAGCCTCTGACCTCCTGCCCCCCCCCTGTAGCCTCTGACCTCCTGCCCCCCCCTGCAGCCTCTGACCTCCTGCCCCCCTGCAGCCTCTGACCTCCTGCCCCCCTGCAGCCTCTGACCTCCTGCCCCCCTGCAGCCTCTGACCTCCTGCCCCCCCTGCAGCCTCTGACCTCCTGTCCCCCCCCTGCAGCCTCTGACCTCCTGTCATCCCCCCCTGCAGCCTCTGACCTCCTGCCCCCCCTGCAGCCTCTGACCTCCTGTCCCCCCCCCTGCAGCCTCTGACCTCCTGTCATCCCCCCGCAGCCTCTGACCTCCTGTCATCCCCCCCGCAGCCTCTGACCTCCTGTCATCCCCCCCGCAGCCTCTGACCTCCTGTCATCCCCCCGCAGCCTCTGACCTCCTGTCATCCCCCCGCAGCCTCTGACCTCCTGTCATCCCCCCCCACAGCCTCTGACCTCCTGTCCCCCCCCCTGCAGCCTCTGACCTCCTGTCATCCCCCCCTGCAGCCTCTGACCTCCTGTCATCCCCCCCTGCAGCCTCTGACCTCCTGTCATACCCCCCTGCAGCCTCTGACCTCCTGTCACCCCCCTGCAGCCTCTGACCTCCTGTCACCCCCCTGCAGCCTCTGACCTCCTATCCCCCCCCTGCAGCCTCTGACCTCCTGTCATCCCCCCTTTCGCAGCCTCTGACCTCCCCTGTACCATCGGCAGCCTCTGACCTCCCCTGTACCATCGGCAGCCTCTGACCTCCCCTGTACCATCGGCAGCCTCTGACCTCCCCTGTACCATCGGCAGCCTCTGACCTCCCCTGTACCATCAGCAGCCTCTGACCTCTCCTGTACCATCCGCAGCTTCTGACCTCTCCTGTACCATCGGCAGCCTCTGACCTCTCCTGTACCATCCGCAGCCTCTGACCTCCCCTGTACCATCCGCAGCCTCTGACCTCCCCTGTACCATCCGCAGCCTCTGACCTCCCCTGTACCATCCGCAGCCTCTGACCTCCCCTGTACCATCCGCAGCCTCTGACCTCCCCTGTACCATCGGCAGCCTCTGACCTCTCCTGTACCATCGGCAGCCTCTGACCTCTCCTGTACCATCGGCAGCCTCTGACCTCTCCTGTACCATCGGCAGCCTCTGACCTCCCCTGTACCATCGGCAGCCTCTGACCTCCCCTGTACCATCGGCAGCCTCTGACCTCTCCTGTACCATCGGCAGCCTCTGACCTCTCCTGTACCATCGGCAGCCTCTGACCTCTCCTGTACCATCCGCAGCCTCTGACCTCCCCTGTACCATCCGCAGCCTCTGACCATCTCTTGTCTTTTATCACGTCTGAAGTCTGGAGTGGAGTCAAGAGTGGGAGTGCCTCAGGGATGGGGGTCATGGGAGAAGTCTGTGGACTGTGGAGAGGAAACTACGGGATAAAACCAGAGCCACCGAGCTGGAGCCGACTGACTGAGCCCTGCAAGGTGCACCTGAGAGGAGGTCAGTGACACTGCCTCCAGGCCTACCTGAGGGGGGCGGGGGTCAATACAATATTGTAAGGGGGCACTGATATAAAGGTTTCCCCCTTATATCAGTAAACCCCTTACCTTAGTGTTTTCTTTCTGCGGAAGGTACTCTCTGGTCACCAGAGTCCTCCCCACATTCCCAGAGTTCCCCTTTACATCATAGTCTGCAGGATTCCACCTTACAGTGCAAGGGGGAACTCTGATGTAAAGGGGAATGCAGTGGACTCTGATACAAGTGGGGTCTCTGGTCACCAGTGCCCCCCTTTTATATCAGAGTTCCCGCTTAGATCATGATCTGCAATGTTCCCCTTTATGTCAGAGTTCCCTTGCACTGTAAAGGGGAATCCTCCTGATATATGGGGGAACTCTGTGTTGGGTTATATTAATCTGACTTTCATGTAAATGGAGAAATATGGTTTTTGACTTTTGTTTAACTTAAACATTGCTAATAGCAGTTTATAGCTTAAATATTGATATTTGCACTGAAAACTGCCATTTACGGCACCTTTTTTTTGCAGTGTCAATAAAAAATGTGCCAGTAAATGGCATGATTTTTGCCTTGAAAAAAATGGCTGCTGTTTGTAAAAGCCATGTCTCTCTTATCTATATATAATACACTCTTCAAATGTGCTTTAAAATGCATGGTTTTCCCTTTTGTGAACAAGAAAATAAAGACGTTATGCGGTTGGGCTGGTATAAAAATACTATGGGGCTGGTATGAAATTATTTCCAGGGCTGGTTTTTATTCCCAGTCCGGCCCTGGGTATAATCACCCCTTTATGATGTGGAATAGAGCTATGTTGTCAGTAGTTTTTAAGTATGTTGATGACCCTGTTGACAGTAGTCCCTTATTTGTTTGAAGATTTGGCAGCCATGCTAAAGGCACACTTACAAATTTCAGAAGTAAAATGTGGAATGGAACTTTACATAACCAATAAAACTTGGCACATTCCATTCTAAGATGGGCAAAACAGATTTTTGTAAATTACTGGTAATATCATTCAGATAGAGTCCTGCAGCCCGAATAACAGGAACATTCCAGAATAAATATGGAAGTAGAGCGGACCTGGAACTGAGTCTGACTGCAACAAGGTAGTCAATTGAGAAAACTGACCCTGAGTAAATAACAGAGCCAGTGACAATCCTTTGCTATATTGTAAGACCCACCAAATGTCAAGCTTTGGATTTTAACAGTATGTACATTTTGGGCCAGAGATGAGTGTAGTAATCTGATATAATACAGTCAAAGGCCTCCATGTTATATTTTTTGCAAGGGCTCACAAGTTCTTCTCAGTGGCACTTACAGGAGTCTGCTTTCTAAATCTTCTTGTTAAAGGTCCTAATTATTTTTTTGTTAAAATGAAATATACTATTGTAGCGCACCCCCTAAAGAGCCTCAGATGAACAGGGATCCCCCACTCTACACAGCCAGGCAGACCGAATGTTCACAGGCATTCCAGAGACAGAGAACAATCTGTGACTTTGTTTTTGTGGTTTTTTGAGGGTTACATAGTTACATAGTTAGTCAGGTTGAAAAAAGACACAAGTCCATCCAGTCCAACCATAAAAAAAAAAAAAAAAACGTACAATTCAATATACCCAATACTATACCCACAGTTGATCCAGAGGAAGGCAAAAAACCCCAGCAGAGCATGCTCCAATTTGCTACAGCAGGGGAAAAAATTCCTTCCTGATCCCAGAGAGGCAATCGGATTTTCCCTGGATCAACTTTACCTATAAATGTCAGTACCCAGTTATATTATGTACATTTAGGAAAGTATCCAGGCCTTTCTTAAAGCAATCTACTGATCTGGCCAGAACCACCTCTGGAGGGAGTCTATTCCACATTTTCACAGCTCTTACTGTGAAGAAACCTTTCCGTATTTGGAGATGAAATCTCTTTTCCTCCAGTCGTAAAGAGTGCCCCCTTGTCCTCTGTGTTGACCGTAAAGTGAATAACTCAACACCAAGTTCACTATATGGACCCCTTATATATTTAAACATGTTGATCATATCCCCCCTTATTCTCCTCTTCTCAAGAGTGAACAAATTCAGTTCCTCTAATCTTTCCTCATAGCTGAGCTCCCCCATGCCTCTTATCAGTTTGGTTGCCCTTCTCTGCACTTTCTCCAGTTCCCCGATATCCTTTTTGAGAACTGGTGTCCAAAACTGAAATACATATTCCAGATGAGGTCTTACTAATGATTTGAACAGGGGCAAAATGATATCTCTCTCTCTGGAGTCCATATCTCTCTTAACACAAGAAAGAACTTTGCTCGCTTTGGAAACCGCAGCTTGGCATTGCATGCTATTATTGAGCTTATGATCTACCAAAACCCCCAGATCCTTCTCCACTACAGATTCCCCCAGTTGTACTCCCCCTAGCATGTATGATGCATGCATATTCTTAGCCCCCAAGTGCATAACTTTACATTTCTCAACATTAAACCTCATCTGCCACATAGTCGCCCAATTAGACAGAGCATTGAGGTCAGCTTGTAAATTGGAGACATCCTGTAAGGACGTTATTCCACTGCATAGCTTGGTGTCATCTGCAAAGACAGAAATGTTACTTTTGATCCCAGATCCAATATCATTTATAAAGATATTAAAGAGTAAGGGTCCCAGCACTGAACCTTGGGGTACACCACTGATAACCTTAGACCATTCAGAGTAAGAATCATTAACCACTACTCTCTGAATTCTGTCTTTTAGCCAGTTTTCTATCCATTTACAAACTGATATTTCCAAGCCTGTAGACTTTAACTTACACATGAGCCGTGTGTGCGGAACTGTATCAAACGCTTTTGCAAAATCCAAATAAACCACGTCCACAGCCACCCCTCTGTCCAAGGTTTTACTTACCTCTTCATAAAAAGAAATCAGGTTTGTCTGACAACTTCTGTCTTTCATGAACCCATGCTGTCTGTTGCTTAAAATGTTTTTTTCCAGCAAGAACTCGTCTATGTGGTCTTTTATTAAACGCTCCAGTATCTTCCCGACTATAGAAGTTAAACTAACAGGTCTATAGTTACTTGGTAAAGACTTTGATCCCTTTTTAAATATAGGCACCACGTTCGCCCTGCGCCAATCCAGCGGTACTATTCCCGTCATTAATGAGTCCCTAAAAATTAGATACAATGGCTTTGAAATTACAGAGCTCAATTCTTTTAGGATCCGTGGGTGGATGCCATCAGGTCCAGGTGCTTTATCCACCTTTATTCTGTCTAAATATTTCTGGACCATATCCCTTTTGAGCCATTGTGGATCATTGGGGGCTGTGTCAATACCACCCCCCTTATGGACATGAGCTTCCCCATGCTCTTTTGTATATACAGAGCTGAAGAAAGTATTTAATAAATTAGCCTTCTCCTTGTCCCCAGTCACCCACTCTAGATTATTTTGTAAAGGGCCTACATGCTCAGACCTGACCTTTTTACTATTAATATATTTGAAGAATTTTTTGGGGTTTGTCCTACTATTTTTTGCGATCTCTCGTTCATTTTGAATTTTTGCACCCTTGATTTCCTTTTTACATATTCTGTTAAATTCTTTGTAGCATTTAAATGACACTAGTGTTCCTTCATTTTTATATTTTTTAAAAGCTCTTTTCTTATTGTTTATAGCTTTTCTAACTTTGACCGTGAGCCACATAGGTTTTCTTTTTAGCCTTTTAAACTTATTGCCCATGGGAATATACTTTGCAGTGAGGTCCCAAACAGTCTTTTTGAAGAATTCCCATTTCTGTTCTATGTTTATCGCTGCCAATATTCCCTCCCAGTCTAAGTCCTCGAGAGCAGCCCTCATCCTTGGAAAATTTGCTCTCTTGAAGTTAAGTGTTTTTATCTTTCCCTTATGTATTTCTTGTTTACAGCTAACATCAAATGAAATCATGTTATGGTCACTGCTACCCAGGTGTTCCTTTATCTGCACATTAGTAATAAGCTCTGCATGGTTTGAGATTACCAGGTCCAACAGAGCTTCATTCCTAGTTGGGGCCTCAATAAACTGGACCATAAAATTGTCCTGTACTAGGTTTATAAATTTTTGCCCTTTAACTGTCCCAGCAGTGCCATTACTCCAGTCAATTTCTGGGTAGTTAAAATCTCCCATTATTATCACTGTCCCAGCCCTTGCAGCCCTTTCCATCTGTGCAAGGAGCTGAGTCTCCACCTCCTCGTTAACATTGGGTGGTCTATAACAAACTCCAATGATTAACTTTGAACTACGCCCATCTATATGTAGTTCCACCCATAATGCTTCAGACTCATCACACTCTCCATCAATCAGGTCCTCTTTCACACTTGCTTTGAGATCACTTCTCACATAGAGACAGACCCCGCCACCTTTCCTTTTTACCCTGTCTCTCCGAAAGAGTGCATAGCCAGGAATATTAATAGCCCAGTCATGTGAGGATTGAAGCCAAGTTTCAGCAATACCGATTACATCATAGTTCACTTCATGCACCAGAGCTTCCAACTCACCTATTTTGCTTGGCAGACTTCTGGCATTGGTGAACAAACACTTTAATGCATTATTACATTTTGGTCTGGTGTTTTTCATATATTTTTTAGTAGTACAAATGGCACTACAGTTTCCAATGGCTGTTTGCAACATGGGAAATTTCTTGACACCTGCCATAACCCTCCCCCCATCTGTCCCCATTCCACCCTCCATTAATGTCTGACCCCTAACTGACCTGTCTTCTTGATGTAATTCTAGTTCACCCTCCCCCCTCAATCCTAGTTTAAATACTCCTCCAGCCTTCCTATAAACCTCTCCCCCAGCACAGCAGACCCCCTTCCATTCAAGTGCAAACCGTCTTTAGCATATAGGTTAATAACTTGGATGAGTATGGGGGTTTATGGGATGCCCACTTGACTTCAGCAACAAAACGTTGGCAACAACTTCAGGGTCATCTTTTTATACACAGTCTATATACAATCTATATGCAGTCTCCTTGACACTCCTCCCGCACTTTACGTGCTTGCAGTCTCCAGCTGGATCACTGTTAATGGATCTGACAGGCACAGTCAGATTTAGCAATGGGCCTTTTGCAAGCAGGAACTTGAAGCCCCTGGTTGTGTAGCAGAATACAGTGATCAGATTGTCGTTTCTCTCCTGTGGATACTGGTCCCAGCACCACCTCTTCAGGCACGGCCAATCCAGCTGGCTGCAGCTGCCCCTTTCACTAGCTCTCCAGGCTAACGTTCCTCCACAGTCCTCCAGACTGACGCTCACCAGCCCACCCAACTGACTCTGCGGGAGATCTCTCAGGGAAGGGATGAAGACTTGGCACACCGCTGTCTTCAGGAGGAACTGACTACATGTAGAAGTCTCCCCACTTGTATGTCCCCAGTAGTGCTGCTCTACTCACATTGTCCTTTCATATGCTCCCGTGCCTCCAGCAAGGGCTTCCTCCATGTGTTTTGGCAGGATCCTTCCAGCACCCAGGCCCTGGCCCAAAGTCACTCTCCCAGACTAGGGGGCACCCTTGAGGGCCACCGACAGCCTCCACAGCACTATATCTATAACTTTCACCTGACTGCCCCTGCTGACATGGCCCATGTCTATTTATGAGGTAAGCCTAGTCCCCTGACAGCCCTTTAGTGGGGATTGGCTGAGGCCCTCATAAATATTCCAGGCAGCTCCTCCTTACCTAGACCCACTAGCTCTAGAAGTTTCTACAACATTCTAGACCAGGGGTAGGCACTAGAGGAGTTGTCAGGATGAGTCATCCAGCCCTGACTCACTGAACCCTGACCCAGATTCACAGCTCAGGCCTAGCTGTGAGCTGACTAACTACCTACACTAACAAACCCACACTAACAAACCTACACTAACAATTAGCACACACTAGAGGGTGACACACTATAAATAAAATATCCTATAAAATATCTTTATTGTATAAATGCGCTCCAAAACCCAAACCCATAAATACAATTAATTAACATAATCACAACCCCTGGGAGGAATTGATGAGTAGATTTGTAAGCCTAGCAATCAAAAAAAGAAGAAAACATATATACAAGCACTAAAAAATGTATACAAATATTATATATGTTGAACACAAAATTACAAAACAGAAGTAAAAATTGACTACTCATGAGTTCCTCTTACTAACTGAATATGAGGCATGTCTAGGTAAAGGAAATCCCCTTGCCTGTTACACCAGAAAAATGAAATGCAATAAATAATCTGAAAGTGAATTAACCTAACAGACTTTTACATTATTTTAGTATTTTCATCTACGAAGACCTTTGTTTTTGTTTTCTTATAAAGTAGCCCCCATGAATTGCAACTTCTGCAAGCGATAGCATCACTATTAAATCTGCCGATCGTTTAACAAGCTGTAAATGGATTGATATGAGCTCCGTTTACATGAAAAAAAATATACATCCCTTATTACTTTAAATTGGTAGTAAACCCTTCTTTTTTACTTGTACCTACAGGTAAGCCTATAATAAAGCTTACCTGTAGGTACAGTGAATATCTCCTAAACCTGCACGGTTTAAAAGATATTCACACTACATGCAGCCGGTGATGTCACCAGCGCATGCGCTGTGATGGAACGGCATACCTGTGCCGTTCCTTCAGAGCTCATGCGCACGGGAGTGATGTCATTGTGGCGCAGTCAATCAGAGGGCTGTTGGACACAATCCCAGAAGCCCTGTCAGCAGCGACAGCGTGGCGCTGGATGGCTTCATTCTAAGGTGAGTATTTTATAATGTGCTAGTGTGCAATGCATACTAGCACATTATGCAATTGTCTTGCAGTGTTAAAAAAAAAAATGTGGTTTACTACTCCTTTTAAGAAGTGGGTATCCTCTTATCATGGTGTTAATGCAATGACACACCCTAGTGGTTGTATATATATATATATATATATATATATATATATATATACACAGTTTATATATATATATATATATATATATATATATATATATATATATATATATATATATATATATATATATATATATATATATATATATATATATATATATATATATATATATATGTATATTATTGGGACACCTGACTTTGACCTTTGAACGCACATGAACGTTAATGGCATCCCAGTCTTATGCCCCGTACACACGATCGGACATTGATCGGACATTCCGACAACAAAATCCATGGATTTTTTCGGACGGATGTTGGTTCAAACTTGTTTTGCGTACACACGGTCGCACAAAGTTGTCGGAATTTCCGATCGTCAAGAACGTGGTGATGTACACCACGTACTACGAGACTAGAAAAGGCCAGTTCAGAACCAAGCGCGGCACCCTTTGGGCTCATTTTGTTAATCTTGTGTTAGTAAAAGTTTGGTGAGAGACGATTCGCGCTTTTTCAGACTCGTGGTTTTCAGATCGTTCTCTGCATGCAGCAAGTGACGCGTGACTCTTGTCATTGTGTTCTTGTTCGTTCATGACTGTTTTCCAGGTCGCTCATTACAGGCCTTGCTGTTCTTCAGTGCGTTCTGTTACTTTGTTCTGAGCAGCTGACCGTTTTCTAGCCATGTTGCGTATACGTACTCCTCGTAGAGTTCGTGCTGTGCGGGGGCTTGGTGTTGGGGTCCTTACTTTGACACAAGTCCAGTCCATGAACAGGGTGGGGAGGAGTTCATGGACCAAGAATTGGTTGCTTCAGCGTGACCAGTTCTGTCACATGCCTTTGCTCCGTGAGATCCGTGAGAATAATCCTGATGATTTCAGGAACTTTCTCAGGATGACAGACCCCGTATTTCACCGTTTGTTGGCTTTGCTGACCCCCTATATCAGCAGGCAGGATACCTGCATGAGGCAAGCCATCACTCCGGAGCAGAGGCTCGTTGCCACCCTGCAGTACTTGGCGACGGGGAGAAGTCTGCAGGACTTGAAGTTCTCAACAGGCATCTCCCCCCAGGCTCTGGGGATCATTATCCCAGAGACCTGTTCTGTCATCATACAGGTCCTGCAGAAGGAGTATATTAAGGTAAGATTTGTATCCTTTAATATCAAATTTTATTGTATTTAATGTTTGATAATATATTGTATTTCTTTCCTCGTTCCCTAATTACCATGATTGTAATATGCTGTGAATGTCCCCTTTGTCCTCATGCATGCTGGATTTTTCTTTAATTTTTTTTTTTTGTCCTTCATACATATTTGCCTTCATTAACCTCCCCAGCATGGTCTCCTGGCCCTAAATTCACCTCATGTATTCACTTAACAATGTATTTTATCAGCTCCATAGTAGTGCTTTACCCCAAACACCCCCTAAAATGTTTTTAAATGTGATTTGTGCTTTAAATTCAGGCAGAGTGCAAGAGGCTTTTTTGGGGGGGTCCCCAAATCATTTGGAACCCTCCCTCCCCCCAACTGCTAAGTCAGCTGATACCAATTCTCTATCTATCCTCAATCATCTATCTGCTGACTTTGCCAAACCCATACACACTATACCCATCTCTTTTGTGGTCATATGTATGGATGAATTCCCCAAAGCATGTAGTGCAAGGGCCTGCCTGTATACTTTCAAATGGTACTGTTAAAAGTTCTTGTATACTATTATTATCTTGATAGGTAATAGCAGAATGTCCAAATGTGCTCAAATGTGTACAATGTGTATTTATATCTTTGTATTATGACACTTCTTACCTGTCCAGTGGGCTACCAATAGTGTAACTAAGGAGGGGCTGGCCAAAGTAATACCCATTATTTAGGCATTCATCTCTCAATGAAGTGGAGAGGGTTACCTGTCCAAGAGTCCCCCCCCCTATAATGTTAGAAATGATCCATGAGAGGGGGTGGGGGAGGGGGAATTTGATAGGTGTACCTTATACTTTGGTCTTTAAAAACTCCCTCAAATAAATGTTATCTTGATGTTGGTCAAGAATGTTTGTGTCTAATCTGCTTTGCCTGTTTATGTGCAAAATGACTAATTTTTTTTTCTTGTTTGACTCCACAGTTTCCTTCCAAGCCACAGAAATAGCAGACTGTGGCCTCCCACTTTGCCCAGCGGTGGGACTTTCCTAACTGTGGAGGGTCAATTGATGGGAAACACATCCACATCGTCCCACCACCCAACTCGGGGTCATACTATTTCAACTATAAGGGGTTCAATAATATTGTGATGTTGGCGGTGGTGTCGGCTACTTACGAGTTCCTGTATGTGGACCTGGGGTAGAATGGCCGGATGTCTGATGGTGGAGTCATCGTCCAGACAGAGTTCTACAGGCGTCTCCAGAATGGCAGCTTGGACTTGCCACTTCCAGAAGACAATGTGGAAGGACTCCCATTCGTCTTCATTGCAGATGAAGCGTTTGCGCTGGGGGACCATGTTATGCGGCCATTCCCGATGAGGACCCTCACCCAGGACTAGAGAGTTTTTAATTACCGGCTGGCCAGAGCCAGAAGAGTGGTAGAGAACATGTTTGGAATCATGGCCAGACGGTTCCGCCTATGCCAGATAATGTCTGAAACTTTTTTCAAAAAAAAAAAAAAATGTACCTACTAAAATCTTTGGTGACATTTACTGCTTGTGTTTCTTTTAGCAGACTCTGACAGAAATGTGGTGAGTCCTGAAAATGGCATGATTGTGTAACATTACAAAGCATTGTTGGGTGTTATTTACTAAAGGCAAAGACACTTTGCACTACAAGTGCAGTTGAAACTGCACTTGTAGTGCAAAGTGGATTTGCCCTTAGGAAATAACCCCCATTGTCACTGAAAACACCAATTAGAGCACAACAAAAGTGTTGGAGCGTTGAAACTATAATCCACACATTCTTGATTAACTATCTTTTTAATACCAGCACAATCACATGTGCATTTAGAAAAGGTTTTTAAAACAAACCAACATGTTTGTTGTATAACAATTTTTGGGGTCACATTAGAAAAAGTAGAAATGTCCATTTAAGATAAAACAGCATGTTTAAAACCAACAAGAAAGACACAAATCTTGAACTTACAAAGTTCACATTTGGTAGAACTTGAAGGCAATATCAGACATGAGTATTTACAAACTGCATTTGATATTGCGTTCAGATTGGGTGAAGTCACCTCTAGAAAAGCCAAATTTTGAAGATGCACACCAATTGCCGAATGTCAACATGTGCTAGCTGCCATCATTGGGGATAAAGGGACGTGTTTTTGGGGTGCAACCCCTTCCTCACAGCTACTTTATTATTGAGGAAGGGGTTGCACCCCCAAAACGCGTCCATTGATCTACCATGATGGCAGATAGCACATGTTGACACACTGTGTGCCTCTTCAAAATTTGGCTTTTCGCAAATATGTCAAAAAATGCTAAAAAATTTTACCTCACAAAAAGTGCAAAAAAAAAGGGATTTTGAGGGGTTTTAAACTCTCCCTAAAACATCAATGATGTTCTTCATTTTTTGTTGAACATCATTGATGTTTTTAAGGATGTTTTCCAAGTCCCTATTACAAACCATGATCTCCCCGATCAGGATCTGTGCACTTTCCGAGGTGAAATGCCCTGGATCCACAACATCACAATCACCAGAAAAGATAGAAACAAAAACACACCATGTATTATAAATATGCCGGCATCCATCTCTTACCTGAGCCTGTGGTCGCAGACACTCACCTGTTGTGGTGCCAATTTCCACCATGTCTTCCTCCTCCTGCTCTGCTTGGTTTGGGTGGATTTCCCCTTCTTCCAGAGGTGGGGGGTCTGTGGTCTCCTCGGATGAGGGGTGTCCTCCGAGTCTTTTATCCCCTATGTAAAAAAAAAAAAAAAAGTATACTTAGCACACAGATATTTGATGGCAGAAATAGGAATATGAAACATTGCGTGGAAGTGGGGTACAATTGTCTATTTTGGCAGAGTTCCAAGATGTAGAATTTTTAGTGTCCTTTGTTAAGCTTGAATACTTACCTGTTTTGTACAAGCTTCACAGATGGAGACACCCCTATAGTATACACTGCAGCAACTGTGTGGGCCCCCTAATAAAAAGGGTGTTCATGTGTCCCACACTAGTGCTCCAACGTCCAGATGTGAAAACTGCTGCTGAGTGTCCTCTCCTTACACAGAATCTAGTTTGCATGTTATTCTAGATACAAACCCATCTACCCAACCAAATTTTTTGCAGACAAGTAGGCCATAAAAAATGTGGGCAAATGCATATGGCCAAAACCTTGGTGTTTTCTAGGCCGAACGAACAATGTTTTATACGAACGAATAATGTGCCCATGAACATGAAAGTTGCCATTTTAAACTGGATAACAGTTAAGAAAAGCACATGGAGCAGCACGAACGTAATAAACATAAAGAATAGGAACACAGCATAACTACTTACTTTTTTGCAGCACTCTCCGGATCTTTCTGTACTGCTCGTGCTCTCTTAATTTGAGGTCCAACCACCGCTTCCTGAGCTGATCTTTCGATCGTCGTACCCCGAAATTCCGGTGCAGACTCTTGACCACTTTCGCCATGATCTTGGCCTTTCTGACATTGAGGTTGGGGTAAGGTCCATACTTCCCGTCATAGTCGGCCCTCTTCAGGATGTCTACCATCTCCAACATCTCCCCAAAGGACATATTTGATGCCTTAAATCGTCTCCTTCTGGATCCGGACGTTTCTGGCTCCGGGCTTTCCTCCTCCTCCTCGTTGCTGTAATTAGCACGCACCTGCTGTGTCTCTGCCATGTGCTCTTCCCAAACTGCGCCGAACGAGAAGGGGCGGGGAATAGAATAGAAAGAACGTCAGGGGCGGTCGGAGTTTCACGCATGCGCAGTGTGTATAAAGCGTAACACGTGTGCGTAGTACGTACGATCTGTGAGTGGAGGAAGGAGTATCGGAGGCGCCGAACGTGATAACGAAGGTAAGATCTAAACTTGGGCCTATACTGCTTCTACATTGAGGCCTATATTGTAACAAGATTAGGAGAGTTTTGCCTGACATTAGGGTTTGTCTTGTGTTGTGTCTTGCAGAGAAAATGGATGGCTTCAATGACCACAACTTCCTCCCCCTGTTCATAGACAAGTACAGGGAGCTGCCCTGTCTGTGGCAGGTGAAACATCCACATTATAATCATAAAACAAAAGAGGCAGACAGCGCTGGAGAAACTGCTGGAGCTGGTGAAGCCGGTGGTCCCCACAGCAACCATCCCTTATTTAAAAGCCAAAATTGGTGGCCTGAGGAGCGCATATCTTAGGGAGCGCAAGAAGGTCACAGATTCCCAGAGATCCGGAGCTGCAGCAGATGATGTTTATGTCCCCAGACTGTGGTACTATGAGAGACTGCGATTTCTGTCAGACCAGACTGAAGTCAGGGAATCCCTCTCAACCCTTCCTTCCACTCTTCCTTCCACCCCAGCTGAGGCTTCCGATGTCCAACCTGGGACTTCCAGCCAGGAAGAAGTGGAGGGCCCAGCTTGAGCCAGATATAGCATTGTTCTACAGATTTCTGGTCAATAAAGAAATGATCTTTACTAGATGTTATTATTGATCACTAATTGCTGATTTAATAAAGTGTTTTACATATCAATAGACAGTAGTGGGCAAAAATAATTGGGACAAGAATGAAAAATGCTGGGCTCAGAAGGATAGTCTATTATATTTGTTAACATTCAATTTGCAACAGTCATGAGATGAAAATTGTGTGTGATTAATGCAGTAAAAACTAAAACTATGTCCCTTTTTCATACACAGGAAGACCTCAGCCAGGACGAGGCTCTGGAATGTGGCATCCAGGAGGAGGCTGTGGAATGTGGCAGCCAGGAGGAGGCGGGGGTTAGTGGCAGCCAGGAGAAGGCGGGGCTAATTGGCAGCCAGGCGAAGCCTGGGACCAGTAGAAGCCTGACCGAATCGCAGGTTCCTCCCCTCAGCCGTCCAAACAAAAGACCCAGGAAGGGGAGTCACGTGCAGGATTCAGCACTCAGGCTCATTCAGGAGGCTTCTGCGTCCCTCAGAGCCACCCATACTCCTGAAGAGGCCTTTGCCTGCATGGCTACCACCAAACTGCAGGGCATGCAGGAGGGCCAACGCCTCATGTGTGAGGAACTTCTTCATAAAGTTTTAACTAAGGGGGTGAGGGGCAAAATCACACCCAATACCCACGTGATTGAGTTGGAACATCCTCCTCCTGCCACAACTACACCACCACAGCCACAGCGTGGAAGGAAGCATGGAAGGAAGACCAGAGAGTGATGACCTGGGTTCAGTCTGGTCTGGAAAAAGATGCAGTCTCTTGTATGATCACAGCCTGGGGACATACATGTCATCTGCTGCTTTCATGATCTCTGGGACTTCTGGACCAGACTGCACTCCCTTAGATATGGACTCCTCAGGCCACCAATTTTGCATTAAAATAATTGATGTCTGCCCTGGGGGTCAAAGGCTTCACCAATTCCTGCTGTTTCTCCAGCGTTGCCTCCCTCTTTGTTTGGTTCTGAGCCCTTAATAAAGGTTTTTTGGTTTCAATTAGACTCGCCTATGTGTGTTTTCTTTCAAAAAGGACAGTTTGTTTGTGAGGAGGCAGGTACATTTCAAAAATACAATGTGAAATTAACAAGAGACACCAATACCAAGCAACCTCCTTGAGATTAAATAATACTAGATAATAATGGTGTTGTGGTAACTTGACACACAAAACACACACAAAAATATTCTGGATGTTAAATAACTAAAAAAAAAAAAAAAACAAGATCAGCCTCGAAAAAAATACAAACCAAAAAAAAAATTTAAAAAAATCACATCAGGGTTTAAAAAAAAAAAAACACAAAAAAAATTATATAGATTTTTGGTCAGATGTGACAAATCATAATATATTGAGGGAATCACGATAAATAAGAAAGAACGAAGTTTGTGTGAATATCAGCAGCAAAACAACTTTGTTCTTCCTGCATTATAAAGAAGAAGAGAGTGCGCTGTATTAAACAATTTTAAAGATTGCAGCGTGACGAAAGTGCTCTATCCATTCCAAACGAAAATTTTACCAGAACGAGCTGTTCCATCTCAGAATTTCTTCTGAGCATGCGTGGCACTTTGTGTGTCGGAATTGTCCACACACGGTTGGAATTGACGCGATCGGATTTTGTTGTCGGAAAATTTTATAGCCTGCTCTCAAACTTTGTGTGTCGGAAAATCCGATGGAAAAAGTCTGATGGAGCCCACACACGATCGGAATTTCTGACAACACGTTCCGATCGCACATTTTTCATCGGAAAATCCGACCGTGTGTACGGGGCATTAGTCTGTAGGGTTCAATACTGAGTTGGCTCACCATTTGCAGCTATAACAGCTACAACTCTTAGAGCAGAGACTGCGAGGGAGGCCTTCTCGTCCAACATCAGTGCCTGACCTCACAAATGCGCTTCTGGAAGAATGGTCAAACATTCCCATAGACACACTCCTAAACCTTGTGGACAGCCTTCCCAGAAGAGTTGAAGCTGGTATAGCTGCAAAGGTGGGCCAGCTCAATATTGAACCCTACAGACTAATGCCCCGTACACACGGTTGGATTTTCCGACGGAAAATGTGTGATAGGACCTTGTTGTCGGAAATTCCGACCGTGTGTGGGCTCCATCACACATTTTCCATCGGATTTTCCGACACACAAAGTTTGAGAGCAGGCTATAAAATTTTCCGACAACAAAATCCGTTGTCGGAATTTCCGATCGTGTGTACACAAATCCGACACACAAAGTGCCATGCATGCTCAGAATAAATAAAGATATGAAAGCTATTGGCTACTGCATCGTTTATAGTCCCGACGTACATGTTTTACGTCACCGCGTTCAGAACGATCGGATTTTCCGTGACCGTGTGTATGCAAGACAAGTTTGAGCCAACATCCGTCGGAAAAAATCCTAAAATTTTGTTGTCGGAATGTCCGATCAATGTCCGACCGTGTGTACGGGGCATAAGACTGGGATGCCAGTGAAGTTAATGTGCGTGTAAAGGCAGGTTTCCCAATACTTATGACAATATAGTGTGTGTATATATATATTATATATATATATATATATATATATATATATATATATATATATATATATATATATATGTAGCGGTATGTTCACCAATTGGTTACTTAGCAATCCCCCAATCACCCTGCTGCCAGACCCCCATCTATCAGTTAAGACAATGAACAGTAATTTGCACAGTTTTGTTACGTTAATTTCAGGATACAACTTGGCTGGGAGAAAGGACGATATGAGATGCCCATAGTATTTAGCACATTATCAGAAGTTATTCAGTGGTCTTGGCCTTGCAAACTTGAATGCACACCTTGCACCCCCAGTCTCCTTCCTTTGAAAAACCTCTCTGCAGATTGTTGCTCCTTCTTTTCTTGTACACATTCTTCTGCAAAACTACTGACATACTATTTCTTCACTTCCATTGGTACAAGAAAGAATCACTCTGAATAATTCCTTCTTGCAGACCATAATGGTATTGCCTATGCGAATCAAGTTGCCAGGAGCCTACAAAGCCTCTCCACGATGGCCCAGAGGATCAGACAGCCACACAGTCTTTTGGAAGGTATTACCATCATGCTTAACCAGACCAGAGATACACGGTACCTCTCTACGACGGCCTGACACATGATAATGGGCGAACTACTGCTCTCAGCCAGTCCATGACTCTCAATGCTGCGTTCCCTGGCCACAGCATTCTGCACTACTGTTGGATAGCTTCTCCTCTTTCCTTGTTCAGTTCACACTGACCTGTTGCTACTTGGCTGTTCGGTGTCCCCGGTCACATAATGCTGATCTACTCTCCGCCGCTTTACTGCTACTTCCTCCATACCGATCTTGTCCAGCATACAAGTCCTGTGTTCCCCGGTCACAGCAGCTCGATACCTTTTCAGAGACGAAGATCTTTATATAGGACTCCCTCCTAGCGGTTCCTGCATCCCTCCTCCATGCTCGGTGCATTCCCACGTGGGGACGCCCGGAACAGCAATCAATACTCCATTCTGTCTGTTCCTGCTTTCCAGAACTCCTCCCTGGCAGCATGTGACCTCAGCTTATATGGGAGGCCTGCCCCCTGCCAATACCAAAGGGTAATTGGTTAGAGCCCCTCACATGAGCTGCCTGCCACTCAAACCTCAGATCCAACCTCTCTTCCAGAACAATCCTTCTGAAAGCAGGGGAGGCACTTCTGAGTCAGAGCACAGGTGGCCACACCTCCCACTACACCAAACACTCCCAGTCCCAAATCAAAACAACCAGGCCCAGCCTAAAGCACAGGCCTGGCTAAATTCACCTGTACTTGAACCCTGAGCTATAGAAAAACACTAGACTAGCACCCATCTTCAGGTAGAGGGTGCTACACACACATATATATATATATATATATATATATATATATATATACAGTGGGGATGAAGAGTATTCAGACCCCCTTAAATTGTTCACTCTTTGTTATATTGCAGCCATTTGCTAAAATCAATTAAGTTCATTTTTTTCCTCATTAATGTACACACAGCACCCCATATTGACAGAAAAACACAGAATTGTTGACATTTTTGCAGATTTATTAACCACTTAACATCTGCGCTATGGCCACAGCGCAGACCTGAGTTCCCGGGAGGCCGTCATATGAGCACACTGTGATCACCGAGTCACTGAGACTCGGGTGATCACCGATCCAAGTAAGGGGCCGGTCCCAGCCCCTTACCATGTGATCAGCTGTCAGCCAGATCTTTTTTTTTTTCTACTCACCCTGACAGCCGAAGTGGAAGAGGCACATCTGCCTCATCATTGCCACCTAATAGTGCCACCTAACAGTGCCCACAGTACCACCTAACAGTGCCCACAAGTGTCACCTATCAGTGCCCACAAGTGCCACCTATCAATGCTCACAAGTGCCATCTATCAATGCCCACAAGTGCCAGCTTTCAATGCCCACCAGTAGTGCCAATCAGTGCCACCTAGCAGTGCTGCCTATCAGTGTAACTGATCAGTGCCCATCACTGCCACCCATCAGTGCCCATCACGGCCGCCTATCAGTGCCCATCACTGCCGCCTCATCAGCGTACATCAATGAAGGAGAAAAATAACCTGTTTTAAATTTTTTATAACAAAATATAAAAAAATAAAAATTAAAAAATTAAAAAATTCAGTTTTTTACATTTTTTTAACAAAAAGTAAAAACTGCAGAGGTGATCAAATACCACCAAAAGAAAGCTCTATTTGTGGTGAAAAAATGATAAAAATTTCATATGGGTACAGTGTTGTATAACCGCGCAATTGTCATTCAAAGTGTGTCAGCGCTGAAAGCTGAAAATTGGTCTGGATAGGAGGGGTGTTTAAGTGCCCAGTAAGCAAGTGGTTAAAAAAGAAAAACTGAAATATCACATTGTCCTAAGTATTCAGACCCTTTGCTCTGTATTTAGTAGAAGCACCCTTTTGATCTAATACAGCCATGAGTCTTTTTGGGAAAGTTTTTCACACCTGGATTTGGGGATCCACTGCCATTCCTCCTTGCAGATCCTCTCCAGTTCTGTCAGGTTGGATTGTAAACGTTGGTGGACAGCCATTTTTAGGTCTCTCCAGAGATGCTCAATTGGGTTTAAGTCAGGGCTCTGGCTGGCCCATTCAAGAACAGTCACGGAGTTGTTGTGAAGCCACGCCTTCGTTATTTTAGCTGTGTGCTTAAGGTCATTGTCTTGTTGGAAGGTAAACCTTCGACCCAGTCTGAGGTCCTGAGCACTCTGGAGAAGGTTTTCGTCCACGATATCCCTGTACTTGGCCGCATTCATCTTTCCCTTGATTGCAACCAGTCGTCCCTGCAGCTGAAAAACACCCCTACAGCATGATGCTGCCACCACCATGCTTCACTGTTGGGACTGTATTGGACAGGTGATGAGCAGTGCCTGGTTTTCTCCACACATACCTCTTAGAATTAAGGCCAAAAAGTTCTATCTTGGTCTCATCAGACCAGAGAATCTTATTTCTCACCATCTTAGAGTCCTTCAGGTGTTTTTTTAGCAAACTCCATGCGGGCTTTCATGTGTCTTGCAATGAGGAGAGGCTTCCGTCAGGCCACTCTGCCATAAAGCCCCAACTGATGGAGGGCTGCAGTGATGGTTGACTTTCTACAACTTTCTCCCATCTCCTGACTGCATCTCTGGAGCTCAGCCACATTGATCTTTGGGCTCTTCTTTACCTCTCTCACCAAGGCTCTTCTCCCCCGATAGCTCAGTTTGGCCGGACGGCCAGCTCTAGGAAGGGTTCTGGTTGTCCCAAACGTCTTCCTTTTAAGGATTATGGAGGCCACTGTGCTCTTAGGAACCTTAGGTGCAGCAGAAATGTTTTTGTAACCTTGGCCAGATCTGTGCCTTGCCACAATTCTGTCTCTGAGCTCTTCAGGCAGTTCCTTTGACCACATGATTCTCATTTGCTCTGACATGCACTGTGAGCTGTAAGGCCCCTTTCACACGATCGGACCGTTCAGGTCCGCCTGTCAGTTTTGATGGCGGACCTGAACGGGCGCTCCATGTTAGCCTATGGAGCGACGGATGTCAGTGGAGACATGTCCGCTGACATCCGACCCGGTCTGATCCGCTAAAAGCAGAGAGATGGCCCTACGTCCAGGGTCCGTCACTGGTGGATCGGATCGGGTGAGATCTGATGAAAACGGACATGCTGTCCATTTTCATCCGATCCCTCCATAGGCGGCAGTGGCGCCTGACAAGCCCCTCCCCGCTCAGTGAGCAGAGAGGGACCTGTCATCCGCCGGCTAAGTGAAGATCAACGGACTGATCTCCTGCTGAGCCGGCGGACAGAGGCGGACTCCGTGGAAGCGGAGTCCGCCTTGTGTGAAAGGGGCCTATGGTCTTATATAGACAGGTGTGTGACTTATCCTAATCAAGTCCAATCAGTATAATCAAACACAACTGGACTCAAATGAAGGTGTAGAACCATCTCAAGGATGAACAGAAGAAATGGACAGCACCTGAGTTAAATATGTGAGTGTCACAGCAAAGGGTCTGAATACTTAGGACCATGTGATATTTCAGTTTTTCTTTTTTAATAAATCTGCAAAAATGTCAACAATTCTGTTTTTTTCTGTCAATATGGGGTGCTGTGTGTACAATAATGAGGAAAAAAATGAACTTACATGATTTGAGCAAATGGTTGCAATATAACAAAGAGTGAAACATTTAAGGGGGTCTGAATACTTTCCGTCCCCACTGTATGTGTGTGTATATATATATATATATATATATATATATATATATATATATATATATATACAGTATGTCACAAAAGTGAGTACCCCCCACACATTTTTGTAAATATTTTATTATATCTTTTCATGTGACAACACTGAAGAAATGACGCTCTGCTACACCAGAGCTTCACAGGTTGCCACTGGAGTCCTCTTCCACTTCTCCATGACATCACGGATCTGGTAGATTTTAGAGACCTTGGACTCCTCCACCGTCCATTTGAGGATGCCCCACAGATGCTCAATAGGGTTTAGGTCTAGAGACATGCTTGACCAGTCCATCAACTTTACCCGCAGCTTCTTTAGCAAGGCAGTGGACATCTTGGAGGTGTGTTTGTGGTCGTTATCATGTTGGAATACTGCTCTGCAGCCCAGTCTCTGAAGGGAGGGGATCATGCTCTGCTTCAGTATGTCACAGTACATGCTGGCATTCATGGTTCCCTCAATGATCTGTATGAACACACGCTCCCACCACTATGCTTGACTGTAGGCAAGACACACTTGTCTTTGTACTCCTCACCTGATTGCCGCCACACACACTTGACAACATAGTTACATAGTTACATAGTAGGTGAGGTTGAAAAAATACACAAGTCCATCGAGTCCAACCTATGTGTGTGATTATATGTCAGTATTACATTGTATATCCCTGTATGTTGTGGTCATTCAGGTGCTTATCTAATAGTTTCTTGAAACTATCGATGCCCCCCCGCTGAGACCAGTGGAGCCTGTGGAAGGGTATTCCACGTCCTTGCCACTCTTACAGTAAAGAACCCTCTACGTAGCATCGTAACATCTGGACCAATTATGTTTATCTTGGTCTAATCAGACCACAGGACATGGTTCCAGTAATTCATGCCCTTAGTCTGCTTGTCTTCAGCAAACTGTTTTTGGGCTTTCTTGTGCATCATTTTTAGAAGAGGCTTTCTTCTGGGACAACAGTCATGCATACCAATTTGATGCAGTGTGCGGCGTATGATCTGAGCATTGGCAGGCTGACACCCCACCCCTTCAACCTCTGCAGCAATGCTGGCAGCATTCATATGTCTATTTCCCAAAGACAACCTCTGGATATGACGCTGAGCATGTGCACTCAACTTCTTTGGTCGACCATGGCAAGGCCTGTTCTGAGTGGAACCTGTCCTGTTAAACCGCTGTATGGTCTTGGCCACCGTGCTTCTTTAATCCCAGACCATCTTTATGTAGAGCAACATTTCTTTTTTTTTCAGATCCTCAGAGAGTTGCCATGAGGTGCCATGTTGAACTTCCAGTGACCAGTATGAGAGAGTGAGAGCGATAACATCAATTTTAACACACCTGCTTCCCATTCACACCTGAGACCTTGTAACACTAACGAGTCACATGACACCGGGGAGGGAAAATGGCTAATTAGGCCCAATGTGTACTCACTTTTGTTGCCAGCAGTTTAGACATTAATGGCTGTGTGTTGAGTTTTTTTGAGGGAACAGCAAATTTACACTATTATACAAGCTGTACACTCACTACTTTACATTGTAGAAAAGTGTCATTTCTTCAGTGTTGTCACATGAAAAAATATAAAAAAATATTTACAAAAATGTGAGGGGTATACTCACTTGTGAGATATTGTGTGTGTGTGTGTATATATATATATATATATATATATATATATATGCATATACACATATATATATATTTATATATTTTGGAAAGAACAGTTGGGAACAATTGGGGTCAATTAGATGCGCATATGGTTGTTTATATATGTATAATTATGGTATTATAATATGGTATTAGTTTTGTTATGTAAGGCACACAATGCATGTTACAATTCTATGTCACAAGTGGTCATTGTTTTATTGTATTAGTTGTTGAATTGGTATATTGTGTGACAATTGTACTCATACTTTGTGTGAGGGCCTCATGCACACCAGGTATTCTGAATGCCTGGCAGGAGAAAAGCAGTGTCAAAAATAAACCCAAAGCTGAGTTTTGCAAAGCGTTTGGGCATTCATTAATTCCATTTGCCAGAATATTAATTTATTCTGGCCATTAAAATGAATGAGCCACTCCAATGCTAAATGTGCCTTGCATGTAGGCATGTGTAGACGTGTTTAGGTGTATCGGGCATATTTTTCTGCGAAAAGCTCCTCTGGTGAGCGTGAAAATGATGGGATTTTTTCTGCCTCTAAATGCCCTTACCTCTAAATGTTAGTAAACGCCTGTGTGTGCATGGACACATAGGTGAATAAAAAAAGGGGTATAAAAAAAAACCGAAATGCCCTTAAAAGCAGCACTTTTGATGGCCAGTGTGCATTTAATAGGTGTGCTCCTAGGTAAAAAAAAGTGAGTTACAGAATACCTAAAGATTTGATTTAGCCCCTCCTAAAAACCCAATGGCCTCCAGATTGTTGTCTTTTTCACAACTTGATTCATTGTGGAAACTGTAGGTTCTAAGGAGTTATCATCCCACGAGGTTTGCTCAAAATTGATCCAAAGGGCAGTGGCCCAATAAAAGTAATGCTGATATGGGGCAACAGATGTAAACATAATCAATGAAATAACATCCAGTGAGGTTTCTAAATGTAAAAATATTGAATTTACTTTCACAGCTGAAGTGGGATTAATGTTTAGATCTATATTAGGTTTCAAAATCTTGGTCTAGTATCCTCTTCCTGCTCTGAAATACTGAAAAACTGGTGCAAATGTCAAGTTCTTGCACTTCCACAGATAACTCTGCTGTTTATGTACCTATTGCATCTTTCTCCTAGCATTCAATTCATTAGAGTGAGTTGCTAGACTTAAGTTGCAGCAAGACATAACATGATCAGCTAACACCCCATTCTTGAAATGATCTATAGCCATAGGTACAATGCCTCAATGACTAGAATAATGTTTTTTTTATAATAAGCTTTATTGGGTTTTAAGAACAGTACATTGTAGTAAAGTGTTCAGGAGAGTAAGTGAACAAGAACAAGTATATTCATTATTTTGTAATTGTTACAGAGCAACAGACAATAATAAACCGTGGTGTATTGTAAATACAACATATGGTAACAAATACAAATTACCAGAGGGAATGGAGTGACGATGAGATAAGAGATGGAACTTTTCCTTTAAATTTTACAGCTAGCCAGTGAAACTGGGTGACGGGAATGGGGTTATGAGAGCAAAGAAAAGGGGAAGGAGGGGGGGTACTACTGAACTAACTGCCGGGCAACTGGGGACCAGAAAGATGAGAAATTATTCCCGACTAAGGAGATGTGAGAAGTTGAGGCAAAATGGGGCAGGAAGGGACTAAGGAGGTACAAAATATAGTTGGGGTGACATCTAGTGGAGTTAATGCAGACGTGGATGTTCCAAAAGTCAGAGATAGGAGGTATCCAAGGGGGAGGGGACCTCCCCCCATCCGCAAGTGGGGGGGAGGGTGGAGTCCCCCGGGATAGGGATTCCCTGAGGTGGCAGTGTACCAAAAACCAAAACCAAATGACATGTCATTACACACCATAAAGAAGAAATACCTAGTTATAAGGTAATGTAGCACACATAAAAATAAAGGGACTAGGAGGACATTGGGCAGGTGACGAGGGAATGAATTGTGAGAGAGACAAAGTGGGAGACTTGATGAGGTTCCTGTAGCCCGCTGAAGTGGCCAATAAATGAGGCTGAGATCTGGGGGCCATAAAGTAGTCAGTTGAATTTTTCCAACAAAGGCTGAGCTTCTATGTAATGGAGACAGTAAAGTCATCACCAGGGAGGACTCTTAATAGTGTTTGGGAGGTTGGGGGAGACTCCTGAGTCCTGAAGAGATCAGAAATCTACCCTGGTCTTTAATAGGGATGATTTTTGTAATAAAGTGGGACCATTTTTTTCAGAAGCAGGACAATGATCGGTGGTGCGACAGCTCCACGTTCAATTTTTCCTTTCTTAATAGATTAATGAGTTCATATTTCACATCCAAAAGAGTGGTGGGGGGGGTTAGTGGAGGCCCAGCTCTTCAGGATTGCACGTCTCGCAGTCATTAAACAGGTCAATAGCCAGGCTTAGTTATGCTGGGTATGAGGCGGATGGGTTTTAGTATGCACTGGTGGAGTTGCATTGAGGGATCCGAAGAGCAGAGGGAAGACGTCCTTTGATGGGGGTTTCCCAGTGATGAAGTCTGCAATGTTTTCGATTTGGTCCCAAAAATTGGAGATTAGGGGACAAGCCCAGAGTCTGTGAAGTAACGTCGGTTTGGCTTGGGCACAAAGGGGGCATAGATGTTTGTCCTGTGTTGACCCACGAGGCAGTTAGGGAATATAATCTCTGTGCATAATTTTAAGTTGTTGTTCTTGCCAAAATTCATCGGTGACAAAGGCACATGTAGTATTGTAGCCCGCTAGGATTCAGTCCACGGCATCCGGGGATTGTAGTTCTTTACACCAAGCCGTCACTGAGTGGAGTGAAGCGGTTTGCTTAGATGAGAATGCAGAGGCTTATAGATGGTTGAGATTTTGAATTGTTGGGTTTCCAAGAGAGTGTCCAGGATAGATGAATGGAATCTTTGAGGTTTGTTTTGGCTTAGACTTGTGATGTGGTGGATGAACTGGGAGATCAAACTGTGATAGTATTTGGGAGACCTATAGAGGTAATCCTGTAGAGACATCAAAAAGTTGAGCAAACCTGTCAGTAGCCCATGAGAGGCCCACTCAGCATAACCAGCGTGTTGTAGCATATAGGGGAAGCAAGGGTTTCCATGCATGGGGAGATGATTGGGTACCCATGGAGAAAGGATTAATTTCCATCTCGTTTCTCGCCATGCCAGTAACGTGTCACGTATTAAGAGATTTTGTTTAAGAGCTGGAGGGAGTGACCTTAGGTTGCAGTGCAAAGCATGTAAGCTGAATGGGCCTGTCATTTGGGATTCCAATTCATGGTTGGAGTACTTCGAGCTTTGCAATAACCATACTCTCATTAAACAGGATAGATTATACAGCCTTATATTGGGAAGATTCGCTCCCCCCTCGCTCCTGGGCAGGCAGAGTTTGAGCAGTGAAATGCGGGGATGAAGCCAGTGCCATAGAAAATTTGACAGAGCTTTTTTTGAACGTCTGTATGGCGTAATAGTAGAGGGATAGTCTGCAAAGGGTATAGAAGTCTTGCGAAGCTGATCATTTTAAAAAGGTGACACCTGCCGAGGCGCGAGAGTGGAAGATCCATCCACGTCTCCAGTTCGCCTATGATCTTGGTAATAACCAGAGAGAAGTTTAAGTGTTAAAGGGATTAGGGTACCTTGCCGATCTTTACACCCAGATCAGTAATATGTTGTTTAGCAACAGTGAAAGATATAGCATTTACCCACAGAGAGGACCTAGGGTGGTATAGGGGGAGGATCTCACTTTTGGAGCAATTAATACGTAGGTCTGAGCAGGCTCGAAGGGAGGTAAAGATGTTTTGGATGAGGGGCATATCTGCTCTGGGGTTGGATGTGAATATTAGAATGTCGTCGGCGAATAAAGCTAGACGGAGTTCTTGATGTCCTACAGTTATGCCATGTAAGTTGGATAAAAAGAGCAAGAATCGGGATAATGGTTCCAAGGCCAGATTGAACAGGAGTGGCGAGAGGGGACAGCCTTGTCTGGTTCCCTTATGAATTATGATACTTCCTGAGATGTGTCCAGCTGCAACTTTATTTGCCGTGGGGGCTGAATAAATTGTGGAGACCAGATGTAAAAAGGGACCCGAAAATCCGAACCGTTGAAGGACTAGCGACAGCCAGGTGAAACTAACGTTATCAAAAGCCTTCTCCGCGTTGAGTGAGATTATGGTTAAATCCCCATCGGGGTTGGCTTTAGCGTGTTCAAGGGCTGTAATGACCTTGCGGATATTGGAAGATGCCGAGCGACCTTAGATAAATTCTGCCTGTGAGGGCTGAATAAGGGAGGGCATTAGTTTATCTAGTCTGTTGGCTATAATTTTTGGGAGTATTTTGGAGTCTAGATTAAAGAGGGATCTAGGCCTATAGGAGCTTGGTTCTGTAGGGTCTTTGCCTTTTTTGGCGATTAGTTTAATATGTGCCTGGTAACCAGAGGGTAGATATTTACCCCCGCTAGGATTCCCTGGTAGACCTTAGCTAATGAAGGTACCACTATGTCCGCCACCACTTGTAAAATTCCGGGGTATAACCATCTGGGCCTGAGCTTTCCCATTGGTTAGAGAGGATATAGCTTTGGAAACCTCCTGGTCAGTGATTTGAGCGTTTAGCTGGGTCAAAAGAGGGGCAATTAATTGGGGGAGGGAGATTTGGTCTAAAAAGGCCCGAGCCGTGGCCATGTCTATTGGGTCTTCACCGTATAGTGAGGCAGAGTACTGTTCTAAAATCGTGACAATATCTTTAGAGGATGAAGTGAGAGTTTCTTGGGTGTCTTTGAGGAGTGATATATGTGTGGGGGTATGGGCGCCCTTGTATAGATTGGCTAGTAGTTTTCCGGGATTGTTACCAAATTTGTGGTTTGCCAAATCAAGATAGGATTTGTGGCTTAGTTCCTGTGTGCGTCAGCCCACAGGTTGAAATTTTATTTGGCTTCTCGCCATAGTTTTCGGTTTGTGGGAGAGTTGACATGCTACAGTTTTGAATGGGACGAGCTGTAAGAGTCCAGGGTTACTACGCATGCACCAATGGCGCGTTGCCGCAAGAGGAAATCCGTGCCAACTGAGCATGCGCCAAAGACACCTCAGGGTACCAACCCGCACCTGCGCAGAACACTTGAATGAAAAGGGCAGGAAAATGCCCAGGATGCGCGCAGGAGGTGACCTCAACCTGATGGAAAACTGCGGGAAAATACCCAGGAGGCGCACAGGAAGTGACATCAACCTGATGGAAAAAGGCGGGAAAATCCCCAGGAGGCACACAGGAAGTGACCTCAAACTTCCCTATATAAGCCCAGCCCAGACACTGCCAAATTGCTGGATTATCTTCAGTCCCCCCTTGTTCCTGTGCTAGTGTGTGATCTGTCTGAACCTGCTGTGACCTGGAAACCTGTTTGACTACTCTTGATTGCTGCTTGCCTTTGACCTCGCATTTGTACCTTAACCATTCTACTTCTTTGCCCCTTTTGTACTCAGCTGCCAGATTGGAACCGACCCGTCTTCTTCTGATTAACCCTTTTATGCTTCGTTGCCCAACTGGACTTGACCTCAGCTCGGATCACGGACTAAGGCTTGCACAGTGCTCCGACCCTTGGCACCCCTGCCACTCGGTGTCCCCACCAAGTCTCTGTCTCCATCTCCAGAGGCTTTAAGGTGCAAGGGAGGCTTCTCCAGTACTTCGATCTCACCCAAAGGTGTTCTATCAGGTTGAGGTCACGACTCTGTACAGGCCAGTCAAGTTTCTCCATCCCAAACTTGCTCATTTATGTCTTTATGAACCTTGTTTGTGCACTGGTGCACAGTCATGTTGGAACAGGAAGGGGCCATCCCCAAACTGTTCCCACAATGTTTGGGAGCATGAAATTTTCCAAAATGTCTTGGTATGCTGATGGCTTAAGAGTTCCCTTCACTGGAACTAAGGAGCTAAGCCCAACCTCTGAAAAACAACCCCACACCATAATCCCCCTCCACCAAATATGTTGAACCAGTGCACAAAGCAAGGTCCATAAAGACATGGATGTCTACGCATTCACCAAAAAAGTGTACAAAATGTAATAAAAACAAGAGACAAGTTTTTGACAAATCCTTTAAATCCTTTAAATGTAAATCCATCGTCAATCGCTGCCCCAAAAAATAAATAAAAACAAAAATGCTCCGCCTCCTGGGATGGTCTTCAGCCGAATGCCTCCTCTGCGCTTTGACAGTTCTTATATAGGGAGAGGGTGGGGCCATCTGGCAACATCACATGGCCCAATATGCACCAGTCTGTGATGTCAGAAGGGGGTGGTGCCACCAGTTGCCATAGCCAGATGGCCCTGCCCCTTACCTATATTAGAAATGTCAAAGCACAGAGCAGGCATTCAGCGGGAGGTCATCCCAGGAAGCGGAGCATTTCTGCTTATTATTTGGATCGGCGGGCGGCATAATTGACGATGGATTTACATCGAGGGACACTATTTTTTTTTCCTTTCAAAATGTTTTATTGGTTTTACAAAAATGGAAACAATATAAAATAATAATAAGAAAAGCAAAATATTGCATTGCGTACCCCTGAGGGGGATGCAGATAATGTCTTATCATAGTGTAAGAGTCTATCACACAACATAAACAATAATAGGGACTAGGGTTGTCCCGATACCACTTTTTTAGGACCGAGTACAAGTACCGATACTTTTTTTCAAGTACTCGCCGATACCGATACTTTTTTTTTAATGTCACGTGACAGTTTTTTTTTTGCTATTTTTTTTGGGGGGGGGGGGGGTGAACGTTGTATGTGTGTGTGTGTTTTTTTTTGTTTTTTTTTTTACAATTTTTATTTTTTACAATAATATTTTTTTATTCTTTATTGTTTTTTTTTTTTTTTTTTTTTTAATCAGCCCTTTTGGGGGGCTTTGGTGAGATATCAGGGGTCTTAACAGACCTCTGATATCTCCCCCTTGAGACAGAGAAAGAGACAGAGGATAGAGATTCCCCAGTCCCTTTCTCTGCAGCGTCAGCTGCACTGAGAATAAATGGAGAGAAGACAGCGGCTCCTCTCCATTGATAAACTGACACATTGTAATCACAGGAGATTACAATGTTTCACTTATGTGAATAGACAGAGTCAGCTGACTCTATCCATACACAAAGGAAGGAGGAGGGGGACGGAGGAACGGAGGGGGAGAACGGAGGGGACAGATAAGGAGAGAGGGACGGAGGAACGGAGGGGGAGAACGGAGGGGACAGATAAGGAGAGAGGAACGGAGGGGGAGAACGGAGGGGACAGATAAGGAGAGAGGAACAGAGGGGACAGATAAGGAGAGAGGAACGGAGGGGGACAGATAAGGAGAGAGGAATGCAGGGGACAGCGGAGAGGCACAGAGGAACGGAGGGGGCATGGAGGAGGATGCAGTGACAGTCAGCTATGAGATCACCGCTGTATGTCACTAAAGCTGGTGAAAGCCGCTGGGGGAGAATCTTGTAACTCCCCCACACGCTGATCACAGCTGTCTTCTGGGTATCGGGGAAGCATCGGGAGCATTTGCCCGAGTACAAGTACTTGGGCAAATGCTCGGTATCGGTGCCGATACCGATACTAGTATCGGTATCGGGACAACCCTAATAGGGACCTAAGGAGCAACTGTAACTTTTCATAGTATGTGTAGACCGCCCTGCCTGCTTACATTAAAGTGGAGGGGCAAGGAGAGGTTCCACCGGCACCCCGAAAGGGATCATGCTGTGCCCGGGAGAATCTCAGCGAGCCACCCCTATCATATGTTTGCCAGTTAGGCACGGGGTCTAGGAAAAACAATGAGGTTGCTATAACCAGGTTTGCTATCCCTATAGGGAGAAATCTCCCTCCGGGGGATTTATTGCACTTAAGTCGGTAAGACTTTTCTTAGTATCCTTAGAGTGGAAAGCAGAAGAGTGGTGAAGAGAGGGGAGGGGAGAGAAGGAGAAAGGGGAAGGAGAGGAGAGGGAGAAAGTAGCTAGCCTATCAACGGGAGAGGACCCTGGACACTATTTTTTTATTTTCTATTTTTAAGTAAAGGATTTTTCAAAACTTGTCTCTTGCTTTTATTACTTTTTGACACTTTTTTGGTGAATGGGTAGGGGTACTATGTACTAGACAACTGCCTTTATTTTCGTCCGAATGCATTTTACTAGACATGTGCATTCATTTTCGTCCAAATGCATTTCGGGGATTTTCGTGTTCCTTTTAACAAAACGATAACGAACGCGCAGATTCCAAAAGATCTGACATAAAAAAATGCTTTATTTTCATGTCCTTTATATTTTCATATCGTTGCGACAACAGTTCAATATAGATGATGGATAGAAGATTCGACATGATGGTGACAATAGTGATCTGTGTCTATCGAGCATGCGGTCGAATGTGCCTAACCTAACTATTAGTCCAAGATTATTCTACATAGACAGAAAAGATTCGACATTATAGAGACAACAGTAAAAAAAGAGCTGTTAGTGGTCGCTGCTGGAATGGGTGAGGGAAGTAAATAAATGATGATGATGAATGTTATTGGCTGATTGTAACCAAAGAGGAGGAGCAGCAAAATAGCTAGAACTAAGTATACACGTACCGCCAACCTACTTTAACTTACGATTGCTAGCAGAGAGAGACACACTGAATCATTTCAGACAGTCAATCTTAGCTGGTCCATTTGTTTGTTAACAGAGAACCTGAATTATTAAGCAATTAACCACTTCAGCCTCGGAGGATTTGGCTGCTCAACGACCAAAGCACTTTTTCAATTTGGCGCTGCGCTCCTTTAACTGGTAATTGCGCGGTCATGCAATGGTGTACCCAAACTAAATTTGCGTCCTTTTTCCCACAAATAGAGCTTTCTTTTGATGGTATTTGATTGCCTCTGCATTGTTTATTTTTTGCGATATAAACAAAAAGACCAAAAATTTTGAAAAAAATTATATTTTCTACTTTTTGTTATAAAAAAAATAATAATAAACTCAATTTTAGTCATACATTTAGGCCAAAATGTATTCAGCCACATGTCTTTGTTAAAAAATTCAATAAGCATATATTTATTGGTTTGCGCAAAAGTTATAGCGTATGTATTGGTATTCCGCGCTTAGGACGGGCTTGTAACCGAACTGCAGCCCCCCAGATAAAGAAAGCACCCAGGTGCGATCCAAATGCTATAAACCCTGAGAAAACAGGGGATTGGCGCTGTTCACTGGTAAAAAAATACAAATTAAACTACAGACAGACTCTTAACACAAGGGGAACACTACACCACAATTCTGGGTGAATGAAAAGTGAAACACAGTAAAATAGTACGTGTAAATAAATGTACTTGCTAAAAAATACCAAAGAATGTGCAAACTGCCCAAAGTAAAGTTATATAAAATAATGGATGAGACTCCAAACAATAATATAAGTGAATGATCAATCAGGTGTGTATAAAAAATAAAATTTCACAAGATCCAAGGATAAAAATCATGGAAAGGTATAAGTGAATTGTGCCCTAAAAAAACACAAAGACAGGGTTGCCCATTCCAGAGTGGTGTGTGTACTAGTAAAATGAGATTGGATGGTGTTCGAAAAAAAAAAAAAGACAATTCAAATATGGTGTGTATAAAAAATGTGGTGTTAAGGATAAAAATTAATAAATGAAAAAAATATAAAAGAAAAAATGAAAAAGTCCATGCATGCAAAAAATTCAAGAAAATGCCAAAAAATGCTGTGTATATTAAAATGCTATAAATATTAACAAAAGTCCAGTGTGCATAAAAAGTTCTTGTGCAACAAGCTAGTGTATCTTCAAATAGTTCCAGGTAAGTCCGTCCCAATAGATGTATACTGTCCTGTGTGGAGCCCCCTCTAGTGCCCCCACTCACCGGAACGCCCAACCCCTGCAGGGGTAATAGGCATGTAGATGTAAATCCGATGATCCAAGCGGTCGGTGTCCCCTTCACCACCTGCTCTCCACTTGTGTCACCAGATTGCTCTCAAACGGCATCCACTCGGATAGCATACCATGTGCAGGGAGAAGAGAAGAGCCTTCTTCCTTTATGGAAATATAAATGTACCCCAGGTAAAACGAACTCTCCGTTTTGTCCTTTATGAATGCCAGGGTAAGATTTCCTCCTGGAAATTCCAGGTCCAGCCATGCATTGTTGTCAAAACAGCTACCATCGACCTTTGTGATTGGAGGTGATGGGATTGTGATATTTAAAACAATGCTGCAGTGTGTAGTAACTACGAGCGCCGAGCTCGTCTCCTGTTGTTTGTCTGTGGCAGCGTCCCGTGCTCCAATCCTAATGCATATCGTCACGTCACTTGACTTCTTCAGAGGATCCTATTGGGACGGACTTACCTGGAACTATTTGAAGATACACTAGCTTGTTGCACAAGAACTTTTTATGCACACTGGACTTTTGTTAATATTTATAGCATTTTAATATACACAGCATTTTTTGGCATTTTCTTGAATTTTTTGCATGCATGGACTTTTTCATTTTTTCTTTTATATTTTTTTCATTTATTAATTTTTATCCTTAACACCACATTTTTTATACACACCATATTTGAATTGTTTTTTTTTTTTTCGAACACCATCCAATCTCACTTTACTAGTTCACACACCACTCTGGAGTGGGCAACCCTGTGTTTTTGTTTTTTTAGGGCACAATTCACTTATACCTTTCCATGATTATTATCCTTGGATCTTGTGAAATTTTATTTTTTATACACACCTGATTGATCATTCACTTATATTATTGTTTGGAGTCTCATCCATTATTTTATATAACTTTACTTTGGGCAGTTTGCACATTCTTTGGTATTTTTTAGCAAGTACATTTATTTACACGTACTATTTTACTGTGTTTCACTTTTCATTCACCCAGAATTGTGGTGTAGTGTTCCCCTTGTGTTAAGAGTCTGTCTGTAGTTTAATTTGTATTTTTTTACCAGTAAACAGCGCCAATCCCCTGTTTTTTCAGGGTTTATAGCAAAAGTTATAGTGTCTACAAACTAGGGTGAATTTTCTGGAATTTACGCTTTTAGTTTATGACTGCCTATCTCATTTCTTGAGGTGCTAAAATGGCAGGGCAGTACAAACCCCCCAAATGACACCATTTTGGGAAGTAGACACCCCAGGGAAATTGCTGAGAGGCATGTTGAGCCCATTGAATATTTTATTTTCTTGTCACAAGTGATTGAAAAATGACAAAAAAGAAAAAAAATTACACAAAGTTGTCACTAAATGATATATTGCCTACAGATGCCATGGTTATATGTGGAATTACACCCCAAAATACATTCTACTGCTTCTCCTGAGTATGGGGATACCTCATGTGTGAGACTTTTTGGGAGCCTAGCCGCGTACAGGACCCCGAAAACCAATCACCGCCTTCAGGATTTCTAATGCCGCGTACACACGACCGGACTTTACGGCATACTTGGTCCTGCGGACCGGAGTCCGTCGGACAATTCGATCATGTGTGGGCTCCAGCGGACTTTTTTCCCCCAAAAGTTCGACGGACCTAGAAATGAAACATGTTTCAAATCTTTTTGACTGACTCGAGTCCGGTCGAAAAGTCCGCTCGTATGTATGCTAGTCTGACGGACAAAAACCGACGCTAGGGCAGCTATTGGCTACTGGCTATGAACTTCCTTGTTTTAGTCCGGTCGTACGTCATCACGTACGAATCTGTCGGAATTTGGTTGATCGTGTGTAGGCAAGTCCATTCATTCGGAAAGTCCGTCGTAAAGTCCGTCGAAAAGTCCGCCGGACAAAGTCAGCCGTAAAGTCCAGTCGTGTGTACGCGGCATAAGGGTGTAAATTTTTGATTTCACTCCTCACTACCTATCACAGTTTTGAAGGCCATAAAATGCCAAGATAGCACAACCCCCCCCCCCCAATGACTTCCAAAAAGTCTCACACATGAGGTATCCCCGTACTCAGAAGAAGCAACAGAATGCATTTTGGGGTGTAATTCCACATATAACCATGCCACGTTTGAACAATATATCATTTAGTGACAATGTGCAAAAAAAAAATGTAATTTTCCAGAAGCTTGTGACAAAATATAGAATATTGCATGGACTCAACATGCCTATCAGCAAATAGCTTGGGGTGTCTACTTTCCAAAAAGGGGTCATGGGGGGGGGGGGTTGAACTGTCCTGGCATTTTATGCACAACATTTAGAAGCTTATGTCACACATCACCCACTCTTCTAACCACTTGAAGGCAAAGCCTTTTCTGACACTTTTTGTTTACATGAAAAAATTGTTTTTTTTGCAAGAAAATTACTTTGAACCCCTAAACATTATATATATTTTTTAAAGCAAAGGCCCTACAGATTAAAATGGTGGGTGTTCCAATTATTTTTTCACACAGTATTTGCGCAGCGATTTTTCAAACGGAATTTTTTTTTAAAAACACACTTTTTTTTTCTTTTAATGCGCTAAAACACACTATATTGCCCAAATGTTTGATGAAATAAAAAAGATGATCTTATGCCGAGTACATGGATACCAAACACGACATGCTTTAAAATTGCGCACAAACGTGCAGCGGCGACAAACTACATACATTTTTAAAAGCCTTTAAAAGCCTTTACAGGTTACCACTTTAGATTTACAGAGGAGGTCTGCTAAATTTACTGCCCTTGATCTGACCTTCGCGGTGATATCTCACATGCATGGTGCAATTGCTGTTTCCATATGACACCAGACCGACGCTTGCGTTCGCCTTTGTGCGTGAGCGGGGGGGGGGACAGGGGTGCTTTTTTTAAAATTATTATTTATTTTGCTTTTTTATTGTATTTTTAAACTGTTTCTTTCATTTTTTTATCATTTTTATTGTTATCTCAGGGAATGTAAATATCCCCTATGATAGCAATAGGTAGTGACAGGTACTTTTTTGAAAAAATTGGGGTCTATTAGACCCTAGGTCTTTCCTTTGCCCTCAAAGCATCTGACCACACCAAAATCGTTGTGATAAAATGCTTTGCCAATTTCCCAATAGTTCTGTTTATATCCGGCAAAACCTAAGTCATGAAATGCTCGTAGCTTCTGTTTTTTTAGGCCATAGGGATAATTGGAGCTGTTCTCTGATCAGCTCTATGGTCATTTGGCGGAACCACCGGCTGCATTCTCGGGTTCCCTGTTGGGACAGGAGAGCCTAAGAAAACCATGGAAGATGGTGGAAGTGGGGGGGGGGGACATTCCCTCCCACTACTTATAAAAGCTTTGAGGAAGTTGGGACTTTAAATGAAGCGTGTGGTCAAACGAACACACACTTCCATCCCTAGTGTACATTGGGGAAAAGGGGAAATTTGGGACTTTGAATGAGATGTGTGTTAGAGAAAAACAAATAAATAAATTACATGATCAAAAGAGGTTTATTCATAACAATATGCATAGGACATGGTACATAGCAGGTATGACGAGCTGATGGGCATATAATGCATACAAAAAAATAATAATACATTATTGCACAAACTTAATAAAATCAAAGGAAAATTACGAACACGATTGAATAAAAAACTGCATAAATAAGCTTGATGCGTTTCGTGGATACATTCCACTTCTATAGAAGCAAATGCAGAATTCATGTCTATAAAAAATATATATATCCAATATTACTCCAATGAATTAAATAAGGGTGTAAGGAAAAATATTATAATATTATAAAATATATTTATTTTATATGCATTATATGCCCATCAGCTCGTCATACCTGCTATGCACCATGTCCTATGCATTTTGTTATGAATAAACCTCTTTTGATCATTTAATTTATTTATTTGTTTTTCTCTAACACACATCTCATTCAAAGTCCCAAATTTCCCCTTTTCCCCAATGTACACTAGGGATGGAAGTGTGTGTTCGTTTGACCACACACTTCATTTAAAGTCCCAACTTCCTCAAAACTTCTATACCAGAATCCAGGGATGGAGACGTGTGATTTGAGTGGAATCTAATTGCCCATATGTGTTTATTATTGACAGTCAACCATATATTCACATGGTTGACGGGTGACCTTATTTGCTGTTGGTCTGCATTTGTTTTATATATATAATAAATATTTATGTTGGCATAAACTCTTCCACTCATTCAAATATGGTTTTGTTTGGCTGGAGTGTTTCCAGGTCCGGGAGCTGCGATGCACACTGGGGCCTCCCCTCTCCTCCCTGCTAATTCGCTGGGGGATTTGGTGGGCGTCCTCACTGTGCATCGGAGCCACGCCCCGCGCTGCAGCGTATGACATCATTCCTTGGTGACTCAGCGTGTGTTTGGCGTCTCCTCAGACGCTGGCTGTACCGTGTCAGCTGTTCTGGCGGGATAGTGGGTAGAGTACCAGGTTTATAGTGTTGAAAGTTCTGGTTCTTATCCAGTTCAGAGCATGTTTTTTAATTATATATGTATTTTCAATATATTGATTTTAAATTAAACATATTTTAAACTATAATTTAGTGAGGACTTAAATTGTATTTTATTGATATATCCAAATTGATTTCAAGGCATATTAACAAAGACATATTGATAAAATTGTTGTATATGCTGACTACTATAAATTAGAGAGTAGGGATTTTTTTTACAAATCTGTGTATATATTGGGATAATTTTGGTGACATGGGGCCAGTTCTCAATTTCAGGAGATTGTCCCTGGAAGCTGCATGATAACCATCATGTCTCACAACTCAGCCACCGATGCAGGGTCATTTTCCCATCTAATGACACCACCGATGCAGGGTCATTTTTCCATCTAGTGACACCACCGATGCAGGGCCATTTTTCCATCTAGTGACACCACCGATGCAGGGCCATTTTTTTCCATCCAATGACACCACCGATGCAGGGTCATTTTTTCCATCCAGTGACACCACCGATGCAGGGTAATTTTTTCCATCCAGTGACACCACCGATACGGGGTCATTTTTTCCATCCAGTGACACCACCGATGCAGGGTCATTTTTTTTTCATCCAGTGACACCACCGATGCAGGGTAATTTTTTTCGATCCAATGACACCACCGATGCAGGGTCATTTTTTTCCATCCAATGACACCACCGATGCAGGGTAATTTTTTCCATCCAATGACACCACCGATGCAGGGTCGTTTTTCCATCCAGTGACACCACCGATGCAGAGTCATTTTTTTTTCACCCAGTGACACCACCGATGCAGGGTCATTTTTTTCCATCCAATGACACCACCGATGCAGGGTCATTTTTTTCCATCCAATGACACCACCGATGCAGGGTCATTTTTTTCCATCCAATGACACCACCGATGCAGGGTCATTTTTTCCATCCAATGACACCACCGATGCAGGGTCATTTTTCTTTTTCATTTTTCTACTGTTAGCCCCTTATGTGTGCACCAGTTTTAAACTCTTACATACTACAAATATATATACAGGTATAGTATTTTACTCTGCATGCCACTATTTTCCCAAAATCCCCACCTGAGAGGGGAGAGCAGATACAGTTTGTAAACTTCACCCTGGGTACTGGTGGAGGGCGGGCGCTGGTGTCACTGGATGGAAAAAATGACCCTGCATCGGTGGTGTCACTGGATGGAAAAAATGACCCTACAACGGTGGTGTCACTGGACGGAAAAAATGACCCTGCATCGGTGGTGTCACTGGATGGAAAAAATTACCCTGCATCGGTGGTGTCACTGGATGGAAAAAATTATCCTGCATTGGTGGTGTCACTGGATGGAAAAAATGACCCTGCATCGGTGGTGTCATTAGCTGAAAAAAATGTCTGTGTCAACGGTGTAGCTAAGAGGAAAATGGCGCTGCATCCGTGTCAGTGGGGATAAAGTGCAGCCAATCAGTGAAGGGGAGATATGGGCATGTACATTGTAGTACACACAGATTATAGTGCAGAGCTCAGGGCTGAGTTGTGAAACATGATGGTTATCATGCAGCTTCCAGGGACAATCTCCTGAAATTGAGAACTGGCCCCATGTCACCAAAATCATCCCAATATATACACAGATTTGTAAAAAAATCCCTGCTCTCTAATTTATATTAGTCAGCATATACAACAATTTTATCAATATGTCTTTGTTAATAATCCGTGAAATCAGTTGGATATATCAATAAAATACAATTTAAGCCCTCACTAACTCATTTTTTAAAATATGTTTAATATAAGATCAATATATTGAAAATATATAACAAATGATTGTGTTCTGAACTGGATTAGAACCCACAACCTTCAACACTATATAAGCCTGTTACGCTAACCACCAAGCTATCACTTAGGGACTCTTAACCATTGTGTGTGAAACACCTTATCAGCCCATACAATTAATTGTTATGATTAATCTGTTATGACTAGGGATGAACCGAACACCCCCCTGTTCGGTTCGCACCAGAACATGCGAACAGGAAAAAAGTTCGTTCGAACATGCGAACACCGTTAAAGTCTATGGGACACGAACATGAATAATCAAAAGTGCTAATTTTCAAGGCTTATATGCAAGTTATTGTCATAAAAAGTGTTTGGGGACCTGGGTCCTGCCCCAGGGGACATGGATCAATGCAAAAAAAAGTTTTAAAAACGGCCGTTTTTTCAGGAGCAGTGATTTTAATAATGCTTAAAGTCAAACAATAAAAGTGTAATATCCCTTTAAATTTCGTACCTGGGGGGTGTCTATAGTGTGCCTGTAAAGGGGCGCATGTTTCCTGTGTTTAGAACAGTCTGACAGCAAAATGACATTTTGAAGGAAAAAACTCATTTAAAACTACCCGCGGCTATTGCATTGCCGACAATACACATAGAAGTTCATTGATAAAAACGGCATGGGAATTCCCCAAAGGGGAACCCCGAACCAAAATTAAAAAAAAAAAAATGACGTGGGGGTCCCCCTAAATTCCATACCAGGCCCTTCAGGTCTGGTATGGATATTAAGGGGAACCCCGGCCAAAATTAAAAAAAAAAATGACGTGGGGTTCCCCCTAAATTCCATACCAGACCCTTCAGGTCTGGTATGGATTTTAAGGGGAACCCCGCGCCAAAAAAAAAAAAAAAACGGCGTGGGGTCCCCCCAAAAATCCATACCAGACCCTTATCCGAGCACGCAACCTGGCAGGCCGCAGGAAAAGAGGGGGGGACGAGAGTGCGGCCCCCCCTCCCTCCTGAACCGTACCAGGCCACATGCCCTCAACATTGGGAGGGTGCTTTGGGGTAGCCCCCCAAAACACCTTGTCCCCATGTTGATGAGGACAAGGGCCTCATCCCCACAACCCTGGCCGGTGGTTGTGGGGGTCTGCGGGCGGGGGGCTTATCGGAATCTGGAAGCCCCCTTTAACAAGGTGACCCCCAGATCCCGGCCCCCCCCCTGTGTGAAATGGTAAGGGGGTACATAAGTACCCCTACCATTTCACGAAAAAAGTGTCAAAAATGTTAAAAATGACAAGAGACAGTTTTTGACAATTCCTTTATTTAAATGCTTCTTCTTTCTTCTATCTTGCTTCATCTTCTGGTTCTTCTGGCTCTTCTGGTTCTTCTGGTTCTTCCTCCGGCGTTCTCGTCCAGCATCTCCTCCGCGGCGTCTTCTGTCTTCTTCTCCTCGGGCCGCTCCGCACCCATGGCATGGGGGGGAGGCTCCCGCTCTTCTCTTCTTCTTTTCTTCTTTTCTTCTCTTCTTCTCTTCTTCTCTTCTTCTTCATTTTCTTCTCCGGGCCGCTCCGCAATCCATGCTGGCATGGAGGGAGGCTCCCGCTGTGTGACGGCGCTCCTCGTCTGACAGTTCTTAAATAACGGAGGGGGGCGGGGCCACCCGGTGACCCCGCCCCCCTCTGACGCACGGTGACTTGACGGGACTTCCCTGTGACGTCACGGGGAATGCCACAGGGAAGTCCCGTCAAGTCACCGTGCGTCAGAGGGGGGCGGGGTCACCGGGTGGCCCCGCCCCCCTCCGTTATTTAAGAACTGTCAGACGAGGAGCGCCGTCACACAGCGGGAGCCTCCCTCCATGCCAGCATGGATTGCGGAGCGGCCCGGAGAAGAAAATGAAGAAGAAGAGAAGAAGAGAAGAAAAGAAGAAAAGAAGAAAAGAAGAAGAGAAGAGCGGGAGCCTCCCCCCCATGCCATGGGTGCGGAGCGGCCCGAGGAGAAGAAGACAGAAGACGCCGCGGAGGAGATGCTGGACGAGAACGCCGGAGGAAGAACCAGAAGAACCAGAAGAGCCAGAAGAACCAGAAGATGAAGCAAGATAGAAGAAAGAAGAAGCATTTAAATAAAGGAATTGTCAAAAACTGTCTCTTGTCATTTTTAACATTTTTGACACTTTTTTCGTGAAATGGTAGGGGTACTTATGTACCCCCTTACCATTTCACACAGGGGGGGGGCCGGGATCTGGGGGTCACCTTGTTAAAGGGGGCTTCCAGATTCCGATAAGCCCCCCGCCCGCAAACCCTCACAACCACCGGCCAGGGTTGTGAGGATGAGGCCCTTGTCCTCATCAACATGGGGACAAGGTGTTTTGGGGGGCTACCCCAAAGCACCCTCCCAATGTTGAGGGCATGTGGCCTGGTACGGTTCAGGAGGGAGGGGGGGCCGCACTCTTGTCCCCCCCTCTTTTCCTGCGGCCTGCCAGGTTGCGTGCTCGGATAAGGGTCTGGTATGGATTTTTGGGGGGACCCCACGCCGTTTTTTTTTTTTTTTTTGGCGCGGGGTTCCCCTTAAAATCCATACCAGACCTGAAGGGTCTGGTATGGAATTTAGGGGGAACCCCACGTCATTTTTTTTTTTAAATTTTGGCCGGGGTTCCCCTTAATACCCATCCCAGACCTGAAGGGCCTGGTATGGAATTTAGGGGGACCCCCACGTCATTTTTTTTTTTTAATTTTGGTTCGGGGTTCCCCTTTGGGGAATTCCCATGCCGTTTTTATCAATGAACTTCTATGTGTATTGTCGGCAATGCAATAGCCGCGGGTAGTTTTAAATGAGTTTTTTCCTTCAAAATGTCATTTTGCTGTCAGACTGTTCTAAACACAGGAAACATGCGCCCCTTTACAGGCACACTATAGACACCCCCCAGGTACGAAATTTAAAGGGATATTACACTTTTATTGATTGACTTTAAGTATTATTAAAATCACTGCTCCTGAAAAAACGGCCGTTTTTAAAACTTTTTTTTGCATTGATCCATGTCCCCTGGGGCAGGACCCAGGTCCCCAAACACTTTTTATGACAATAACTTGCATATTAGCCTTTAAAATTAGCACTTTTGATTTCTCCCATAGACTTTTAAAGGGTGTTCCGCGGCATTCGAATTTGCCGCGAACACCCCAAATTGTTCGCTGTTCGGTGAACTTGCGAACAGCCAATGTTCGAGTCGAACATGAGTTCGACTCGAACTCGAAGCTCATCCCTAGTTATGACCATAGACACACATTGTCCTGCTGCCTTCTAGCTATTCACAATTCCCTCATGTAGGGACAATAGTGCAATGTGTCCTACAAGTTGGGGTACAGAGCTGTGCTGGCCATTGTGTTCTGCTATCTATGGAAGCTGTGCCCCCCCCCACCCCCCCACTCACACGCAATGCTGTACACATGTTTTCAGCATGGCTCTTTATTTTGGAGCAGATGACAGAGAAGAAGGATAAGACAGCAAACCGAGGAACTAAATAATAAAGTAGAGGAACCAGAGAACCCAGCACTGCCTGCTTCCCTATACTGCGTGCTGTAACTAAGATAGATTTACATATCCATATACAGAGCAGAAGACATGTATGTCTGCAGAATGATGATCTGTGGGTGTTACTATCTTATTGCTCATTGGTCCTAAAATCTTCCTAATAGAGACTACTATATTTATAAACTCAGAATTCTGACTTTGAATCTCAGAATTCTGACTTTGAATCTCAGAATTCTGACTTTGAAACTCAGAATTCTGACTTTGAGTCTCAGAATTCTGACTTTGAAACTCAGAATTCTGAGATTCAAAGTCAGAATTCTGAGATTCAAAGTCAGAATTCTGAGTTTCAAAGTCAGAATTCTGAGTTTCAATCTCAGAATTCTGAGTTTCAATCTCAGAATTCTGACTTTTAATCTCAGAATTCTAACTTTGAAACTCAGAATTCTGACTTTTAATCTCAGAATTCTGACTTTAAATCTCAGAATTCTGACTTTTAATCTCAGAATTCTGTAGATTTTTTTTTAAACTCACGATTCTGACTTTGAATCTCAGAATTCTGACTTTCAAACTCAGAATTCTGACTTTGAATCTCAGAATTCTGACTTTCAAACTCAGAATTCTGTACAAAAATTTTTTTTTTTCAAACTCATAATTCTGTATTTTTTTTAATGATGGCCCCAGGGCTCTTCCATAAAAAAAGCACTTTATTACAGGATTAATATATAATTTTTCCTATTTTGCACAATTTACACATCTTATGTTTTAGGAGTGGTTATTATACATAGAAGTTAGCGCAATCCACTTTTTACTACAATTGCATTCCACCATTTCTTAGGTGGGTTTATATGATTGCAGAAAACTAGATTGATGGGTTGTTTAATCTGAGTTTTGCACCGGTAACACATCTTGTTGGACAATATACAAGTTCTCCTGCTCTACGTTACTATCTCTTCCCTCGTAAACCATGAAACTATATGTATAGCCTGTGGTCCTGTCACAGAGCTTATACATCTTGACCCCGTATCTGGCACGCTTGCTGGGAAGATTCTGTTTGAAAGACAATCGGCCAGAAAACTTAATCAGGGACTCATCAACGCAGACAACTTGATGGGGAGTAAACAAGGCTGCAAAACGTTGGTTGAAGTGGTTTACGAGGGGCCGAATTTTGTAGAGCCACTCAAATTCAGGGTCACCCCAAGGACGACAGAGTTCATTATCGTTGAAATGCATGAACCGCAAGATCTACTCGTATCGTTTCCTGGTCATGGAGGCAGAGAACACGGGCGTATGGTGCATTGGGTCAGTGGACCAATATGACCGCAACTCATTCTTTTTAGTTACGCCCATGAGGAGGGATAGGCCCAGGAAGATCTTAAATTCGGAAACCGTAATTGTTTTCCATTCTCTGGCAAGGGTCAGCTGGGGATTAGTGGTGATGAATTGACCAGCATATAAATTGCTTTGGTCCACAATAGATCTATAGAGATCTTCGTTGAAAAACAGCGAAAAAAAATCAAGTGACGTAAAATCAACTGTTTCCACCTGAATTCCGGGTTGGCCAGTGAATGGGGGAAGTACGGGTGCTGCAGAAGTGGTGGGCTCCCAATTAGGATTGGCGAATGCAGCAGGAACGGCACTATGGGCTCGACGGGCCTGTCTTTGTCTTCTTGGTAGCAGCGGGACACTACTTGTGCTTGCCACCTCGCCAGCTTGAACTGCACTTATGGGACTCGCCACGTCACCAAGTGATACTGCAGTGCTGGATGTACGACCAGGATGTACTAGGCCGCTGGTGCTTGCCAGTTCACCAGAAGGATGAGCGGCGCTAGTACTGGCTCTCTACTCCATACGAGGGACCTGCGGTTCTTGCACCTCAACGACAGCAGAAGAACGGGGTCTGGTACGCCTGAATTTGGCAGGGACCACAACTCTGTCATCAGAGCTATCTGTCAGGGTGCCGCTGCTGTCTACAGGTTCGTATTCTGAGCCTGAACCTGACAGATGAGTGACTTCCTCTTCACTATCTGTCAGGCTCAGAAACATGTAGGCCTCTTCACTACTGTACCTTCGATTTGACATTTTGGTCTCTAAATTTACTGGTTCAGTAGTGAGACTCACAAGAAAAAAAGCACCTGACTGTCAGCAACTGCTTCAAACGCTACAAAAAAAACTGTTAGCATTCGCAGGGATCAGGCCTGGCTCTGCGAATGCTGCAGTTATTCGTTTTGTGTTTTGTAAGTGACAGTGATCGATTGATACTGCACTTGGGTGGGCTGGGCTTGGTGGAGAGGCTAAACACAGGTGCTAGCAGGTATCTGGGCTGATGCCGCTAACAGTGCCTTTTTGGGAACCCTAAACTGCTGGGGACACTAATATAGTTCTGATCAGATCAGATATTGATCTGTTCAGACACTATACTACTAAGGGAGGCGTATGGTGCATGCATGGGTGTTAGCACTACTGGCACGGGCAAAGCAGACCCTGACGCTGCCTGGGGCAAAGCAGACCCTATCTGATGCTAAAACCTAACTTTGATCACCCACCGGGTGATCAGGGGGTTAAACCTTTATTGGGTAAAATATGGCGGGTGCCCTGAAGCTATATAAAAAATCTAGCTAACCTGTGTCACCCGTGACACTTATACAGTGATCACTGGTGACAGGGGGGGATCAAGGGGTTAAACCTTTATTAGAGGGGGTTGGGGGGCCTAGACCTATCTGAGCCTAAGACTAATTACCCTAACACTGATTAGTGTCACTAATGACACCAGTACAGCAATCAAAAAAAAAAAATCTGAATGCTGTACTGGGTGACACAGTGACAGGGGGTGAAGGGGTTAACTGGGGGGTGATCGGGGGTGATTGGGGGGTGAATTGTGTGCCTACGTGACCTGGTGTCAGTGTAGTGTTGTGCAATTACTCTGGGATGTCTTCTCTCCTCGGTCTGGAACGGAAAACACTGACACGAGGAAAGATGACATCACTTCCCCTGTCAGTGTTTACAGTTACACAGACAGGTGAAGGATCTCATTCGCCAGGAGCGATCACCAGGTCCAGGCCAGATTTCATTGGCCTGGGGATTGATCAGTTCTGGATCGAATCCGATCATCGCCGGGTCTCAGACCTATCTGAGCCTAATACTAATTACCTTAAAACTGATTAGTGTCACTAATGACACCAGTACAGCAATAAAAAAAAAATCTGATTACTGCACTGGGTGACACAGTGATAGGGGGTGAAGGGGTTAACTGAGGGGGTGATCGGGGGGTGATCGGGGGGTGAATTGTGTGCCTATGTGACCTGGTGTCACTATAGTGTTGTGCACTTACTCTGGGATGTCTTCTCTCCTCGGTCTGGAACAAAAAAGACCAACACAAGGAGAGATGACACCAGTCAGTGTTTACAGTTATGCAGACAGGGGAAGGATCTCATTCGCCAGGAGCGATCACCAGGTCCAGGCCAGATTTCATTGGCCTGAGCCTAGGGATTGATCGGTTCTGGATCAAATCCGATCATCGCGGGCGCCGAGGGGGCCGTCTCGCGCTCGACGTAACGTAATGTTGATTCACCTGCCGTGCCATTCTGCCGCAGTAAAACGGATGCGGCGGATGGTCTGGAAGCGGTTAAGCATAAGCACAGCAGCAGAACAGATAGTGAAGCAAGCTATAGTTCAACTTCAGCTTTTTCATTTCATCTGCTATTAATCTGCTATTGTGTTAGTATTGTATTGAACTTCATACTGATACTAGTGTTGTTAGTGTTGTGATAGCCTCAGAGGGTGTCCGTGTTGTGGGGGGGATTTATTATTTATTATAGATATAGATTCTATATACCCTAATTTGTTACCTGCGTGCAGGTAGTTTTGCCAACTCTGGCATATTTGTTGTTTTTGTTCTATTCACTGTATTTATTTTTCATTTGAATTTACATTGTTACCTGCTTGCAGGTCTGATCATTATCCCCAGTCCATTTTCTGTTTGAACTACTGTATTTATTGGCATATAACACTCACTTTTTCACCATGAAAATTGGGTGCAAATAGTGCATGCGTGTTATACACCAATACTTCAGTTTTAGCTGCCTCGGAGGGGACAGGGAAGGGGGGCAGGACGAGCACCGTCAGATTACATACAGTGAGAATCTCCTGTTTACTTGGCGGCCTCTGTAATAGGAACTCCTGTCTCCTGGGCCTCCATTGGACCACTGTTCTGTCTATCATAGGAGATTCTCACTGTATGTAATCTGTCGGCGCTCGTCCCGCCCCCCCTCTCTGTCCCCTCTGTGCTGCAGATGGGAATCGATCAGGCTGCACTGATGGCAATGGTGAGGCTGCATTGATGTGGACTGATGAGGCTGCATTGATGGCACTTGTGAGGCTGCAGATGGGCATTAATCAGGCTGCATTGATGGCAATGGTGAGGCTGTAGATGGGCACTGACCCTTATTTTACTTCAAAGTTCCTTATTTAAAATTTAAGTTTTTTTCCTGAAACTTCCCTCTTAAAATGAATGTGCATGTTATACGCCTGTGCGTGCTATACGCCGATAAATACGGAAAATATACAGCAATGTACCAATCTAACGGAAAAGTGAAGGCAGGTAGAGGTCGTGGTCATGATTGCAAGGTCTCTGCTACTAGCTCTTCCTTAGGTACTGCTGACACTTCTGCTGCCACAAACATGTCATCCACAACAGTGGGTGTCACCACAACTACCACCAGCAAAGCCAGTTCCACCACCACCATTTCTATTAGTTTTCCTGCCAGGCCACCAACATCTGCTGTCGCTTCCACTGCCGGTGCAGCTTCTTCTACTTCTACAGGTGTCATCACTTTTTATTTTTATGGCATAGGCAAGAAAACTAGTATTATGCCGCATACACACGATCGGACATGAAGCAGCATTATGGACTCCGACTGTACTGGTGGTACCTCCTCAACCACACCACTTACTCAGAGCACAGCCAATAGAGAGGGTTCAAGTAAGTCAAACTGTTCACGTGCAGTAGTTCCACTGCAGACCCGATCAGGATCCTCATCCTCCCAAGGACATCATCAGCCTACCCTATATAGCTTTGTTGGCTTTAGTTCCAAGGGCATGTCAAAACAACAGGCCAACAAGATCACCAGCCTCATTGGCTAATTCATTGCTGTTGGAGGAGCCTCTTTTTGCATGATTGAAGGGGAGCCATTTAAACAGCTCATGCATGCCCTTGCTCCACAATATGTTGTTCCTGCACAAACAACTTTCAGCAGAAAGATTGTTCCAGCACCATACCATTCTTGCGTTGAAGTATTGAAGGAAAAAATGGCCAGAGCCGAGGGTCAGACAATTCATTTGACCACTGATTTGCTCCCAGCGATCAACATGGTTTCCTGTCTTTGACTGCACACTGGTGGCAGGCCACTGTGCCTGTTGGTAGTGGCACTAGTGTAAGAGGTCAAACTTTATCAGGAAGCAGGTCTGCAGTGCAAGACCAGCAGGGTTATCAAGCTTTCCTGCTCCACACAGAAGTCCGTGATGATAAGCACAGCTCTGCCAACATATTGCGGGCAATTAGATCAATGTTGGCCAATTGGTTTGGACAGCGAGCAGTCACCAATGTTTCTGTTGGGTTCATAGTGACAGACGGAGGTTCAAACATTGTGAAAGCGCTCCAAGATGGATCTTTTGTCGGTTTGCGCTGTTTTGCACACATACAGCATTTAGTGGTCAAGGGTGCAATGCCAGTGGAGAAAAACAACAAAATTGCTCAAATCTTGGACCTTTGCAGGATGATTGCAGGACATTTCCACCGCAGTGTAGGAGCTAGTCAACTTTTGAGGGAGGATAAAGAACAATCAGGGCTCCCCACACATTGCCTGAAACAAGATGTCAGCACCCGTTGGAACTATACCCTGGAAATGCTTGAACGCATTTTGGAGCAAAAGACGGCCATCCACAATCTATCATCCCGCCACAGCATTGGGATTGATTCCACACTGGGACGTGATGAGTGGTGTATAAATGGGCAGCTTGTTTCTGTCTTAAAACCCTTTCGGGATGTGACAGGAAACTTGAGTCAGAGCTAGCCAGCCTAGGACAGGTCATACTCTCGTTCACCTATCTCATGGAGAAGATGGTATGGTTCCAAGAAAACAGGGAGCCTCTTCATGGCAGCCCACTTCATGCCAATGTAGCCTCTTTCATCAGAAAGCTACAAGACAACTTAAATGATTGGCTAAATAACTGTGTCTGCAAAAGCCCTGAACTCATGCTGGCTTCCCTGTTTTATCCCAGGATCAAAGGTAAACTGGCACTCAGAGACAACAGCCTCTTCTACTGGAAAGAAAAACAGATTGAAAGGGTCTGTAATTTGCAGCAACAGAGACATATGCCGGATGATGCCGGTTTGTAAGATTCAGCTGCCATGTCTGCTATTCCAAGGCCTGGCGCCATCACTCAAAAACAACCGAGTGCAGCATGAGCATGTTGGGTAGAGGCACTTGACAATCTGGCGGGTGCAAGTAAAGCAGCAGGTAATCAATATGAGAGCAGTGCCTCTGAAATGGTCAGGGCCTACCTATATGAAGCACCTTTGCCTCCTACAGCGGACCCTTTGACCTATTGGGATGGTAAGAAAAGTGTGTGGCCTGCTCTTTGCCTGGTTGCCCAGCAGCTACTTTCCTGTCCTCCAACCACCGTGCAAAGTGAGAGTTTTCTCTATTACTGGGAACATCCTGAATCCACACTGTGCACAACTGACACCCCATTTGATGGAACAAATAACTTTCCTTTTTTCCTCCCCAAGCTGGGTTACCCTACCCTTAACTTGTGAGACCTTAATTGTTGTCGCCATGTGAAGATAGATGGGACTCGGAGGAACCATCTAAATGTTGAGGAAAATCTAATTTTTGCATTTTCCTACCACTTGACAATTGCAGTTGTCTTTGGAGTGACCCCAAGATTTAAATAGGATTATATTGTTTTAAGCAATCCAAATGTTTCCCTTTATTCCTTCCATCACCCTTTTTTGGAAAATACAATGATGAGTGATGTGTAGACTAGAGTGTGCCTGATTGCATGAATGAATGTTGTGTGAATGGACAGTAGCAAGGGTTGAAGCCTTGACATGGCGCTACTGCTCACGTGTTGCTGTCTTTGTATATACCCACTTCAATACTGGGCACTTTCGCCCCCTTCCTTTACTTTCAATGACAATTGCCCGGTCATGTACACTGTTCCCAAATGAAATGTTTATCATTTTGTTCCCACAAATAGAGCTTTCTTTTGGTGGTATTTATTCATGACTCCGTTTTTTATTTTTTGCGATATAAGCGAAAAAGTGCGGAAATTTGCAAAAAAACAATATTTTCTTCTTTCTATTTTAAAAGAAATCCAATAAAATCAAATTTTGTCATAAATTTAGGCCAAAGTGTATTCTGCTACATGTCTTTGGTAAAAAAAATCCTGTTAGGTGTATAATAATTGGTTTGCGTGATCACTGACAGATGTACGCAGATGGTCATGTACAGATGTGCGCAGGTGATCACGGGCATATGTGTGCAGATGATCATTGGGACATGTGATTTTACTGTTACATATGTGGGGGACAGGTGTTTTTACTGTGTGGGGACATGTGCGGGGACATGTGTGTGGGGACATGTGTTTTGGGGACACTATTTTGGGGACTTGTGTGTTTACATGTGTGGGGACACTGGGCCGGTGATCAGTGTGTAAAAAGCTGTAAAAAACAGCTTATACTCACTGATCACTGGCCGGCTGCATCGATCTGCTCTCCTCTCCTCACTGACGACTTCTGAGTGAGGAGAGGAGAGCAGATCGCCTAGCAACTGGCTCTCTATTTACATCACATGTTGTGATTGGACACAGCTGTCATGTGATCAGGAGGGCCAATCACAGAGCCCTCCAGCCGATCTGAGATGTGCCGTGTTCGGGTGACTAGCGCGCGTGATCCCCCTCCTTCTGAGGGACATTCCTGAACGTCCACTCAGAAGGAGGAAGCGCCCACCCGGCCGTATATGTGCAGTGGCTGGGTGGGAAGTAGATACAAATAGCAGCTCGTGCTAATTTAACCATTTTTGTATGATGGTCTGGGATTAAGAGACAATGATTAAAGATGTTTGGGGAAACTAACCTCAACAGCATTACAGTTCCTGTTAATGGAGAGACTGTCAACCCAAGGATCAGAATATGTTACCAACATAGCACAAAGACGCATACAGCTGGAAACGTGATTCTGTGCAAGATAGATTAGTTGGTCACTGCTGATCTGCATCCAGATGCCCAGGACCTATCCCATGTGCCTCCTCTGACCCTGGGGACAGTGCCCTCTCTGAACCTCCGCCTGTTTCATGACCATCTGTAATTGTCCGAAGTCACCAGTGTGAGTAATCTACCCTGCTGCCACATTACTCAAGCCCTGGAAATGATGACTGACCTCTGAACTGTTACCTCTGGGCCTGCCAGCCTTTGAACTGTTGCACCTTGTGATTGCGCTAGTCTGTGAACCTTTGTCTGGTTAACTATTGTCCTCGTGATTGCAAGCCTGCAACCTATGCCCTGTGAACTGTTGAGAACTGTATCGTTAACCTCTGCTATAACTAACTATCTGGTGTGTATTCTGGTGGGGGGCAAGCTGAACGGCGTTACTGGACACAATATACAATGGGATTACACATTGAAATAGTGTAAAGAGAAATCTCTTAAAATTTCTCAGTTCAGCCTGATGGTTAAATATAGAAAATCTACAATTGTAAGGCCTCTAGTAAGTTAGTAACAATAAATTGACTAGTACATTAACATTTAGATAAACATCACATAATGAACCAAACAAGGAAAGCAAAACTCAAGAAAACAATATTTTTATTTTGAACATAAAAAATAAAATAGGAAAGCTGATTCTGCCCCATCCTGGTGAGCAGTAGCTGTAGGAACTTATTGATCCCAGCCATCTGGTCACCAAGGTAAGACCTACAAGCCTCCAGTTGCCTCCCAAGGCTACATTGGGACCTCTCCTTTTGTATGGCCACTGAATAAGCCCCACTCCTGTTCAAGGCTAGGTAGGTTACTCACTCCTGGTCTAGGCTAGGTGGTATAACAGAGAATTTACAATTACTGATCCTCCGATCTCCCGGCAGCCAGTGCTTCATCTGCTCCTCTTTGCTACTGCAGTGGTCTCTCCCTGAGCCTTCAAGACCTATGCAGGTCTTAAAAAGGAAGTAAACTCTCCTGCAAAAAAAAAAAATAAAAACACACCCTGCAAGATAAAGGCATAATGAGCTAGTATGCATAGCATACTAGCTCATGATGTATTACTTACCCGAGAACGAAGCCCCTGCAGCCATCCTCGTCTCCCCCTCAGACCGCTGACATGTCACCCGGGGCTTGCTTCCAGGTATCACGGCTCCGGCGCTGTGATTGGCCGGAGTCGCGATGACGTCACTCCCGCGCATGCACGTGGAAGCCGCTGCGAATGGCACAGTACAACTGAAGCAACGGCACATACGTGCCATTGCTTCAGTTGGCTTAAGTGCGCATGTGACATCAGCACATGCAAATACAGGGACATCTCCTAAACCGTGCAGGTTTAGGAGATATCCAGTGCAGCTACAGGCAAGCCTAATTATAGGCTTGCCTGTAGTTTAAAGTGGTTGTAAAGGGTTTACAACCACTTTAATAACTTCAGAAGCCTAAACCATTTAAGTGGAGAAGAGAGAGGGTGCAGGCAAATGTGTCCGAGCACTGGGGGATCCAAGGATCAGTACGTCTAAAACTTCTAAAACAAAAAACACTAGACAAAAAGGAGCAGTTAAATAAGAACTCCAGGATACATGTAAAATATATAAGCAAATAGCCTTTCCAATGTGCAACACAACACACTCTGGAGTCTGAACTATAGCCTAAAGACTCAACTTTTTGTATATATTTGCCTGCAAAGATCTGCGAGGTCACAAGGTCATTTAGAATTTTTTGCTTTAGATGATGCCCAAGAGGAGGCACCAGACATCATGAGGAAAGTGTTATTGCATGCATCAGGGGCATGCCAGAAACTGAACATGTTCAGGGACTGCCAGCCAATAGCTGGAGATTTCTGTCTGACACACACCCTTCAGCCTGCTGTGTTATTCACGATGATTAACAGTGATTGGCTCAGACTGGGAATCTGAACTGCAGAAAGAAGATGGCGTGACCAGGGAAGTGACATTGAGGAAATAACAAGCACAGGAAGACAAAGGCAGGAGACTGGAATCAGCTGCAGAAGGGGACTAATAATTCCAGTTAAACTGAAGCCTTGCAGAATAAATCACAACCATTTCTAGACAAGGTATAACATCAGCATTTCATATTTAAAATACAATTTTTGCCTGGAAAATACAAAAAAAGTTGTACTTACTCCCTGGATCTGCCACGTCTGGCTGTTGCTCACCATATAATGCATCCCCAGCAGCCTCTACAGGGCAGGTCTCCTCCACCTCCTGCCCAGCCTCAGCAGCTGTTGATTAATATAGAAAAGAACATTACAATCTGCAGTGTACAACAATCTCACACATTAGTACAAGAACATTGAAACATGTATGATCAGCAGATACAAGCACGATTATACTAACTTACATTGGAAGTTGCCGCCTCAGCCACCTCCTCCTGAGTCTCCCCCTCTGACTGAATGACACCTATTTAATATAAAGGAAAAATGATGAACGTTACAATTTTCAAGCTTCAAATTACTATAATTAATACTGTGTATATAGATAAAATGAATTATCCATTAGCATGGCAATACAGGGCAGGTCACTAACATTTATTTACAAGGCAGGGATGTGCATTCACTAGAGGCAGGTGAGGCAAAGCTTCACCTGCCCTTTAGGAAGAAAAAAAAAAAGAAAAAATCAGTAGGATTAGAAAAAGAACGAGGCACTTACCTGTCCTTGTTCCAGCGGTAAGTGCTAGGTCCGGCACCTCAGTTCAGATAGAGCGGCGGCGTTCTGAAGATTACGCAAGTTACGCAAGCGCTTGGTTACCTGACAGAACGTTGCCAAGGCTATATCTATCACTGCTGCAGCGAGAAGCAGTGATGCTAGAATCAACAATGGAAGGCTGGACAAATGAAAAAGGACCCACTGTATTAGTGTCATTACTACAGTACTTACTGCATTAAGATGAAGTGGAGGACTCCAGCTTCTCCGCCCTCCACCGGCGCTGGGCCTGGATACGATCTTTAAATAAATCAAACACAACATGGTAAATGACACGCATGACAAAAAAACAAAAAAAAAATGTCCTGCACAATGCAATGCTGACACCAACCTTGATGAGCCAGCAGCTGGGTGATCTCATCCTCCCCTAAACCCGCTAGGAGCTCCGCCTCATGGGGGAGGAGAGGCACCTGCTTCCCTCTGCGCCCCAACTGCCTGCATTTACGCTCTATGGCACTGCAAAACAAAAAGAGAAGTGAAATGGGTTCTATAATTAAACTACAATTGTAATCTGAAAATGACATCAACACAGCAAACAAATGTAGAATGAACACGTAGAAGGAAACAATGCAAATTGAATTTTTGGATTAGGCGCATTTTTTCATGTAGCACAAGATTTGCTAATTTTTTTATTAACCAAATTTATTTTTGGAAAAACAAAAAACATATGCTTTTTGGTGCACAATAAAATATAAAAGCCAGGATTGTGCTGAGTAAATAGATGTCCATTCCACCTTTCTAATTACACGCTTGTGAGAACTGTGTATGGTGTAAATTTCCTTTCTTTTTTCCTTTGCAAAGCATTAACCACATGCGGATGCCCATAGTTAACATATGGCGGGTCCGCAAACTGGTTAAATCCAGTCGCCGTAACACAGCAATTTTTTCTTTTTTTAAAAATATTTAACTCTTTTTTTGTTTCAATAACAAAAAATTTAAAACCCAGCGGTGATCTAATACCACCAAAATAAAGCTCTATATGTGGCGGGAAAAGGGCATAAATTTAATTTGGGTAGTACATCGCAGAAGAGTGCAATTGTCAGTTAAAGCTGCAGCATGCTAAATAGCAAAATATGGCCTGGTCAGAAAGAGGGCGTAACCTACAGGTGGTGGTCAAGTGGAACTTAAAAGCACTTACTGCTCATCAGTTTAGTGATAAGAACAAATAACTGCCATGGAAATATTCCCCTCAAAACGATCGTTGCGATAATACGTAACATGTGCAAACTATGCTTTCATGTGTAGGCTAGGCACACCTATGCGCAAATTTGTTTTTTCACAGAAGGGAGGATGATTTGGAAATGATTTTTTCCTTAAAAAAAAAAAAAAATTACTTAAAGTGGGGTTCCACCCAAAAAACAAAAATACCTGTAAAAATTCTAAAAAAAAAAACAAAAAAACATTTGGATATTTTTTTTTTTCACTTACCTCTAAATGCCTGTTGCTAGGTGGTCCCTCGTAGTCTGCCTGTTCCTTTGCCTGGGCTGGTGACATCACTTCCCCCCAGGCACAGGAATGGCTCCGCTCTGCTCCCTCCCTCCTGTCAATCATCTGGGACCCAATACAGGTCCCAGGTGATTGAGCGGCCAATCACAGCGCGTGGCACTGCTCGCGCATGCGCAGTGGGTGCCAGGCTGTGAAGCCACAGCCCGGCGCCCACAGTTGAAATGCCGGCGCCGACGAGCGGAGGGGGGGGGCGAGCGGGGCTTCGATCCCCCGCATCGTTGGACCCAGGGACAGGTAAGTGTCCAATTAAAAGTCAGCAGCTGCAGTATTTGTAGCTGCTGACTTTTAATTTTTTTTTTTTTGACGGCCCCCTGGGTGGAACTCCTCTTTAACTTTACTGACATCATATGTGATAAAATAATATATGTTTATGTATGTGTGTGTGTGTGTGGGGGGGGCTTGTTTTTGGGCATAACATGGGACTTTTAAGATGTAAAAAAAGAAAATAATTAGACACATTACTTACCGTATTATGTCGCTGAATTTTTTACGACAGGCAGATGGGTCACGTTGATGGAGCTGCATCTCCTCAACTTTTTGGGAGATCTCCTCCCACTTCTCTTGCTTCCACTCCGAAGTGGTCTCCCTGGAGCGGGTGCCACACAGCTGCATCCAGCAAGGAAGCGTTGTGAGTCCATTCTACGGTTACGCTTCCTGCTGGTTGCAGCTTGTGTCCCCCTCCTGCACTTTTTTGATGGAGTGGGTGGTGCTGCTGCTGCCTCTATAGAAGGGCCAAGAACCTCCATGGGGTCGGACTGCTTGGAGCCACCGTCGGATGCTGCCATCGCACTTGAACCAGAACTGTTAGAAGCGCAGAGCGAACAGGAAGGAAGTTATATGCTTGAATTTCGATACAACGCAATTCCATTGGCTGACTGTTGGGGTAGACCGTTCAATAGAAACAAACAAGTATTGTATAATTCGATACGATCCAAAAATATGTATAGTACCGTTCGACATGAAGATTTGACGAAGCAGCTAAAAACATACGATCGTCACGAGCAGACAATTACGTTCAAATTCTCCGCCCATAGGCTACAGAAGAATTCTAATGTTGTTTGACTAGTAATAATAATTAATAATTATAATATTACTAGTCAAACAACATTAGAATTCTACTATAGCTTGTGGGCGCAGAATTCGACCAGAAATGTACGATCGCGGCGTCGTACAGTTTACTTTAGCTGCTTCATCGAATCTTCTTGGAACATCCGTCAGGCACCATAAGCCTTCAATTGATAGATTCGACCTTAATTAATTTGGATTTTCGAACAAATGCATTTTTTAACAAAACAAAATAAATAAAAACAAATTTCGCAAGTAACTAAATAAATTTATTTTTTGGACGAAACCGAAATTCCGAAACAAAATATTTCAGTGTGCACATGTGTACTATGTACTCGATACTCATTCACATGGGGGGGGCAGGACCTGGGGGCCTCTTTGTTAAAGGGGGCTTCCATACTTCGATAAGCCCCCTGCCCACAGACCCCTACAACCACCGGCCATGGGTGGCGCTTGTGCGAATGAGGGGGGCAGGTTTGTTTGCCCCCCCCACTGCATTACAGTGATTGTCCATACAATTAAAGTGTTATAGCAATGAAGGTGTTGTCATTAATTAACACTGGTGATATGTGCATATTGTGCAGGACATCATGGTGTTACACAATCAATCAAAATTTGGAAATACTGACTTTACTGGTGAACTGTATAAAGACACCATGCTTGAATTTTCATAATTCCTGTTACTATGAATGGGAGCTACTTATCATAACTGAGAACCAAATACACCATGTTCTGTAATGGAAGTGCTTATGTTTATTACACATTCATGCTTCTGTGGGTTTTATGTCTAGCCATTACAACACTTCCTAAGCAAGAGACACAGCTCAGATAATTGAGTCTTCCCTGTCAATGACCTGACCTGTCCAGGCATAGGTGTTTCTCACATATACAGAGATACTTAAAAACTGATGATGACATATATACACAAGGTCTCATTCATAGAACTAAGGCTCGTAAAAAATATCCCCCTAATAGCCAATAATGTTTTTGTTTTTATTTGCACAAGATTATTTGCTAAACTACAGAAATTAACATCTAGAATCTGCCGAGGAGAGGGTAGTCACTTTTATTTATAAACTAGCTGTTTATAAACTTTATATTTAAATTACATTTTTTTATATTTAGCTCATATTTATAAACTTTAGATTTATATTTATAAACTTTTATTTATAAAACAAAAGTAGATTTTCATTTTATTTATGTTTTTATTTTATTTATGTTTTTAAACAGGTGTTTTAGATCTGTTTTCAACTATGTACAGTACTGTGCAAATGTGAAAAAATTCAGTAAGGGAAGGATGGCTTAAAAAAAACAATAAATTAATAGTTTACACTTGTATTATTATTAAATTTACCACGATTTAACAACCTACGAACAGCATCAACAGAGAAAGCCTAAGGTCAGCCATAGATGGTTCGAATCTCGAGATTCGAACCATGTGTGGGCATGCTGAATGTACCAAGTTAATTGATCGATCAACTTGGGTACAACCAGCCAGCCGGATTCACTTGCAATTATCTTTGCAGTAGTGGCTGCTATAGCAATGCTCACTGTCTTATCCCAGAGGGACAGCTTCTCTTGCCCGCCCCTGCACCCCCCCCCCCCACCCAGGAGCAGAAAATGTATTGGCAGGAGGGATTCCCCTGTCAGCGCTGTCTGTGTTGATGGGAGAATCGTGCAAATTTCTTTCCTGCAACCCATGGTTGCAGGTAAGAAATTTGCACTGTCTATGTCCGGTCTATGTCTCATTATTGTTTGGTGAGTCAACCTTTTGCCTTTAAGACCCCTTACACACTGGGCCATTTTCAGGCGCTTTAGCGTTGGAAATAGCATATGTTAAGTGCCTGAAAACCGATTCATTCAAGTGTGACTTTTCACACTTGGGCAGTGCACTTGCAGGACGTTATGAAAAGTCCGGCAAGCAGCAACTTTGGGGCAGGTTGTATATAGAGCTCCCAAAATGCCCTGCCCATTGGAACAAATGAGCAGCGACTTCCGACACACCGGATAAGCGCTTCGGAAGTGCAACAACACGGGAGTTTTTAACCCCTTCTTTGGGGTTAAAAGCGCCCCATTAGCGGTTGAAAAGCGCTGCTTAGACAGCGGTAAGGCAATGCTAAAACGAGCCATGGCCCCAGTGTGGAAGGAGTCTAAAGCAGGATCTTTTCTTTTCCAAGTCATTTTGCAGGCATATGCTCCAGTGCATGGTTAAATGATTATAACAAACATGGTTAAACCAAAAACAAATATGTTGAAGTTTATCAGTCCTTAAATGGGTTGTAAACCCTCATGGGTTTTCACCTTAATGCATTAAGGCTAAAAACTTTTTGTGCTGCAGCACCCCCCCAGACCCCCCCTTTTTCTTACCTGAACCAAAAAAGTTCCAGAGAAGAGTACAGCAGCTCCAGCCACTGTCTCGGTCCTCATTGGATAGATTGATAATAGCAGGAGCCATTGGCTTCCACTGCTGTCAATCAAATCCAGTAACACAGGAACTGGGGGGCATGGTCGAGTCCTGCTGTCTGTTTCAATGGATAGAACATCAGGACTCCGGAGCGCACCCGCAGGAGTGCCCCAATGGAATGCGGGTCTCGGGGGGGGCACTCGAGAAGAGGAGGAGCCAGGAGGTAAGTATAACATGTTTGTTATTTAGAGAACAATTAAAAAAAAAACGAAGCTTTACAATCACTTTAAATGTTACATAGTTAGTCATGTAGTGGCAGCATTCGTTTTTTTTTCATCTTTTTTATTTTATTTTTACCTGGTGATTTGGCCAGTAGGACAGGGGTTGATTTACTAAAACTGGAGAGTGCTAAATCTGGTGCAGCTCTGCATAGATGCCAATCAGCTTCCAGGTTTTCTTTTGTCAAAGCTCAAGTTAGAAGCTGATTGGCTAACATGCAAAGCTGCACCAGATTTTGCACTCTCTCTTCCTGTCTAAGGAAGAATTTTCTTTTGAAAATCAGAAATTTTGTGCATTTGTGATACGATGGTGCCACTATTGATTTCAAAATTCGACCAACCAAGCCTTCAATTTCACATCATGTTGCTACAATAAAGAATTTTCATGGCTGGGAAACTTCTTTTCGAAAATTTTCTTTTCTTGCACACAGGGCCGGTCCTACCACTAGGCAAACTAAGCAGCCGCCTAGGGTGCACTGCTGCCTAGGGCGCCCAGCCACTGGTGTTCCTACTCTCTTCTCTCTGCAGGGAGCAACTAAGTCTCAGCATCAGCTGAGTGTCCTGACTCCCGAATTATTGGAAGCAAGCAAACATTCAATGATGGGCACTGGTAGGCTGCATTGATGGGCGATGGTGAGGCTGCATTGATGGGCACTGGTGAGGCTGCATTTGATGGGTGCTTCATTAAAAAGGTGGGGTATACACGGGCAGGGCAAAGGGGGTGGAGTCAGGGGTTTCGCCTAGGGTGTCAAAAATCCTTGCACCAGCCCTGCTTGCACATGCGCATTTCTTTTTCGATTGCATTTTTGCACTGTTCTCCCATCATTGATTAGAAAATTGTTTGCTTTTCAAAAAGTTTCCAACGTGCTCGATTACTCAAATTCGATGGCACAAAAATCGGCTGTTTCTGCAGCCCATTAATGGTGGGAAATTTGAACGAAAATGCTTAGATAAGATTTTTGAAAGAAAATTCTTTCGAAATTCGACCCATGTATGGCCTGCCTAAAGCCTCATACACAGGATCGGATTTTCCGACGGGAATTGTGTGTTGACAGACTGTTGGCCTAAATTCCGACCATTTGTATGCTCCATTGGACAATTGTTGTCGAATTTTGTAGTGTTAAGCTCGTACACACGATCGGATATTCCGCAGACAAAACCTCTGACTAACTTGCCATCCAACATTTGTCCGCGGAAAATCTGAAAATGATTGTCCGATGGAGCGTACAAACAGTAGGATTTTCCGCCAACAGTCTGTCAACACACAATTCCCGTCGGAAAATCCAATCATGTGTACGAGGCTTTAGATGTACTAGCAGATTTAGATGGCCTTGACTAACAAATTATAGCAAAACTCCAGCTAAAACTTTACAAGCAGTTACAGCATACAGTTTTTTTTCTTTTGGGAAATACTTTTGGGAATACTTAGGATGTGATATTTCAGTTTTTCTTTTTTAATAAATCTGCAAAAATGTCAACAATTCTGTGTTTTTCTGTCAATATGGGGTGCTGTGTGTACATTAATGAGGAAAACAATGAACTTAAATGATTTTAGCAAATAGCTGCAATATAACAAAGAGTGAAAAATTTAAGGGGTCTGAATACTTTACGTCCCCACTGTATATTGATGTTTTGAAAGGATGGGAGGGCCACACCAGCTTGTACAGACTTTTTAAAAGATTTTAACCACTTCGCGCCCGCGCTATAGCCGAAAGACGGCTGCAGCACGGACGCTAACTGCCGGGAGGCCGTCCCTGGACATCCTCCTGTTTACTTCTGTGGTGCGCGCTCCCGCGGGCGCGCATCAGGGAAGCTCTGTGTTGGCCGTGTCCCTTGGACACAGCCAGTCACAGATCGCTGAAAACGGCCTCTATGATCGGCGGTGCCAATGAGAGATGATCTCATATGTAAACATATGAGATCATCTCTCATCGCCGGCTCTACCTCCTCACACAGAGACAGCGTGTGAGGAGGGAGAGCTAGCCGCTGCAGCGGTGAGTAAAAAAAAAATGAAAAAAGTGATGTAGTGCCATCTGTCCCCGCTGCCATCTGTCCCCACTGTCATCTGTCCCCACTGCCATCTGTCATCAGTGACACATATAAGTGCCATCTGTCATCAGTGCCATCTGTCATCAGTGCCACATATTAGTGCCATCTGTCATCAGTGCCACATATTAGTGCCATCTGTCATCAGTGCCACATATAAGTGCCATCTGTCATCAGTGCCACGTGCCATCTGTTATCAGTGTCATGTGTCACATATCAGTGGCTTCTGTCATCAGTGTTATGTGTCATCAGTGCCACGTATCAGTGCCATCTGTCATCAGTGTCATGTGTCATCAGTGCCACGTATTAATGCCATCTGTCATGAGAGCCATCTGTCATCAGTGCCACGTATTAGTGCCATCTGTCATCAGTGCCACGTGTCAGCATTGCCACGTATCAGTGCCATCTGTCTTCAGTGCCATCTGTCATCAGTGCCACATGTCATCCGTGCCACATATTAGTGCCATCTGTCATCAGTGCCATCTGTCAGTGCCACATATTAGTGCCATCTGTCATCAGTGCCACATATTAGTGCCATTTGTCATCAGTGCCACATATTAGTGCCATCTGTCATCAGTGCCACCTGTCAGTGTCACGTGCAATCTGTTATCAGTGTCACGTGTCATCAATGCCATGTATCAGTGGCATCTGTCATCAGTGTCACGTGTCATCAGTGCCACGTATTAGTGCCATCTGTCATCAGTGCCATGTATTAGTGCCATCTGTCATCAGTGCCACGTATTAGTGCCATCTGTCATCAGTGCCACGTGTCATCAGTGCCACATATTAGTGCCATCTGTCAACAGTGCCACGTGTCATCCGTGCCACATATTAGTGCCATCTGTCATCAGTGTCACTTGTCATCAGTGCCACGTATTAGTGCCATCTGTCAGTGCCACGTATTAGTGCCATCTGTCATCAGTGCCACGTCAGTGTCACGTGTCATTGTCATGGTGCTCCAGGGCCTTCAAAAGTGTAATAGGTAGTCAACATATTAGATGTGTAATTTATGCTCCTAGAACATGTGACGGTGCTCCCTGCATGTTGGGCCTCTCTATGTGGCCAGGCTGTGAAAAAGTCCCACACATGTGGTATCGTAATACTCAGGAGGAGTAGCAGAATCTATTTTGGGGTGTTATTTGTGGTATATACATGTCAGGTGAGAGAAATAACCTATTACAATGACAATTTTGTGGTGGGAAAAAAATCTTCATTTTGCAAAGAATTGTGGGGAAAAAATGACAACATCAAAAAGCTCACCATGCATCTTACTAAATACCTTGGAATGTCTGTTTTAAAAAAAGGGGTCATTTGGGGGGTATTTGTACTTTCCTGACTTGTTCGGGTCGCAAGAAATGAGATAGGCCACCAGTACATCAGGTGTAATCAATTTTTTATGATTTGCACCATAATTTGTAGACTCTCTAACTTTCACAAAGACCAAATATCCACTAATTTGGGTTATTTTTACCAAAGATATGTAGCAGTAAAAATTGTGGCCAAAAGTTATGAAGAAAAATTAATAATTAGCAAAATTTTATCACAGAAACTAAGAAAAATTCATTTTTTTTTCAAAATTTTCCGTCTTTTTTCATTTATAGCGCAAAAAATAAAAAACCCAGAGGTGATCAAATACCACCAAAAGAAAGCTCTATTTGTATGCAAAAAAGGACAAAAAATTCATTTGGGTACAGTATTGCATGACTGAGTAATTGTCATTCAAAGTGTGAGAGCACTGAAAGCTGAAAATTGGTCTGGGCAGGAGGGGGGTTTAAGTGTCCAGTAGGCAATTGATTAAGTTAAGGGCTAAAAACTAGACAATAAAGAAAATACAAAGAATACTTAAATATGTCTTTATTCACTATTTATTTGCATGTACTAGTTTATTTTTGTATATTTGAAGTTATGTTTAATATTTCCTTTGATTTAGCGCTGCACTTTTAGAGCAAATATCGAGATTGAAATTACCGTATTTATCGGCGTATAACACGCACAGGCGTATAACACGCACATTCCTTTTAAGAGGGAAGTTTCAGGAAAAAAACTTAAATTTTAAATAAGGGACTTTGAAGCAAAATAAGGGTCAGTGCCCATCTGCAGCTTCACCATTGCCATCAATGTAGCCTGATCAATGCCCATCTGCAGCCTCACAAGTGCTATCAATGCAGCCTCATCAGTCCACATCAAAGCAGCCTCACCATTGCCATCAATGCAGCCTCACCATTGCCGTCATTGCAGCAGCCTCACCATTGCCATCAATGCAGCAGCCTTACCATTGCCATCAATGTAGCAGCCTCACCATTGCCATCAATGCAGCCTGATCGATGCCCATCTGCAGCCTAGAGGGGACAGGGAGGGGGGCGGGATGAGCGCCGACAGATTACATACAGTGAGAATCTCCTATGATAGACAGAACAGTGGTCCAATGGCAGCCCAGGAGATGGGCCTTCTTATTACAGAGGCAGCCAAGTAAACAGGAGATTCTCACTGGACGTAATCTGACGGCGCTCGTCCCGCCCCTTCCCTGTCCCCTCCGAGGCAGCTAAAATTGAAGTATTGGCGTATAACACGCACACGCTATTTGCACCCGATTTTCATCGTAAAAAAGTGAGTGTTATACGCCAATAAATACAGTAGTTAGCTGCTTTATTTTTTTATGTAATAATAGAAGGGAAGTTGGGACTTTAAATGAAGCGCTTGGGTAGTGGAGATCAAAAAATCATATTTAAATTGCATTATGAAATGTTTATTGATTATGATAAATAACAAACAATAAAAAGAGTATTCATTTCATATACAGCAAAAAGTACATTTGTTCTATATATGTATAAGAGGTGTACACATAGCAAAGACATGATAAAAAGTATATACCTATAGCAGCATATGATCTGAGGTTAAACTGGAGAGGCATAGTATTACTAGCAACAACATGCCTGATACCGACAGGTGCGTCCACATGGTAGATGTGCATTTGCTAAGTAGGGAAAATTAATATAATTAGAAAAACCAGATGGTACAGGTAAATATGGTTTCTTATAAGATGTAGCTAGGGCATCAAAGACATAGCTCGACGCGTTTTGTGGGTGTTTCCCCACTCATCAGGAGCTGATGCGACCAAAATACCTATGAAGAACTTATAAAAAATATAATGAACCATATCGTCCATATAAAAAAGTAAAACATGTAAATAAATTAACATTTTAGGATGATTTGATCAAACACACTCACCAACTCAGACAGCAAGTGTGGTGCACGGTGGTGGGCGTAGGGCGGGCCAAGGAACATAACCTCTCCACGGGAGCCGAGGCGGCATAAGTATAGATGCACATTCGGGCAGGGTGAAAAGATAGAACAGAGTATATTCATGATCAGGGATATGTTGCAGTAGGAGCAAGCGTATCTGGGAACAAAGTGTTAGATTAAGTGTGTATGTAATTAACAATAGTATATTGTATATGATAGAATAGTAGAAAATGAACTCAGTGAACTCCAAAGGGGATGATGATGTAAATAAAGAAATGAGTGTGTATATTAGGAGATCTAAATCTGAAGGTGAGTAATAATAGAATAAATGTGGAGTGACCAGGGAAAGGTAAGGTGTGAGAGCGACTTGTACATAAAGAATTGCAGGTGAGAGAAAGTGAAAAGAAGGGGCAAGATCACCAAGGATTGAACACCTGAACAAAAAGAGACAAAACGAAACAAAAAAGAAAAAAGAGAGAGGGTAGAAAAACACCAAACCTACCCGAATGTAGCATCTTGAGGCACCCCGAGCCAAAAGTGTAACGCAGGGCTGGTGTGCAGTAACCCCAGAGAGAGACTGGCCGTGTCCACAGCCAGCTCCAAGTGGGGGGTATAAATATGCTGCCAACGCCACGTGGGTGACACAAAGGAAGAGCCGCCGCATCTGAACCGAGTCTACACTCAGCAGTCGGTGCGGAGGAGCTCCTCCATGGGGACACCGAGATGTGTTCACTAGACATCGGCGCTGTGACGCCAGAAACTGACGTCACACGCACAACGTAGGATACGTGGCGCCGATGTGCAGAGGGGCGTCCACCCGACTCTCCCGATGATAGAGTAAGGGGGAGGAGGGGGGACCCACTAGCGCATCCCGGCTCCCACAGAAAGGAGGACCCAGCACCGCCCAAACTCCTGACCACCACACACAAACACGAACATTGGCCAAGTGGAGAATGTGCCTGGGATGCCTATAAAAGGGAGAGCCACGTGGGGCAAAAAAATCGGTAACAAATGCTGCCTATAAAAATTGAGAAATACAAATATTGATAAACAATAACATGTCCGTAGCTGCACTAGGAAAAAATCTATACATAAAGACAATATCCTATACATGATGGTACCCTATAGGGGGGAAACCTCACACAGGGAGGGTAGGGGAACACTACCAATCCCATTTCACCAATTGCTTCTATACCGGTAATATATGAAAATATGGGGGGAGTTTTGGGACTTTAAATGAGGCACAGTTAAGTGCCTCCATCCCGGTATTAGGTAATAATAGAGGGGAGGCGGGACTTTAAATGAAGCGCTTGGGTAGTGGAGATCAAAAAATCATATTTAAATTGCATTATGAAATGTTTATTGGTTATGATAAATAACAAACAATAAAAAGAGTATTCATTTCATATACAGTAAAAAGTACATTCATTCTATATATATATATATAAGAGGTGTACACATAGCAAAGACATGATGAAAAGTATATACGTATAGCAGTATATGATCTGAGGTTAAACTGGAGAGGCATAGTATTACTAGCAACAACATTCCTGATACCGACAGGTGCGTCCACATGGTAAATGTGCATTTGCTAAGTAGGAAAAATTTATATAATTAAAAAAAACAGATGGTACGGGTAAATATGGTTTCTTATAAGATGTAGCTGGTGCATCAAAGACTTAGCTCGACGCGTTTTGTGGGTGTTTCCCCACTCATCAGGAGCTGATGCGACCAAAATTCCTATGAAAAAACATATAAAAAATATAATGAACCATATTGTCCATATAAAAAAGTAAAAAATGTAAACAAATGAAAATTTTATACATATAGGGATGATTTGATCAAACACACTCACCAACTCAGACAGCAAGTGTGGTGCACGGTGGTGGGCGTAGGGCGGGCCAAGGAACATAACCTCTCCTTTATTTTTTATGTTGTTTTTTCCAAGCGCAGATTTTTTTTCTGCTTTTCAGCACTGACAGGTTTACAATGATCAGCTTTTATTAATTTATGTAAATTTTAAGTTTGTAACAGCCAATGCGTTTCAAAGGCTCAGCAATCCCCTTCATCAGGGCTAAAAACTAGACAATAAAGAAAATACAAAGAATATTTAAATATGTCTTTATTCACTATTTATTTATATGTACTAGTTTATTTTTGTATATTTGAAGTTATGTTTAATATTTCCTTTGATTTAGAATCATGAGGTCAAAGGAACTGCCTGAAGAGCTCAGAGACAGAATTGTGACAAGGCACAGATCTGGCCAAGGTTACAAAAAAAATTCTGCTGCACTTAAAGTTGCTAAGAGCACAGTGGTCTCCATAATCCTTAAATGGAAGACGTTTGGGATGACCAGAACCCTTCTTAGAGCTGGCCGTCCCGCCAAACTGAGCTATCGGGAGAGAAGAGCCTTGGTGAGAGAGGTAAAGAAGAACCCAAAGATCACTGTGGCTGAGCTCCAGAGATGCAGTCGGGAGATGGGAGAAAGTTGTAGAAAGTCAACCATCACTGCAGCCCTCCACCAGTTGGGGCTTTATGGCAGAGTGGCACGACGGAAGCCTCTCCTCAGTGCAAGACAAATGAAAGCCACACATGGAGTTTGCTAAAAAAAACACCTGAAGGACTCCAAGATGGTGAGAAATAAGATTCTCTGGTCTGATGAGGCCAAGATAGAACTTTTTGGCCTTAATTCTAAGCAGTATGTGTGGAGAAAACCAGGCACTGCTCATCAACTGTCCAATACAGTCCCAACAGTGAAGCATGGTGGTGGCAGCATCATGCTGTGGGGGTGTTTTTCAGCTGCAGGGACAGGACGACTGGTTGCAATTAAGGGAAAGATGAATGCAGCCAAGTACAGGGATATCGTGGACGAAAACCTTCTCCAGAGTGCTCAGGACCTCAAACTGGGCCGAAGGTTTACCTTCCAACAAGACAATAACCCTAAGCACACAGCTAAAATAAGGAAGGAGTGGCTTCACAACAACTCCGTGACTGTTCTTGAATGGCCCAGCCAGAGCCCTGACTTAAACCCAATTGAGCATATCTGGAGAGACCTAAAAATGGCTGTCCACCAACATTTACCATCCAACCTGACAGAACTGGAGAGGATCTGCAAGGAGGAATGGCAGAGAATCCCCAAATCCAGGTGTGAAAAACTTGTTGCATCTTTCCCAAAAAGACTCATGGCTGTATTAGATCAAAAGGGTGCTTCTACTAAATACTGTGCAAAGGGTCTGAATACTTAGGACTGTGTGATATTTCAGTTTTTCTTTTTTAATACATTTGCAAAAATGTCAACAATTCTGTGTTTTTCTGTCAAGATGGGGTACTGTGTGTACATTAATGAGGAAAAAAAATGAACTTAAATGATTTTAGCAAATGGCTGCAATATAACAAAGAGTGAAAAATTTAAGGGGGTCTGAGTACTTTCCGTCCCCACTGTATATCAAACAAGAAGCCACATGTGATCATAAAAATAGTGATCAATCAACTCCCAATAAATCCTATACAAAACACTTTGTGATTAATAATAATACAAATGAAAAAGTCCACCATTCTGCTTTTATCAAAGAAATATACAGTATGTCACAAAAGTGAGTACACCCTCACATTTTTGTAAATATTTTATTATAGCTTTTCATGTGACAACACTGAAGAAATTACACTTTGCTACAATGTAAAGTATTGAGTGTACAGCTTGTATAACAGTGCCACACGGAGCATGGAGAAGAGAAAGAACAGAAAAGAATTGTCTGAGGATTTGAGAACAAAAATTGTGTAAAAGCATGGACAATCTCAAGGTTAAAAGTCCATCTCCAGAGATATTAATGTTCCTGTGTCCACTGTGCCCAACATTGTCAAGAAGTTTCAAGCCCATGGCACAGTAGCTAATCTCCCTGGACATGGACGAAAGAGAAAAATTGATCAATGATTGCAACAAAGGATTGTTCAAATGGTGGATAAAGAACCTTGATCAACTTCCAGACAAATTCAAGTTAACCTTCAGGCACAGGATGCAACTGTGTCAGCTCGCACTATAAGTCACCATCTGAATAAAAAAGGACGCTATGGTAGGAGACCCAGGAGGACCCCACTGCTGACACAGAAACCTAAAAAGCCAGACTGGAATTTGCCAAAACTTACCTGAGGCAGCCAAAATCCTTTTGGGAGAATGGGCAGCGGACAGATGAAACAAAATTTTGGTAAAACCCATCATTCTACTGTTTTCAGGAAAAGAAATGAGGCCTTTAAAGAAAACTGTTGTTTTGGGGTTGCTTTGCTGCTTCAGGCACTGGATATCTTAACCATGTGCATGGCATTATAAAATCTGAAGACAAACAAAGAATTCTGGGTTAAATGTAGGGCCCAGTGTCAGAAACCTGAGTCTCTGTCACAGGTCATGGGTCATACAGCAGGACAATGACCCAAAGCACATGTCAAAAAGCACCCAGAAATGGTTTAAGACAACGTGCTGGAGAGTACTGAATGTCCAGCAATGAGTCCAGATCTAAATCCCATAGTGTACCTGTGGAGAGATTTCAAAACAGCAGTTGGAAAAAGGAACCCTTCCAATCTAAGAGACCTGGAGCAGTTGGCAAAACGAGAGTGGTCCAAAATTCCAGTAGAAAGGTGTAGAAAGGTGTTTCCAGTAGAAACTCATTGATGGTTACAGGAAGTGGTTGATTTCAGTTATTTTTTCCAAGGGGTGTTCTACCAAATATTAAATTATTAATTGTATCCAGTCTATTTTTGGAGTTTTGTGTGAAATGTGTCAGATTTGGCTTTTTGTTTCTTCACTTCACACCCCTTGCATGTTTGTAAATATTTTATTCTATCTTTTCATGTGACAACACTGAAGAAATGACACTTTGCTACAATGTAAAGTAGTCAGTGTACAGCTTGTATAACAGTGTCAATTTGCTGTCCCCTCAAAATAACTCAACACACAGCCATTCATGTCTAAACCGCTGGCAACAAAAGTGAGTACACCCCTAAGTGAAAATGTCCAAATTGGGCCCAATTAGCCATTTTCCCTCCCCGGTGTCATGTGACTCGTTAGTGTTACAAGGTCTCAGGTGTGAATGGGGAGCAGGTGTGTTAAATTTGGTGTTATCGCTCTCACTCTCTCATACTGGTCACTGGAAGTTCAACATGGCACCTCATGGCAAAGAACTCTAAGGAACTGAAAAAAAGAATTGTTGCTCTACATAAAGGTGGCCTAAGCTATAAGAAGATCGCCAAGACCGTGAAACTGAGCTGCAGCACGCTGGCCAAGACCATACAGCGATTTTACAGGATAGGTTCCACTCAGAACAGGCCTCGTCATGGTTGACCAAAGGAGTTGAGTGCACGTGCTCAGCGTCATATGCAGAGGTTGTCTTTAGAAAATAGATGTATGAGTGCTGCCAGCATTGCTGCGGAGGTTGAAGGGGGGGGGTGCAGCCTGTCAGTGCTCAGACCATACGCCGCACACTGCATCAAATTGGTCTGCATGGCTGTCTTCACAGAAGGAAGCCTCTTCCAAAGATGATGCACAAGAAAGCCAGCAAACTAAGGACATGGATTACTGGAACCATGTCCAGTGGACTGATGAGACCAAGATAAATGTATTTGGTTCATATGATTTCAAGCATGTGTGGCGGCAACCAGGTGAGGAGTACAAAGACAAGTGTGTCTTGTCTACAGTCAAGCATAGTGGTGGGAGTGTCATGGTCTGGGGCTGCATGAGTGCTGTCAGCACTGGTGAGCTACAGTTTATTGAGGGTACCATGAATGCCAACATGTACTGTGAGATACTGAAGCAGAGCATGATCCCCTCCTTTCGAAGACTGAGCCGCAGGGCAGTATTCCAACATGATAACGACCCCAAACACACCTCCAAGACAACCACTGCCTTGCTAAAGTAGCTGAGGGTAAAGGTGATGGACTGGCCAAACATGTCTCCAGACCTAAACCCTATTGAGCACCTGTGGGGCATCCTCAAACGGAAGGTGGAGGAGCGCAAGGTCTCTAACATCCATCAGCTCCCTGATGTCGTCATGGAGGAGTGGAAGAGGACTCCAGTGGCAACCTGTGAAACTCTGTTGAACTCCATGCCCAAGAGGGTTAAGGCAGTGCTGGGAAATAAGGGCGGCCACACAAATATTGACACTTTGGGTCCAATTTGGACATTTTCAATTAGGGGTGTACTCACTTTTGTTGGCAGCGGTTTAGACATTAATGGCTGTGTGTTGAGTTATTTTGAGGGGACAGCAAATTTGCACTGTTATACAAGCTGTACACTGACTACTTTACATTGTAGCAAAGTGTAATTTGTTCAGTGTTGTCACATGAAAAGATATAATAAAATATTTACAATAATGTGAGGGGCGTCATCACTTTTGTGAGATACTGTATATATTCTTGTGCAGTGCAGAGATCCACTCCCAGGGTTTATTGCAGAGTCCTGTGTAGATAGAGAATACACCCTCCTTACTATAGATCAATAGCCCTCTGATTACTTAGCAGCCATATACGCTTGAGGGATCAAATCCCTGTATAGCCAATAGCAGGAACAGCTTCAGGCCAGGTTCACATTGTTGCAAATTGGATGTGGAATCCCCGCATCCAATTCTCAATAGTAGGAGAATGTTACCAGATCTCTATGGAGCCGGTTCACATATCTCTGATGCGGCTCCGGTGCAAATTTGCACAGGAGCCCTGTGCGTCTTTTGGTCCATTTCAGGTCTGAATTCAGCCCAAAATTCGGGCTGAAATCAGACCTGAAACGTGGAAACCAGGACACACAGGACCCCTGCTGGGATCCGCATCAGCATCCAGTGTAAACCGAGCCTCATACTCCAATCAATATCCACTCAGACCATAGAAAATATAAAATGAGGACCAAACCTCATAGAGTAGTAAAGTAATAATAAAAAAACCCTCTTATATTTAAAATAAAGTATCACACTTAAAATAATAATCCTCATTGCTGTGTAAAGTTGCAGCATAAACACAATCCCGATCTCCTGGATGGTGGCCGCTATGCGTGATGTTTTCATATATTTGAATTTATTTTTAATATTTACCCCAGTCAACGTTAACTGGTTTGTCTCAACCCCCCTAACTGCCACTTTTGCTACACAGTTTTGTCTGTTTTAAAGTAAGTTTGAAAATAACAGACCTACTAACCAGATCACCAGATGAAAATAAAGGAAAAAATCCTCATAAAAGAAAACGAATGTAGTCACCACATCTATGAACTGGTAAGCTGCAATATAATTCATTTTTGTTTTTGCGTTTCTTACCTATTTAAATGAAACAGAATCAACTGTATAGGAGAAATGACAGTCATGCTATACTAACAAGTTGAGGTCACTGAAAGTTTAAAGGCGTTGAAAACCCTCAAGGTTTTTTACCTTAATGCATTCTATGCATTAAGGTGAAAAACCTTCTGTAGTGCAGCAGCCCCCCAGAACCCCCCTTTTACTTACCTGAGCCCGATCTTTCCAGCAGTGAGAACGAGCCCTGCAGTAAAATTTGTCCAATATAACACAATATAACATGCCATACATAAATTAACCTGATGATAAAGTGCATAGACAAGAAAGTGCTTAGTGAAATATGAAGGGGGGGGGGGGTTGCTATTTTACAAAGTAGTAAAGTGACTTGTGCTCAAAATAATGAACCAGTGCTTGCTGGAAAAACAATATTGTTTTAAAAAGTCTTATTGCATGCACAAATAGTTTTGTGCTTAGAAAGAATTATTCCTCTGGTAAAAAAATATTGTTAAAGTGGATCTTCTTGTTCCAGTGCTGGCTTAGTGATAGTGCTGCTTATTCGTGCCCCTAATGTGCATACACTCACCGAATAGCCTCACCCCTACAGGGGTATTGCGCGATCACAGTATTTGCCACTGTGTAGCAACTCCTGGCAATTCCGGTTCGTGTTTTAATGTCGTTCAGCATATGGAAAAGAAGGGATGCCCATAGCGTAAAACCGTTTTAAAAGACTTTATTTTAAGTATAAACAAAGATGGTACTCACATTGTTAGATTTTATTATAAGCATGAGAGATCAGAATTAAAAACCATCAGAATATCCTGTGTTTGTTTGGTTGGAGGTGACGCAAGATGTTTACAAGCCAAGCCCTACGCATTTCGTCATTGGACGTCTACGGGAGCGTGCTTCTTGCTACACCTCCCGTTCTTAAATAGTGTGCGATGTTCACGTTGCGCTTGCACACTTTTGTTTAGCGGTGGCCATTTTGGCTGTGATTATTGCAGACCGAAGCCTATGTCGTTTAGATGTTAGAAATCACTATCTACTGCGGCTCTACACTCCGCTCCCCCATAATGAGGTTTAGACTTGTGTCCGGGTTAGTGACATCGCAAGTTTGTTACTTAATCATCCGTTAATGTAATTGTACGTGTTTGCACAAGGCAAATGTAAATGAATCACCGCATACCTACATTCAGGATTTGTTATTTTGACGGTATATACACAACAACATATAAAATTAAGATTTAAATAAAAATAAATAAGATTGCATAAAATGTAATACAAGACCTTAATACATTCATGATGTTAACGTGAAATGTTGAAAATATTATATTAAAATGAAAAATCAAATAAAATATATATCAAAACTATATATATAAAAAATATGTTTCCTAAATGGAATAGGTGGTATATGGATATTATTCCTGGAAACTAGATTGCTTCTGGTGGAAGACAAGGTTGGGGGATTCTAAACCCATATGAGTTCTATTTTGAATAAATTGCAGAAATAAATGAAGAGGAAGAAAGTATTAAATAAAAATTAATAAATAAAAAATAGAAAAAATGGAGAAAAAAGGAAAATAAATAAAATGTTAAATAGTGGGATACTTGCCACATTCATATTACCTAATCAAAATTGAATGTGACTTGATCTACTAATGGGAACTGTTTCCATATTATAAGTAGCCCAAAACTCAATGTTTAAAAATACAGATCTAATATGAACCAAAGGTCATGCTGGATTTGTGTCCTCAATTGTTATGCAGGCAAAAAAATATAAAAAAAATATAGTGTCTACTTTCCAAGACTACTTCTCGTGATGCATGAAAGATGTTACCTTGAAAGAAAAAGTATATGTTTAGAACCAGATTTTAGTGAGTTATTATATGTGGGTCAAATGTGATGTATTGCTAAACCATTCCTTTGCATGATGCATGATAAGGCTAGTTTTGATGGTATATGATATTGCCCACACTCCTTTTAACGTGACCAATAAAATTTGTGGTTAATGGTTCTAGAAGTTAATGGGGAAAAAAACACTTTAGGTTGTGTGGCTCTTATGGGATGTTGTCCTGAAAAAAGTGAAAAACAAAGAATGGATCGTAGTGGGTTGTGATGTATGGGTCAAAATTGAAAGCAGAGAGTGGGTCCCAGTGAGATATGTTATAATCTATTATATGGATCGAATGCATAAAACCCTCAAGGATGTTATTTCCGATGCTTTTTGTATAAAGCATTGTTTTAGTGGTGTATGGTAGTTGTCTACTACACAACTGATGCTAGAAATTGGTGAGGAAACAATTTAAGTCTACGGCAATGTTCATTCCTGTTGGTTGGAGAGTGTCTAACTGAAAGATCCACTTAGTTTCATTTTGTGAGATCTTAATTCTTTTGTTATCACCTCTCCAGTGTCCCTTTATTTTATCGATAGCGTAAAAGACCATACAGGTTGGATCTTTATTATGGTAGTCTCTAAAATGTCTTGAGACACTGGGGGTCATTTACTATATCGCCAAAAAATTTTCCTGCAGCTACAGGCATCATTCAGATATCAGCTTTTTCAGCCGGCGATTCTCTACACCATAAGAATGATCATAGCAGCTGTTCCACTGCTTGATTGTTCTTATGGGAGGTGGAAGGGGACGTCTCCCCCTTCCCGCCGCCCTGCGATGCTTCTACCGACTCACCGCTACGATCGAAGCCAGGATCGTTTTTTTTTTTTTTTTTTTTAATTTCAGGCTTCCCAGCCTAGAGGTGAGGTGTGGGGTCTTATTGACCCCATATCTCACTGTAAAGAGGACCTGTCATGCCATATTCCGATTTACAAGGGATGTTTACATTCCTTGTAATAGGAATAAAAGTGATCAAATTTTTTTTTTTTTTTGGAAAAAAGTGTCAAACTAAAATAAATAAAGTAAAATGAACAATAAAAAGAAAAAAAATTTTTTAAAGCGCCCCTGTCCGTGTGCTCGCATGCAGAATCGAATGCACATGTAAGTCCCGCCCACATATGAAAACGGTGTTCAAACCACACATGTGAGGTATCGGTGCGATCGGTAGAGCGAGAACAATAATTTTGGCCCTAGACCTCCTCTGTAACTCAAAACATGTAACCAGTAAAAAAATTTAAAGCGTCGCCTATGGGGATTTTTAAGTAGCGAAGTTTGGCGCCATTCCACGAGCGTGTGCAATTTTGAAGGGTGACATGTTAGGTATCTATTTACTCTGCGTAACTTCATCTTTCACATTATGCAAAAATATTGGGCCAACTTTACTGTTTTTTTTTTTTTTTAAAGCACAAAACTATTTTTTTTCCCCCAAAAAAGCGTTAAAAAAATTGCTGCGCAAATACCGTGCGAGATAAAAAGTTGCAACAACCGCCATTGTATTCTCTAGGGTCTTTGCTAAAAAAAACATATATATAATGTTTTGGGGTTCTATGTAATTTTCTAGCAAATAAATGATGATTTTTACATGTAGGAGAGAAATGTCAGAATTGGCCCGGGTGCTCCAGAATGCCTGGAGGTGCTCCCCTGCATGTTGGGCCTCTGTATGTGGCCACACTGTGTAAAAGTCTCACACATGTGGTATCACCATACTCAGGAGTAATAGCAGAATGTGTTTTGGGGTGTAATTTGTAGTATGCATATGCGGTGTGTGAGAAATAACCTGCTAATATGACAATTTTGTGAAAAAAAAATAAATAAAAAAAAAATCTTGATTTTGCAAAGAATTGTGGGAAAAAATGACAACTTCAAAAAACTCACCATGCCTCTTACTAAATACCTTGGAATGTCTTCTTTCCAAAAAGGGGTCATTTGGGGGGTATTTGTACTTTTCTGGCATGTTAGGGTCTCAAGAATATAGATAGGCCGTCAGTAATTCAGGTGTGATCAATTTTCAGATATTAGCACCATAGCTTTCACAAAGACCAAATAATATACACTGATTTGTACTTATTTTTACCAAAGATATGTAGCAGTATAAATTGTGGCCAAAATTTACGAAGAAAAATTACTAATTTGCTAAATTTTATAACAGAAACAAAGAAAATTTCATTTTTTTTACCGAATTTTCAGTGTTTTTTCTTTTATAGCGCAAAAAATAAAAAACCCAATGGTGATTAAATACCACCAAAAGAAAGCTCTATTTGTGTGAAAAAAAGGACAAAAATTTCATATGGGTACAGTGTTGCATGACTGAGTAATTGTCATTCAAAATGTGAGAGCACCAAAAGCTGAAAATTGGACTGGTTAGGAAGGGGGTTTGAGTGCCCAGTTGTCAAGTGGTTAATAATGCTTTCAGTGAAACAATAAAAGTGTAATATTACTTTAAATTTCGTACCTGGGGGGTGTCTATAGTATGCCTATAAAGGGGCTCATGTTTTCCGTGTTTAGAACAGTCTGGCAGCAAAATGACATTTCAAAGGAAAAAAAAGTCATTTAAAACTACTCGCGGCTAATAATGAATTGCCGGTCCGACAATACACATAGAAGTTCATTGATAAAAACGGCATGGGAATTCCCGACAGGGGAACCCCGAACCAAAATTTAAAAAAAATGACGTGGGGGTCCCCCTAAATTCCATACCAGGCCCTTCAGGTCTGGTATGGATATTAAGGGGAACCCCGGCCAAAATAAAAAAAATGGCGTGGGGTCCCCCTCAAAATCTATACCAGACCCTTCAGATCCGGTATGGATTTTAAGGGGAACCCTGCGCCAAAATTTTTTTAAAAAATGGCGTGGGGTCTCCCCAAAAACCATACCAGACCCTTATCCGAGCACGCAACCTGGCAGGCCGCAGGAAAAGAGGGGGGGACGAGAGCGCGCCCCCCTCCTGAACCGTACCAGGCCACATGCCCTCAACATTGGGTGGGTGCTTTGGGATAGCTCCCCCAAACACCTTGTCCCCATGTTGATGGGGACAAGGGCCTCATCCCCACAACCCTTGCCCGGTGGTTGTGGGGGTCTGCAGGTGGGGGGCTTATGGGAATCTGGAAGCCCCCTTTAACAAGGGGACCCCAGATCCCGGCCCTCCCCACTGTTGGAAATGGTAAGGGGGTACAAAAATACCCCTACCATTTAAAAAAAAAGTGTCAAAAATGTTAAAAATGACAAGAGACAGTTTTTGACAATTCCTTTATTTAAATGCTCCTTCTTTCTTCTATCTTTTTTCTTCTATCTTCTATCTTCCTTCGGTTTCTTCCTCCATCTTCTTCTTCTTCTGGTTCTTCCTCCGGTGTTCTTGTCCGGCATCTTCCTCCGCGGTGCCGGCGTCTTCTTCCCTTCGTCTTATGGGCCGCTCCACATCCGACCATAATGGGAGGCTCCCGTTGTGTGACGCTTCTCCTCTTTTGACGGTTCTTAAATAACGGAGGGCCACCCGGTGACCCCGCCCCCCTCTGACGCACGGGGACTTCCCTGTGGCATTCCTCATGATGTCAGAGGGGGGTGGGGTCACCGGGTGGCCCCGCCCTCCGTTATTTAAGAACCATCAGAAGAGGAGAAGCGTCACACAGCGGGAGCCTCCCTCCATGCCATCATGAATGCGGAGCGGCCCGAGGAGAAGAAGGGAACAAGACGCCGTGGAGGAAGATGCCGGACGAGTACTGGAAGAACCAGAAGAAGAAGAAGATGGAGGAAGAAACCGAAGGAAGATAGAAGAAAGAAGAAGCATTTAAATAAAGGAATTGTCAAAAACTGTCTCTTGTCATTTTTAACAGTTTTTTTGTGAAATGGTAGGGGTACTTTTGTTGCGGGGATGAGGCCCTTGTCCCCATCAACATGGGGACAAGGTGTTTTGGGGGACTACCCCAAAGCACCCCCCAATGTTGAGGGCATGTGGCCTGGTACAGTTCAGGAGGGGGGCGCTCTCTCGTCCCCCCCTCTTTTCCTGCGGCCAGCCAGGTTGCATGCTCGGATAAGGGTCTGGTATGGATTTTTGGGGGGACCCACACCATTTTTTTTTTTTATTTTGGCACGGGGTTCCCCTTAAAATCCATACCAGACCTGAAGGGCCTGGTATGGAATTTAGGGGGACCCCCACGCCATTTTTTTAAAATTTTGGTTAGGGGTTCCCCTGTGGGGAATTCCCATGCCATTTTTATCAATGAACTTTTATGTGTATTATTGGACAGGCAATTCATTATTAGCCGCGAGTAGTTTTAAATGACTTTTTTTCCTTTTGAAATGTCCTTTTGCTGTCAGACTGTTCTAAACACGGGAAACATGCGCCCCTTTACAGGCATACTATAGACACCCCCCAGGTACGAAATTTAAAGGAATATTACACTTTTATTGTTTCACTTTAAGCATTATTAAAATCACTGCTCTGGCTGTTTTTAAAACTTTTTTGCATTGATACATGTCCCCTGGGGCAGGACCCAAGGTCCCCAAACACTTTTTATGACAATAACTTGCATATTAACCTTTAAAATTAGCACTTTTGATTATTCATGTTCGTGTCCCATAGACTTTAACCACTTGCCTACCAGGCAAGCCTACACAGTACTTGCCTACACAGTACACAGGTTTTTAAAGTAATTTATTAGACAGCTCCGGGGTCTTCTTCCGACTTCGGCGTCTCCTCCCAGTGTCCTGATCTTCTGCTGGCTCCTCCGCTATCTTCTACAGCTCTATTGCTAGCGGTGGCCCGGACTTCTGCCTTCTTCCTTTCTTCCAATGTTGACACGACACTCTCTCCAGCTGGAATGCTCTCTGTGCGCTCTGCTATGGCTTATATAGGCGGTGACCCCGCCCCCTTATGCCATCACAGTCCCTGGGCATGCTGGGACTGTGACGGCATAAGGGTGCGTGGTCATCGGGTGATGACCACGCCCCCTAAAACGTCACAGTCCCAGCATGCCCAGGGACTGTGATGGCATAAGGGGGCGGGGTCACCGCCTATATAAGTCAGAGCGGAGCGCCCAGAGTGCATTCCAGCCGGAGAGAGCGTCGTGTCAACATCAGAAGAAGAGAAGAGGGCAGAAGACCGAATACTGGGCTCCTCCGCTATAGCAAAAGAGCGGCAAAAGAGCAGAAGATAGCGGAGGAGCCCGGCAGAAGACCCGGAGAGCGCGGAGAAGAACCGGAGAGACCCCCGAAGAGAGGAAGGCAGTAGACCGGGCTCCTCCGCTATAGCAAAAGAGCGGCAAAAGAGCAGAAGATAGCGGAGGAGCCCGGCAGAAGACCCGGAGAGCGCGGAGAAGAACCGGAGAGACCCCCGAAGAGAAGAAGGCAGTAGACCGGGCTCCTCCGCTATAGCAAAAGAGCGGCAAAAGAGCAGAAGATAGCGGAGGAGCCCGGCAGAAGACCCAGAGAGTGCGGAGAAGAACCAGAGAGACCCCGAAGTCGGAAGAAGACCCCCGAAGCCGAAGCTGTCTAATAAATTACTTTAAAAATCTGTGTAGTGTTTTTTTTTAATTGACACTTTTTCCCTAGGTGAATGGGTAGGGGTACGATGTACCCCATACTCATTCACATAGGGTGGGGGGCCGGGATCTGGGGGCCCCCTTATTAAAGGTGGCTCACGGATTCCGATAAACCCCCCGCCCGCAGACCCCGACAACCAACGGCCAGGGTTGTCGGGAAGAGGCCCTTGTCCTCATCAACATGGGGACAAGGTGCTTTGGGGTGGGGGGGCCGCAGCGCGCCCCCTCCCCCAAGGCACCAACCCCCCATGTTGAGGGCATGCGGCCTAGTACGGTTCAGGAGGGGGGGCGCTCGCTCGTCCCCACCCCCATTCCTGACCGGCCAGGCTGCATGCTCGGATAAGGGTCTGGTATGGATTGGGGGGACCTCCACACCGTTTTTTCGGCGTAGGGGGTTCCCCTCAAGGTCCATACCAGACCTAAGGGCCTGGTATGCTCTTTGGGGGGGAACCCATGCCAGTTTTTTATTTAAAATTTGGCACGGAGTTCCCCCTCAAGATCATCTGAGCACAAGTCGCGTGCCGAAGTCGGATCATGCGAGACGGCGATCCGACTTCAATGATAGTCAATAGGCAGAAGTAGGATCAAAGTCGGACCAAAGTAGTACAGGGAGCATTTCTAAAGTCGGAACGACTTGTGTCGGACAAGTTAGGACGGCTCCCATAGGGAAACATTGGATTTCACACGTCATGTGACATGAGCTCCCAATGTCGGAGCGTTTGTCGGACCAGTGTGAACCCAGCCTGAAGCAGTGAAATCTATTCACTGCTTCGTTCTCCGGCATTCACAGTGAAGATCTTTCTCCTCTGTGTGCCAGTTTATGAAGCGGTGTAGATCGCTTCACCTGTGGAGGAGTGAAGAGATCTAGTACAAACACTTCCAACAGTGGAGAACGGCCCCTGATACTGGAATCTCGTGAGACTTTACCAGATTATAGCACCAGAAATTCACAGAAATACAGAGATGTCAGTTTATTAAGTAGTGATAAATTATCACGGCTCAATACACAGACAGAAAGGCGTGGATTAATGTTAATAAAATAATGAGTCCCCCTACATTATATACATATGTATACACACACACACATTATATATACATAATTGGATGGTGGGTGGTGTGTCCTACCAGATACGGCACCTCATCCCGAGTCGAAGATCTCAAAAAATGGGGGAAAAGGGGATGATGGGATTATTGCGGTGCCACCAAAATTCAAAATTACTAGAATGATATTTTATATAAAATCATTTATTTTATTGATATCAAAAACATCTAAAATGTTTACATGAAAGAGTACAAAAAATATACAAAGCAGTAACAAAAACAGAAATACAGTTCAAATAAATGACCGTCACCAAAGATGTTGAGGGGTGATCATAGTCTTATGTTCCCAACTAGTTTCGCCAAAACATTGGCTTCATCAGGGAAATGTAGAGATGTACTGCAGAGAGTAAAACCACTATAATAAAGAAAAAATGCATTATTGGATCAACATAATCTTGTAATGCTGGAGGCAAACCAATCGCATCGCATAGTGGTCAAATTGCCGCCCACCCATATCCCACGGTCTTCCCACCCCCCACACACCTAAAACATACCATGTGGGCTCCAAAACACAAGGGGGACACCACCAAGACAATGAGAATGGAAGTTGCACTCAGCCCAGTATTTGGCTACAGGGGAATTAAAGGGCGCCTAAAAAGAGAAGTATAGCATATAAGTATTGAAAATTCTTTTAATTTTATTTAACAAAAGGTGACCTAAGCCTCAATTACATACCCTAATTATATGCAAAACCAAGGCACTCAATGTTGCACAAGTGAGATTCACAGCGCAGTCAGTTCATGTAAAAAAATCGCATGAATGCGATCAAGAGGACTGTAAAATAGATTCAAGAGAGGAGAAAAAAAAGGGGTATCTAAAAAATGATATTGATACACATGAATATCTCAGTGAATTTCAGATTTGAAGGACATAGTGAAATATATTGGATATAGTGAGTAGGGCTTACAGAAAACGCATTAAGTTAGAAAAAATGCATCCTATGAATAAGGTTCCGCCAGTATCTTGGCTAAACGTTGGAACCTCCACAATGAGTCTTTCTGGTAACACCGGTTATTGTAGGTGGTCTGAAAGTCAATGCATATAACAAAGGGACTGTTAGCAAGAAAGTTCAGCCAGTATAGCCATATGTAGCAATATAATGACAGATGCTTGCTGTTAATGAAAAAAAGTTTGTTGGATCTATTACCTTTTACATATGTAGCCAGCTCCCCAGGATGGTCCCACAGCAAGGAGATAAAAAAAAAAAACACACTGAGAGCAAGGCTGCCTTTTAAAACCCCCACCTGATCAGCATGATATAAATCAGCTGATCAGGAGCGGACGACAGGCGGGCGGGGCACATGTGCAGTAGCCAGTATCATTTGCCTACATATCCCATAAGTCCGAGCGTTGGTCCGGTCACATGGCAGCTACTGCCTGCGACATGATCGACAGATGGAAAAGTGCAACGGAAGGCTCCAGAATCCTTGTCAGACTTGCTTTCTCAAATTATAGCCTGGTACAGGTATATAGATGATGTTTTCATTTTATGGTCAGGTAGTCGAGAGGATCTTTCACGGCTGATGGATTTGCTGGCTGTGAACACCTTTAACCTGAGTTTTACAATGGAATGCAGCCAAACTAAGATAATTTTTTTGGATTTACAAATACATTTAGATGGTGACGGAACTTTACATTCATCATTATATCGTAAGCCCTCATCGGGCAATACGATCCTACATGCAGCTAGTGCACATCCCCAGCCTTTATGAGACAGCATACCCTATAGTCAATTCCTTAGACTTAGAAGGAATTGTACCTTGGATTCAGATTTTCATCTGGCAGCTAATGACCTGTATGAGAGGCTTCGTCAGCGTGGATACAGTTGCTCCCTGCTGAGGAGGTCCTTCAACAGAGTCATTAAACGGAATAGACATGATCTCATTCATTCTACTAAATCCTCAAAAATCAATAACTCTGTTAGGATTATTACCCAATTCTCAAAACAGCATGGCCAAATGAGAGGGATCTTTCAAAAATATTGGCCACTTCTGATGGCTGATAATACCATTAAAAAATTTCTCAAATCATACCCAGAAATCACTTACAGACGGGCCCCATCTATGAGAGACATGCTTGTTCACAGTCATCATGAGATACGAGGCCCCCCTGATCATTCAAATGCCGGCACTTTTTCATGCGGCACATGCGATTTCTGTCCATTTATCTTTAACTTTAAGAATATTCCCCTTCCAAATGGTAGGATACACCGTTTGAAACATAGAGTTACGTGTAAAACAATTGGTGTTGTGTTTCTGGCTCTTTGCCAGTGTGGCTGTTTTTATGTAGGGAAGACTAAGCGTCCATTCCTTAAACGCATTAAGGATCACATTGCACCTCTATATAAACGCTTAACCACCACAGCCCTGAATAGGCATGTGGCCACAGAGCATAACTTTGACCATCATGTTGTCAAGTTTGCGGCCCTTGGGCATATCCCTTCTCATGCCAGGGGAGGTAATATTGACAACTCCTTGCTTCAGATGGAGACCAGATGGATATATTTATTGAATGCGGTCAAATATCCTGGCCTCAATGAGTATATTAGCTTCAAATCTTTTCTTTAGAATAACATTTATGTGTATATATACAAATATTCTTAATATTTAGCTAGTCTATTCTTTGACTGTCTCCTTACTGGCTGATCGATCTTATGCCCAATGGGCCCTGCTGGTTCGGTGTTCCATCTGTCCTTACTCCCTGCCCCCGTCCTGCACCCACTGCTGGTTAATTTTATATCTGTATGTTGAAATAATTAATACAGTAGTCACTATATGTAGTTGTATACTGTATGTACGATAATTCCTATTACCTGTTTTTATTGAATACATAATTAAAATATCTGGATTAGTTTGATGTATATAAAAAACACAAAATAATAAAATATAATATAAAAAAACAATTAATGATAATATGATGACCTAAGTTTATGTAGAGATATGTTAAAACTAAATGCATTGTTTAATTTTGGATTACCATATCGATTTTATTAATGCAATTTTGTCATCTAATTTACACTTGTGTTGTTGTAGACATTTTCCTCCATTATCGCATGGCGGCCAATGCGGTGATACCATCTGTCCACCGCCAGGACCACTCCACCTATGTCCCCGATCTGTCTGAATTATCAGACTTCCCCTTGTTCCTTCCGCCCCCCCCCCTCCTGGGGCGTGCCATGATGGGCCCAATGCACTGGGTGTTTTTACCCCCCATTCATCTGGGAACTTGTTTCACTACAGCCTTTGGCTGCATGGACGCCCAAGGGCTGGCTTTATTGTCAGCCCGCCCCTTCGGCCGGGACCATTGCGGTGTTCCAACACCTGTTCATGCCTCCTCTCCCCTCTGTCTCCCTTGGATGATGTGGGGTTCTCCCCCTTCTTCCTCTGGAGCCTTCCGTTGCACTTTTCCATCTGTCGATCATGTCGCAGGCAGTAGCTGCCATGTGACCGGACCGACGCTCGGAATGCGACTCGAACATTGGCTGTTCGGTCGTTCGCCGAATTCCGAACGTTATGGGCCGTTCGCGCCAAATTCATGTGGCGCGTCACGGCCCATAATTCACTGCGGCATCGCAGTGCATTGCTGGCTGATGATTGGCCAAGTATGCACTATGACCGCATGCTTGGCCAATCACAGCGCCGTCGGTAGAGAGAGCTGTAATTGGCCAGGCGCCCCACACTATATAAGGCCGCCTGCACGGCGGCCCTGTGTAGTGTGTGTTCTGGCGTTGAAAGAGAGATAGATAGACAGAGAGACAGTGTCATTTCATTTGAGTTAGATAGATTAGGCAGGACAATCAGTGAGTTAGCTGCACTTACAGTGTATTGTGTATATATATGCATCCCAGGTGTTGCATATATATATACACTGTATTCAGTTTAGCTAGATCCGTTCCTGTTAGTTACAGTATTTACAGCTACCTGAAGAAAATTGCTGGTGTTCTTTTGATCCTATTAGTACCAAAGTCAGGCAGCTAGACTATTTACAGTTAGTGCAGTGCGTCCTGCTCACAGTGTTCAGCTAAAACTACAAGTTAGTGTGGTGCGTCCTGCTCACAGTGTTCAGCTAAACCTACAAGTTATTTTTTTGCGAGCTCTGCACAGTGTTCATCTAAAGCTACAAGTTAGTGCAGTGCGTCCTGCTCACAGTGTTCAGCTAAAACTACAAGTTAGTGTAGTGAGACCTCTGCACAGTGTTCATCTAAAGCTACAAGTTAGTGCAGTGCGTCCTGCTCACAGTGTTCAGCTAAAACTACAAGTTAGTGTAGTGAGACCTCTGCACAGTGTTCATCTAAAGCTACAAGTTAGTGCAGTGCGTCCTGCTCACAGTGTTCAGCTAAAACTACAAGTTAGTGTAGTGAGACCTCTGCACAGTGTTCATCTAAAGCTACAAGTTAGTGCAGTACGTCCTGCTCACAGTGTTCAGCTAAAACTACAAGTTAGTGTGGTGCTTCCTCCTCACAGTGTTCAGCTAAACCTACAATATATTTTTTTGCGAGCTCTGCACAGTGTTCATCTAAAGCTACAAGTAATTGCAGTGCGTCCTGCTCACAGTGTTCAGCTAAAACTACAAGTTAGTGTGGTGCATCCTCCTCACAGTGTTCAGCTAAAACTACAAGTTAGTGTAGTGCGTTCTGCTCACAGTATTCAGCTAAAACTTCAAGTTAGTGTAGTGAGACCTCTGCACAGTGTTCAGCTAAAACTACAAGTTAGTGTAGTGCGTCCTGCTCACAGTGTTCAGCTAAAACTACAAGTTAGTGTAGTGAGACCTCTGCACAGTGTTCAGCTAAAACTACAAGTTAGTGTAGTGCGTCCTGCTCACAGTGTTCAGCTAAAATTACAAGTTAGTGTAGTGAGACCTCTGCACAGTGTTCAGCTAAAACTACAAGTTAGTGTGGTGCGTCCTCCTCACAGTGTTCAGCTAAACCTACAAGTTATTTTTTTGCGAGCTCTGCACAGTGTTCAGCTAAAGCTACCTGTAGAAGGTTGGTGGTGTTTTCCTGATCCTATCACTACCGCAGGCAGCTAAAAAAGCTACAAGTTAGTTTTTTGCAAGCTCTGCACAGTGTTCAGCTAAAGCTACCTGTAGAAGGTTGGTGGTGTTCTCATACTACAGGCAGGCAGTTGATTTTGCTAGCTGCAGTATCAGTACACATATATATATATATAGATATATATATATATCTATATATATATATAGATATATATATATATATCTATATATATATATATCCCAGCTTAGTGCAGCTACAGGCCATTCGTATGTCTGGAAGGCCAAGAAGGAGAGGCAGACAGTCACAAGCCAATAAGAGAGGGCAAGCAGGCTCTGTGTCTAGTGCTGGTCGTGGAGACGGTGCATCCTCATCAGCATGTGGCCGTGGGACAAGCTTGGCCTTTTTTTCGGCAGCTGGCCAGGTTGAGCCGCAACATGCGGAAGACTTGATCGAGTGGATGACCAAGCCGTCCTCATCCTCCTCATCCTCTCTCACCCATGCTCAGGGTATTTGGTCTGGCAAAGCAGCGGCCTCTTCCCTCGGCTCAATGTCATCAGTGACTCCTTCCCTAGCCCCACCATGTCCTCCTGAGGAGTCCCTCGAACTGTTTGACCACAGTGTTGGGTACATGCTCCAGGAGGATGCCCAGCGTTTGGAAGGCTCTGATGATGATACTGAGCTTGATGAAGGCAGCAACATGAGCACGGACAGAGGGGGTGCCCAAGAAGGACAGCAATCTGGCAGTCAACCTCCCCCTGCTGCAGCATACTGCCAGGTTTGCTCCAGTGATGAGGAGGGAGGGGATGATGAGGTCACTGACTCAACGTGGGTGCCTGATAGGAGAGAGGAGGCGTGGCCAAAACATCTCCCGCTTGGGTACCACATGCTTGACCAGACATATGTTGACCTGCCATGCAGTTCGTTGACAAGCGTATCTAAAAGACCCACACCAAAGACCAAAGAGGACCTCTCCTTGCTCCTCATCAGCTGAGATCTCCAACCCCACTATACCTTCAGTCCTCTCTGAGACCTGCACTGAGAGGAATGAAGGTGTAGAATTAGGTGTGTCACAGCCAAGTACTTGTGGGCAATCTGCTTTTGGTACACCAACGTCAGATTGTACCAGGCAAATTTCCCTGCCCCAGCTGCTGCACCGCCGAAAGAAGTTTGCTCCCAGCCATCCACATGCCCAGCGGTTGAATGCTAGCTTGGCAAAATTGCTAGCACTTCAACTGCTGCCTTTTCAGTTGGTAGACTCTGCCCCCTTCCGTGAGTTTGTGGAATGTGCGGTTCCTCAGTGGCAGGTACCCAAAGCCACTTTTTCTCATGGAAGGCGATTCCGGCTCTCTACCGGCATGTGGAAGGCAATGTCCATGCCTCGCTGGACAGGGCGGTCAGCGGTAAGGTGCATATTACCGCTGACTCATGGTCCAGCAGGCATGGACAGGGACGTTACCTAAGTTTCATGGCGCATTGGGTGACTCTGCTGGCAGCTGGGAAGGATGCAGGACAAGGTGCAGTAGTGTTGGAGGTTGTTCCGCCACCACGCCTCCAAAATGCCACTACTAATGATTGTGACACACCTCTCTCCTCCACCCCCTCCTCTTCTTCTTCCTCCATGGCCTCTTCCTGTGCTTTTTCCTCGGAACCAGTGGTGCTCCGTAGCCGTTCAAGGGGCTACGCAAGTACGCAGGCCAAAAGATGCCATGCGGTGCTTGAGCTGGTGTGCTTGGGGGACAGGAGCCACACTGGGGCAGAGGTTCTGTCAGCTCTGCAGGGGCAGGTTCAGAGGTGGTTGACGCCACGCCAACTTAAGGCAGGAATGGTGGTTTGCGACAATGGCACCAACCTCCTCTCTGCCCTCCGACAGGGACAAATGACCCATGTGCCCTGTTTGGCTCAGGTCCTTAACTTGGTGGTGCAGTGGTTCTTGGGCAGGTACCCGGGCTTACAGGATGTGCTGAGGCAGGCCAGGAAAGTCTGTGTGCATTTTCGCCGGTCATATAATGCCAGTGCTCGGCTGGCGGACCTCCAAAAGGAGTTTAACCTGCCCAAGAACCGCCTAATCTGTGACATGCCCACCAGGTGGAACGCAACGTTGGCCATGCTGCAGTGGCTGCACACGCAGCAGAGTGCCATCAATGAGTACCTTTGCGACTATAGCACCAGGACAGGGTCAGAGGAGCTTGGTTTTTTTTCCCCGCGCCAGTGGGCCATGATCAGGGATGCATGCACTGTCCTGTCACCATTTGAGGAGGCCACGAGGATGGTGAGCAGTGACAGTGCATGCATCAGTGACACTGTCCCCCTTGTCCACCTGTTGGAATAATGGACAGGGCACTTGAGGCAGAACAGAGGCAGGAAGAGGAGGACTTCCTTAGCTCTCAAGGCTCCCTTTATCCAGACAGTGTTCCTGCGTCGCGCGATCACACAGGAAGAGGACAAGGAGGAGGAGGAGGAGGAAGATTGTGTCAGTATGGAGGTGGAGCCTGGCACTCAGCATCAGCAGCAGACTTTAATGCTGCGTACACACGGTCGGACTTTTCACCTACAAAAGTCCGACAGCCTGTCCGACATACTTCCGGCGTACCTTCGGCGGACTTGCGGCAGACTTTCTTACGAACGGACTTGCCTACACACGACCACACAAAAGTACGACAGCCTAGTACGCGGTGACGTACACCAAGTCCGACGAGACTATAAAACGGAAGTTCAATAGCCCGTACGACACCCTTTGGGCTCCTTCTGCTAATCTCGTGTTTATCTCGTGTTAGTAGAAGTTTGGTGAGAGACGATTCGCGCTTGTGAGACTCGTATTTTTCAGTTCGTTTTAACTGTTGTTCAGTCTGTGCTTGTGAGGTTTGTATCTGCTTTTCAATGCGTTTGGTCAGTTGGCATTGAGAAATCTTTGTTTTATTGGCCGCTCGTTCCTGATTTTCAGGTCGCTCTTCACAGGCCTTGCTGTTCTTCAGTGCGTTCTGTTTAGTGCGTTCTGACCAGCCGACCGTTTTGAAACCATGTTACCTGTACGTACTCGTCGTCGAGCTCGTGCATTGTATGTGTTTGGTGCTGTAGTTTATTCTTCAGCCCAAGACCAGTCCATGAACAGGGCGAGGAGGAGTTCATGGACCAAGAATTGGTTGCTTCAGCGTGACCAGTTCTGTCACATGCCTTTGCTCCGTGAGATCCGTGAGAATAATCCTGAGGATTTCCGGAACTTTCTCCGGATGACGGACCCCGTTTTTGACCGTTTGGTGGCTTTGCTGCTCCCCTATATCAGCAGGCAGGATACCTGCATGAGGCAAGCCATCACTCCGGAGCAGAGGCTGGTCGCTACCTTGTGGTATTTGGCCACAGGGAGAAGCCTGCAGGACCTTAAGTTCTCGACAGGCATCTCCCCCCAGGCTCTGGGGATCATTATCCCAGAGACCTGTTCTGCCATCATCCAGGTCCTGCAGAAGGACTATATTAAGGTAAGATATTTTTCTTTTATTAGCATCACATGTTCTTTTATGTAATCTTTGATAATGTAATGTATTTCTTGCTTCAAACACTACTTACCATCATTGCAATATAGTGTGAATGTCCCCTTTTTATCCTCACACATGCTGGATTTTTTTCCTGTTATTTTTTGTCATGCATGTATATTTTCCTTCAATAACCTCCCCAGCATGCAGTGATGGGAACATATCCACCTAGTCTACTCATTTTGAATGTATTTTGTTTGAGTGTATTTAGTGTGCTTATAATTAGCAATTAGCTAGATTTCACAACCCCCCCCACCTAAACTCACTCCAAATAGTGTGCTGCTAATTAGCAATTAGCTAGATTTCCCAACCCCCCCCCCACCCTCGTAAAAATTTGCTTGAATGTTCTGTGGTGTTGATTTGTCTAAAGCAAATATATGTTGCACTTTGCAAAATGCATGTGCACTCTACAAGTGCATTTGTTCCAGTGCTTTAGTAAATGAGCAGAAGCTCTGCTGATTTCCATCATCAAATCATATGCAAGCCTCGAAGTGTTTTCATTAATTGCCCTTGCATGTGATTGTGTACTCCTTGCAACATGAATGCCTTTTTACATTATCTCATTTACTGTAAGCTGGTTAGCAACTGCACCTGCAGAGTGCGACAACTGCAGTCTTGTAGCCTTTTTAGTCCCTAAATTCCTGCGTGTCCTAAAAGTAATCTTTTTTAGGGATTTCACAACCCCCTAAAATGTAATCAATGTTCCATCAGAGGGGGTGAGCAATCTGATAAGTGTGCCTTTCCATATTAGTTATTCCAGAAGAATTAAATTATTTAATGTTATACTGATGCTGGGGAATAATGTTTTTAATTGTCTAATTTTCTTGCAATGTTAGCTTCCAAATTAATTGATTTTGTTTTTCTTGTTTGATTCCCCAGTTTCCTTCAACGCCACAGGAATGGCAGACTGTGGCATCCCATTTTGCCAGCCGTTGGGACTTTCCCAATTGTGGAGGGGCTATAGATGGGAAACATGTCCACATCGTGCCACCACCCCATTCGGGGTCATACTATTTCAATTATAAAGGGTTCCACAGTATTGTTTTAATGGCGGTGGTGTCGGCACACTATGAATTTTTATATGTGGACGTGGGGAAGAATGGCCGGATGTCGGATGGAGGAGTATTTGCCCAGACGGAGTTCTGCCAGCGTCTCCAGAGTGGTGGCCTGGGATTGCCACCTGATGCGGATAATGTGGAAGGACTCCCCTTTGTCTTCATTGCCGATGAAGCCTTCGCTCTGAGCAAGCACCTCATGAGGCCATTCCCCCAAAGAACCCTCACCCCGGAGAGGAGGGTTTTTAATTTCCGGCTGGCCAGAGCTAGAAGAGTGGTTGAGAATGCGTTTGGAATTCTGGCCAGCCAGTTCCGCCTGTTTCAAACAGCCATTAATTTGGCGGAATACAAACTTAATTTTATAATTTTATCGTGCTGCATTCTGCACAACTTTTTAAACAAACATTCTCAGAATTATATAGGCACAGTTGGGCCTGAGGCCGGACTTATAGATGCCAACCTTACGGGCCTGGATACTGTCCGTACTGGCTTGGCCCCCCAAAGTGCCCGTCAAGTTAGACAGCAATATGTTAATTATTTTATGGGTAGGGGGGCCATTGCAATGGGCCAGGATATTTAATTTTTTACAATAAAAAAAATATTGATGAAATCTTGAATTATATTTATTGCTTGCCTTTCTTTTGGGCTTTCTCCTAGGTTATGGTCGAGCAGTTGTAGTGCCAACTGTATTTTCATTTTAAATGTCTAAATAAGCTCCATTGCCACTGTAAACAACTTTTTGACAATTATAACCAAACTGATACTGAGCATTGAAATAACAAACCACACATTTATTTAATTCCTATAAGGAGATGTTTTTATTAATGGTTGTTATGCATTCAGTTCTGCATTTAGTATAAAATGTTCATAGACAAAAATATAATGATATCTTAATAATTTTGAAAAATATAATTATATTTAAATATTTCTACCTAATCCACAAAAAAAATATTTTTGGCTTTTTGATTTTCGCAAACAGGCTTTTTTTTTTTTATTTTTTTTTTTTTGTTTTTTAAAATCAAGTTTTTTACTTTTTTTGGTTTTTTTAAATCAAGTTTTATTTTTTTTTTTTGGTTTTTGAGAAAATCAATTTTTTTTTTTGTTTTTGTTTTAAAATCAAGTTTTTTATTTTTTTGGTTTTTTTAAAATCAAGTTTTTTATTTTTTTTGTTTTTTTTAAAATCAAGTTTTATTTTTTTTTTTTTGGTTTTTGAGAAAATCAAGTTTTATTTTTTTGTGGATTTTTTTAGGTATTTTCGAGAAACAGCCCTCCTTTTTTAAATTAGGTTAAACAGCCATTTCTGTTCAGCCAAAAAAATAAAGAGAAGGCCCAGAATGGAGTCAGCAAAACAGGAAATGAAGGACATGATTGATGTTTTGGGGTTTCAAAAAGGGCATTTAGATTCGACCCAAAACATCAATCATGTCCTTCATTTCCTGCTGCATACGATCCAGCCGATTACGCATTTCATCTATGTCCTTATTCCAGGCCATTATTTGACCAATTAGCCGTTGGGCACTTTCTGAGGTGAAATAGTCACTTCTTGTACCTAAAGTGGAATGAAACCAAAAAAATGTATTTAGAAATATGCACACATACATAGTTTACCTTACCATAATAAAGCTGTTGTCTCAGACACTGACCTGGTGGGGTGCCCATGTAGCATAATTCCTCCACATCCTCGGGGGTGGCACTGTTGCTTGAATCAAGCACAACCAGATCCCCTAAAATAGAGTAGAAAAATTACATTAAACAAAAGGCAGCCATGCATAGATTACCGTAAGCTGGTGTGTCAGACACTCACCTGGTGGGGTGCCCATGTCGCCCACCTCTCCTTCCTCCACATCCTCAGTGGGGCTTGGGCTGATTTCCCAATCATGTTTGGCTTGGGGTGGACTGTCTTCTTGTTGGCTGAGTGATTTTTCCCCTATGTGAAACAAAAAAATATTAATTAATCTACTTAGCACACAGATATTTTAGTACATAGTAATTTTCCAACATTTGTAGTGAAGTGGTTTGTGTAGAGTTCCTATTTTACCTCAATATTTAAAATTATAAAGACATATCGGATAGATAGATATCTAGATATCAATATCTCAAAATATAGTTAATAATCTTTTGATCTCTCTCTCTCTCTCTATATCTGGAACAAAATCTATAAATATCTAACTAAATGTAAAGAAAAAAAAAAGATAACTTAAAATATTCAAAAAGAATGTTTTACATTTCTATATCTATCTATCTACCTATCTCTATATTTCTCTCTCTCTCTATATCTATATATATATCTATATATATATCTATATATATCTATAGATATATCTATATCTATAGATATATATAGATATAGATATAGATATAGATATATATATATATATATCTATATCTATATAGATATATATATATATATATCTATATCTATATCTATATCTATATCTATATATATATCTTTATATATAGATATATAGTTACATAGTTACATAGTTAGTCAGGTTGAAAAAAGACACAAGTCCATCCAGTCCAACCATAAAAAAAAAAAAAAAAAAAAAAAAAAAAACGTACAATCCAATATACCCAATACTATACCCACAGTTGATCCAGAGGAAGGCAAAAAACCCCAGCAGAGCATGCTCCAATTTGCTACAGCAGGGGAAAAAATTCCTTCCTGATCCCAGAGAGGCAATCGGATTTTCCCTGGATCAACTTTACCTATAAATGTCAGTACCCAGTTATATTATGTACATTTAGGAAAGTATCCAGGCCTTTCTTAAAGCAATCTACTGAGCTGGCCAGAACCACCTCTGGAGGGAGTCTATTCCACATTTTCACAGCTCTTACTGTGAAGAAACCTTTCCGTATTTGGAGATGAAATCTCTTTTCCTCCAGTCGTAAAGAGTGCCCCCTTGTCCTCTGTGTTGACCGTAAAGTGAATAACTCAACACCAAGTTCACTATATGGACCCCTTATATATTTAAACATGTTGATCATATCCCCCCTTATTCTCCTCTTCTCAAGAGTGAACAAATTCAGTTCCTCTAATCTATCTTTATATATATAGATCTATCTATAGATATGTAACGAGGTTTATTAAAAGATCGTTTAAAACGATGAACAAAAAAATCGTATAGGAAGGAAAAGCACATGGAGCAGTATACAAGGTAATAAACACAAGAGAAAAACACGACAAGTACTTACTTTTTTTCAGAACTTTTCGGATACGTCTATATTGATCCGGCTCCCTGAGTTTCAGGTCAGACCATCTTTTTCGAAGTTGATCTCTGGAGCGCTGTACCCCAAAAGATGCCTGCAAAGTGTCCACGACCTTCGCCATTATTTTGGCCTTGCGCAAATTTGGCCGTGCGTACGGCCCATACTTCCCATCATAGTCGTCTTTGTGAAGAATGGCCACCATCTCCACCATCTCTTTAAAACTCATATTAGAGGCCTTAAATCTAGGCCTCACAGATTTGGTTGACGTTCCAGCCTCCGGGCTGTCTCCACTACCTGAGGTCGTCAACATGTCAGGTGTCTCCGCCATTATTTACCCCACTACGCGCCGTAACAAAAAATGGGCGGAGAACATGAGTTAATTTCGAACGTCAGGGGCGGGCGACGCAGGCGGAGTTTCACACATGCGTAGTGTATAAAGAGGGCCCTTGCGCACGTGTCGTACGTACGTTCTGTGTGTCGAATTAGGGGGCGGAGAACATGAGTTAATTTCGAACGTCAGGGGCGGGCGACGCAGGCGGAGTTTCACACATGCGTAGTGTCGTACGTACGTTCTGTGCGTAGGTGATAGTGGACCAGGACGTTACAAAACGAAGGTAATTTTAAATATTCTTTTTTGGGTTTTATGGTCATGACTTTGTAGCAAGCGGCCTATATGGCTTGATAGATTGATGAGGCCTACATAGGGAGAAGATGATGAGGGGTTAGCAGAAAACTATAATAAGTGTTTTTTGTCTTGTGACTTTATCTTTTCCAGATATAATGAATCCCCTATTTAAGGATCCAGAGTTCCTTACAGCTTTTATTTCTAAATATCGAGAGATGAGGAATTTGTGGGAGGTGAAACACCCTCAGTATTATGCAAAGCATGTGAGGAAGTCAACGCTGGAGAGACTTCTGTCCTTTGTCCAAGCGACCATCCCGGAAGCAACAATGGAGACATTGCTCAAGAAAATTGGGGTCTTGAGGAACATGCATAAGAGGGAGCATAAGAAGATCCAGGAATCAAGGAGATCAGGAGCATCAGCAGATGATGTTTATGTACCCAGGCTGTGGTACTACAATCAACTCCGTTTTCTTGATGACCAGAATGAAGCCAGGGCATCACTTTCAACCCTTCCCTCCACCCTTCCCTCCACCCTTCCCTCCACCCCAGCAGAGGCTGATGAGGAGCAAGCTGGGTCTTCCATCCTGGATGAACCGGATATGACCATCTGGAGTCAGGTAAATTATTTTAACAAATATTTACTGTACTAATATTAATGATGTTAACTGGATGTTATAATTGTCTAAAATAATTTTGCACTCAAAATTGTGTATACATATCAATTGACAGTAGTGGCTAAATATGTTTGGCACCTGCTTGAAATAATTAGGGTGTCTGATTAGACTCTTTTATTAAAGAGATGTATTCACATTGAATTTGCTATTCATGAGAAGCAAACTGTGTGTCATTGATGAACCCAAAAAAATATACTAAAACTATTGTCCTTTTTTTATACACAGGATGAGTCCATCCAGGAGGAATGTGGGGAAAGTGGCAGGCAGGAGGAGACCGGGCCCATGGACAGCCTGGAGGAGGCCGGATTCACCATCATCCTGGAGGAGGCTGGGCCCAGTGTCAGGCAGGAGGTGGCTGCTCCCAGTGAGGTGGCTGCTCCCAGTGAGGTGGCTGGGCCAAGTGAGGTGGCTGGGCCAAGTGAGGTGGCTGGGCCCAGTAGGAGCCTGACCGAATCCCAAGTGCCTCCCCTCCACCTTCCCAAAAAAAGGGCCAGGAAGGGGATGGTCACACAGGACGCATCCCTGCGCCTCATGCAAGAGGCCACCCGTTTTTTAAGGAGCCCCCCCGAAGTGGAAGAATCCTATGGCTTCTACTTAGCCAGCAGGCTTCTTCAGATGGATTGGGAGCAGCGCCTCATTTGTGAGCGCCTATTTGGGGAAACAATCCATAAGGGGCTGCAGGGCACGCTAACACGAAACACCCAACTACATGAGGCAGCCCCCCTCCTCCTCCTCCTCCTCCTCCTCCTCCTGCCACAACTGAAACACCAGAGCCACAGCCTCAAAAGAAGGCTACAGGGAAGGCTGCAGGGCAGCGTGGAGGAAAGGCTGCAGGGAAGAGAAGAAAGTGATGACCTGGGTTCAGTCTGGTCTGACAGAAGACGCAGGCTGTTGTAGGACCACAGTCTGGGGACATCTAGATCATCTGCTGGTGCTGTTGATCTCTGGGATTCTTGGACCAGATTGTGCTCCCTCTTATATGGACTCCGCAAGATCCCAATTTTCTTGTACACCGACTTTTTCCAGCGTTGACTTCCTCTTTATTTTATTTTGACCATGAATAAATGGATCTTTTTTGAGTTTAGCAAAAGACTTTATGTGTTTTCTTTTAAATCATTGATTTTACACACAATGTTAAATTAACAAGGGACAACAATCTCATTGAGTTTGAAAAAAACACACCAAAAATACATTACTAATGTTAATAATGTTCAAGTGGTAAGTCTTGAAAATAAAAAAATCTACATAACCAAAAACGGTGCTTTGGGTTAACTTTATCTAAAAACTAAAAAATAATCACTAGAAAAAAAAAAATAGAATAATGGGTTCTTTGTGGTAACTTTACAAACCTAAAAAAAAAAAAAAAAAAAAAAGGGAAAAAGTATTATTAGTATGGAAACATTGTTTTTAAAAAGCATACTATATCATTCATGAGATTAAAGAGAAAAAGAATCCAGAAATCAGTTTGGGAGAACTCTGATTATGAACAGCAAAACACCTTCGTTCTTTAGAGCATTCGTAAAGAAGAAATAAAATGCGCTGCATTCAACGATCACAGATTTTGCAGCGTGATGAATGTGCTACCTACAATACGAACACTAGTTTTACTAGACCGAGTGCTTCCGTTTAGTTTTTGCTTATGAGCATGCGTCGTTTTTTTGTCCGTCGGACTAGCATACAGACGAGCGGACTTCGGGGTCCGTCGTAGTTACGACGTAAAGATTTGAAGCATGTTTCAAATCTAAAGTACGTTGGATTTGAGGCTAAAAAAGTACGTTGAAAGTCCGGAGAAGCCCACACACGATCGGATTACCAGCCAGCTTTAGTCCGTCAGCGTCCGTTGGACTTTTGTAGACGAAAAGTCCGACCGTGTGTACGCGGCATAAGAGATCAGTCCCAAGAAACACATAGACTTGTATGTGGCTGGGAGGAGGTGGCTGCGGACCATGTCGTCCTTAGTGACCCAGAGGACTCCGGACCGAATGCCTCAGCAAACCTACGCTGCATGGCCTCCCTGATCCTGCAAAGCCTGCGTAAGGATCCTCGTATTCGTGGTATCAAGGAGAATGACCAATACTGGCTGGCAACCCTCCTTGATCCACGTTACAAGGGTAAGGTTGCGGACCTTATCTTGCCATCGCAGAGGGAGCAGAGGATGAAACAGAGGATGAAACATCTTCGGGAGGCCTTGCAGAAAGGTCTGTGCAACGCGTTCCCAGAGACTGGGAGGTTACAAACTCCTGTTTCTGGACAACGTGTTGCTGAGGCTTCGGTCAGTCAAAGAAGGAGCGGTGGAGAAGGTGGCTGTCTGACCGATTCGTTCAGACAATTTTTTGGTCCGCTGCCCCAAGGTATGATCGGTTCCAGCAACTATCGCCAGCGTCTGTTTTACATGATGCAGGAATACCTAGGGTCAAGATCTGACTTGGACACCTTTCCCACCGAAAATCCTCTGGGTTACTGGGTCTTGAGGATGGATCACTGGCCAGAGCTTGCACAGTATGCAATTGAGCTACTGGCCTGTCCTGCATCCAGCGTTCTTTCGGAACGCACATTCAGTGCTGCTGGAGGCTTTGTAACCGATCACAGGGTGCGTCTGTCCACCGACTCGGTCGATCGACTGACCTTCATAAAAATGAATCAGTCTTGGATCACCACCAGCTACCAAGCATCTGATGCTGATGTAACCGAATAATTTTTTTTGAAATCTCAGATCCCTTCAAAGACTGCCTATGCTGATGCTGAGTGACTATCCCTGAGTAATTATCCTCTTCCTCCTCAATGATCACGCTGATAGCTTGTAAGAACATTTTTGGTTGCAGTGTTGTGGCACCAGCACCAGTGCCTAAGGCCCAATTTTTCAGCCCCTGTTTAACAGGAACGTGTAATTACAATTTTTGATGCAATACTTTGCAGCAGGGCTCGTTTCTGCGTTCCAACTAGAGTATCTGTGAGGGGTTGCAGTGTTGTGGCACCAGCACCAGTGCCTAAGGCCCAATTTTTCAGCCCCTGTTTAACAGGGGTGTGTAATTACAATTTTTGATGCAATACTTTGCAGCAGGGCTCGTTCCTGCGTTCCAACTAGAGTGTCTGTGAGGACTTACAGTGTTGTAGCACCACCACCAAAGGCCCAATTTTTCTGCCCCTGTTAAACAGGGGCATGTAATTACAATTCTTGATCTAATATTTCACAGCAGGGCCCTGTGAGGGCTTACAGTGTTGTGGCCACAACAACACCTAAGGCCCAAATGTCTGCTGAGTATATAGGGCAGGCCCCTACTTTCAAGCATCTAACTTACAAACGACTCCTACTTGCAAACGGAAGGAAACAACAGGAAGTGAGATGAAATCTACCCCTAGGAAGGGAAATTCTCTCCTGTAAGAGTTAATATGGGAAAAACATTTCTCCTTTCCACTGATGCTTTCCAATCCTTGTTCCACAAAAAACCCCAAATTTTCAAAAAACATTTGTCATTGGGACAAAAAGTGAGGTGAAATCTTCTGAAGAGGAGGACAGACAGAAAAACAAATGTCACAGGGGTGATAACCCTTCCCTATGTTTTCCAAAAAGCTTAAAAAAGATTTTTTGGCTGGAGCTAAACACGTTAAAAATGTACAAGTTCAAAATTACAAACAGATTCTACTTAACAACAAACCTACAGTCCCTGTCTTGTTTGCACCGCCTGTATACTGCTGTTCAGAGTATATAGGGCCTGGTGGCCCCACACCTTTCCTTATTTTAATTTGGGTGCGGGGTTCCCCTTAATATCCATACAAGACCCAAAGGGCCTGGTAATGGACTGGGGGGTACCCATGCCATTTGTCTCACTGATTTTCATCCATATTGCCAGGACCCGACATTACATCAAACCCGCAAGCAGTTTTAAATGAGATTTTTTCCTTTAAAAATGACATTTTGTGCAGGGACTGTTCTAAACACGGGAAACACGTGCCACTTTACAGGCATACTATAGACACCCCCCAGGTACGATATTTAAAGGAACATTTCACTTTTTTTTTTACTTTAAGCATCATCAAAATCACTGCTCCCGAAAAAGCGGCCATTTTTAAAAGTTTTTTTTTGCATTGATACATGTCACCTGGGGCAGGACCCGGGTCCCCAAACCCTTTTTAGGACAATCCAATGCAAATTAGCCTTTAAAATGAGCACTTTTGATTTCGAACGTTCGAGTCCCATAGATGTCAATGAGGTTCTAACGTTCGTGCAAATTTTCGGTCCGTTCGCAGGTTCTGGTGCGAACCGAACCGGGGTGTGTTCGGCTCATCCCTACTCTTCACTCCCCGATTCAACACCTCTGAGCTGGTGAACCTGGGAGTGTGAATTCTGACACAGATCGCCAGTGAAGCGGTGAGATCACAGCTTCATAAACTGGCCGTTACTGTGTCATTCAAAGAGGATTCTCCATGTGCAGAGATAATCGTCGGGAGAACAAGTTCAAACATGTTCTCCCCCGATTATCACTGTTTCATAAACTGTTTATGGACTGTGATCAGCGGCGATCCTTGGTATCACCGCTGATCACTGCTTCATAAACGGACACCATTAAAAGGTTTTTATTGTGAAAGTTAGAATTGTTCCATTAGAATCAATGGCTAATACTTAATTTGGACTAGAATAGAGCAGATTTTCATTAAAAAAAAAAATTCTCTCTAATTAGCTCTCATTTTGGTATTTACTATAGCGCCGGCTAAAAAAGACACTTGAGTTAAAATGAGAGTTATTTTTAGGTCTGAGCATGCTCAGTTGTGTTGGCACCTAGTTGTCCAAAACGGGGAATTTTTCACTTCTCAGACTTTTAAAGATATTTCAGCGTAGAAATCACTTTTTCACACAGTTTAAAAGCAAATTATCTTTAAATAATATACCGCATATTTCAGTACCATTTAGGCAATTATATCATGCTCTAAACATTATTTCCATGTGCAATTCTCCAGGTTTTAGCAGAGTAAGGGTTTGGGCGCTATTTGGTTTCAGGGAACTATAGTAAATTCGATTTTGGGAGTATTTTCTCACCAGTACTATAGTGAATACCGTTTTTGCGCTAATTAGCGCTAATTACCGTGAATTAGCACTAATTAGCGCTGCAGCTCTATAGTAAATGACCCCCAGTGTCTCAAGACATTTTAGAGACTACCATAAAAAAGATCCAACCTGTATGATCTTTTACGCTATTGATAAAATAAAAGGACCCTAGAGAGGTGACAACAAAAGAATTAGAGCCCATTCACACAGGGGCAACAGGACTTCCAGCACGACTTTGGGAGGCAACTTGGACATGACTTGTGTATGAATCACAGCACGATTTGGGGCAACTTACAACACAACTTGAAGTCGCCTCCAGGACAGGGAACTTTACAAGTGGCCAATCAGAGCTTATCAGCTGTGTGTGAGAAGGAGGGGGCTGGCTGTTTAGTGGAGTAAATTACTTTCTGTTTCCTTTCTGCTTCCTGTAAAGTTGCCTCAGTATGAACAGTGATCCGACTTGGAGGCAACTTCCATTGAAATCGATGGGTACAAGTCGCCTACTAGTCGGATTGAAGTAGTACAGGAACCTTTTCTGAAGTCAGAGCGACTGCAGTAGTGTGCATTAAGACGGATCCATTCACTTACATTGATTTTTTCAAGTAACGCGACTTGAGGCGACTTGGGGCGACTTGGGGCGACTTGAAGTCGGATCCAAAGTTGCCCCTGTGTGAATGGGCTCTTAAGATCTCACAAAATGAAACTAAGTGGATCTTTCAGTTAAACACTCTCCAACCAACAGGAATGAACATTGACGTAGACTTAAATTGTTTCCTCACCAATTTCTAGCATCAGTTGTGTAGTAGACAACTACCATACACCACTAAAACAATGCTTTATGCAAAAAACATCGGAAATAACATCCTTGAGGGTTTTATGGATATATCACATTCGATCCATATAATAGATTATAACATATCTCACTGGGACCCACTCTCTGCTTTCAATTTTGACCCATACATCACAACCCACTATGATCCATTCTTTGTTTTTCACTTTTTTCAGGACAACATCCCATAAGAGCCACATAACCTAAAGTGTGTTTTTCCCCATAAACTTCTAGAACCATTAACAACAAATTTTACTGGTCACGTTAACAGGAGTGTGGGCAATATCATATACCATCAAAACTAGCCTTATTATGCATCATGCAAAGGAATGGTTCTGAGGGGTTTAGCAGTACATCACATTCGACCCACATATGATAACTCACTAAAATCTGGTTCTAAACATATACTTTTTCTTTCAAGGTAACATCTTTCATGCATCACGAGAAGTGGTCTTGGAAAGCAGACACTATATATTTGTTATATTTTTTTGCCTGCATAACAATTGAGGACACAAATCCAGCATGACATTTGGTTCATATTAGATCTGTATTTTTAAACATTGAGTTTTGGGCTACTTATAATATGGAAACAGTTCCCATTAGTAGATCATGTCACATTCAATTTTGATTAGGTAATATGAATGTGGCAAGTATCCCACTATTTAACATTTTATTTATTTTTCCTTTTTTCTCCATTTTTTCTATTTTTTTCTATTTTTTATTTAATAATTTTTATTTAATGCTTTCTACCTCTTCATTCATTTCTGCACTTTATTCAAAATAGAACTCCTACGGGTTTAGAATCCCCCAACCTTATCTTCCATTAGAAGCAATCTAGTTTCCAGGAATAATATCAATATACCACCTATTCCATTTATATTTATTTATATATATTTTTATATATATTTTATTTGATTTTTCATTTATATATAATATTTTCAACATTTCACTTTAACATCATGAATGTATTAAGGTCTTATATTACATTTTATGCAATCTTATTTATTTTTAAGTATTTTTATTTAAATCTTAATTTTATATGTTGTTGTGTACATACCGTCGAAATAACAAATCCTGAATGTAGGTATGCGGTGATTCATTTACATTTGCCTTGTGCAAACACGTACAATTACATTAACGGATGATTAAGTAACAAACTTGCGGTGTCACTAACCCGGACACAAGTCTAAACCTCATTATGGGGGAGTGGATGTGTAGAGCCGCAGTAGATAGTGATTTCTAACATCTGAACAACACAGGCTTCGGTCTGCAATAATCACAGCCAAAATGGCCACCGCTAAACAAAAGCGTACAAGCGCAACGTGAACACCGCACACTATTTAAGAACGGGAGGTGTAGCAAGAAGCACGCTCCCGTAGATGTCCAATGACGAAACGCGTAGGGAGTGGCTTGCGAACGTCTTGCATCACCTCCAACCAAACAAACACAGGATATTCTGACGGTTTTTAATTCTGATCTTTCATACTTATACTAAACTCTAACAATGTGAGTACCATCTTTGTTTATACTTAAAATAAAGTCTTTTAAACGCTTTTATGCTATGGGCATCCCTTCTTTTCCATATGCTGAACGACATTAAAAGCACGAACCGGAATTGCCAGGAGTTGCTACACAGTGGCAAATACTGTAATCGCGCAATACCCCTGTAGGGGTGAGGCTACTCGGTGAGTGTATGCACATTAGGAGCACGAATAAACAGCACTATCACTAAGCCAGCACTGGAACAAAAAGATACACTTTAAAAATATTGTTTTACCAGAGGAATAATTCTTTCTAAGCACAAAACTATTTGTGCATGCAATAAGACTTTTTAAAGCAATATTGTTTTTCCAGCAAGCACTGGTTCATTATTTTGAGCACAAGTCACTTTACTACTTTGTAAAATAGCAACCCCCCCCCTTCATCTTTCCCTTTCTTGTCTATGCACTTTATCATCAGGTCCACTTATGTATGGCATGTTATATTGGACAAATTTTACATGATTTCATATATTTTTGCAAATATCAGTATTATTCAAATGTTTAGTTGCTATTCACATGGGACAAATCACATATGGAAAATGAGTCCCTCTATATATTGTCACTACTTCTAATTAAAAGAGGTTGTAACACCACCCAGACACTATAACACACTGCTAGTTAACAGTAGTTCATCACCAATTCGCCACCAGAACAGCGCCGCACCTACATCGAATTTTCTCTCTGTCTGTGTCAATGGACACAGCCGCAGGACTCGGGAGCGCAGCCAGGAGTGCCATTGGGGGAACTCAAAAGAGGAGGATTGGGGCCACTCCCTTGCACAACCCTTGCACAGAGGAGGTAAGCATACCATGTTTGTTATTTAAAAAAAATGAACCTTTACAACCCCTTTAATGTAAAAATGTTAAATCTTACACAATAGCCTGACTGAGCAAAGCAACAAGACATAGGGTGGTCCTACTGCATCAATAAAGTCTCTCACAGGCAGACATTTCAAAGAAGACAGGTGTTTCCAGAAGTGCTGTCCAAGCTCCCCTGCAGAAGCACAAAGAAACAGAAAATGTTGAGGACCAAAAAAAAAAGGTGGCCAGGCAAGGAAACTAAGGTAGCAGATGAAAAACACATCATGCTGACTTTTCTTAGCAATCAGGAGATGACCAGTGATGCTATCAGTTCAGACTTGGCAGAAACCAGTGCCTGTTCAGAAGTGGTTTTCATAGAAGACTTCTGATGTTATTTTTAGGGTGATAATTCTCTGGAGGAGCTGCGGCGAGAGTAAAAACTCAGCAATGTTCACCAGAAAAAAGAGAATATAGGATGAGAGACAAGACAGCCATTATAGTATAGTAAATATGCAGATATTTTAGAAGTGTGATGATTTGATGAAGATGAAAAGTACGTTTGGTAAGGTTGTAAGCAGCCAAAATTAAAGGTATAGTAAATGCAACCTTTCAGTTTAGTACATGGAGAAGATCCCTGTCTCCATTCAGGAAGTGGATGGTCACAATCAATGCCTCTAGGGGCCCAACCCTATTGCCTCTGGAGAGATGTTAGGGTGGCAGGTAGAATTCATAGGAGAAGAGAAAAAACCCTTACCGAATTATGTGGCAGAACTTCACAGCCCTTGTGCAGGCTATTAACACTTGCCAAGCTACCCTCACCGCTATGATGGATCATTTGAAGATGGATATTGGACTGTTCTGCAAGGACATGGATAAGTTCTTGGAGTGGCTTGGAGAAGTGGAATGCCGCATCGGCAATCAGAGGGCACGCATCAGGAGCACTCCTGGGATATCTGTAACCTGCAAGGTTGACAATGCGGAGAAACGCAACCAATGAAACAATCTTTGGCTCATTGGGTTACCAGAGGATGCGGAAGGCCAAGATGAGGCAGCCTTTTCTGAGCAGTTGCTCTGCTCTCTCCTGCCACAGGCACGATTCTCGGCCTTCTTTGCTGTGGAGCGGGCTCACACAATGTTGGCCACCAGGGGCCCTAGTGGATCTGCTTCCCGCACTTTCATCTTTTTGCCTCCTGAATTTCAGGAACCGTGACTTGGTTCTGCTGGAAGCCAGGAAGTTTTAAGCCCTGAACCACGAACACTCTCGCATGATGAGCTTTGCCTTTAGTTTGATCACCTCAAGCAACAGCTTTGGAATTTGGGGGCTCAAATACAGTATGCTCTTTCCTGCCAGGCTGTGATTCCAGGATGGTGAGACCATTAAACTTCTTACCATCTCTGATGAGGCCTCTACGTGTCTGGAAATGCTGCCCACAGGCAGCCAATCTGCTTTAGTTGTTCACATTGTTTATCTATTACTCTGACAATGGCAGTGCTGGCTCTAATGTTAGCTCTGCTCCTGAGTTTGTTATCTCTGTGACTTTGTTTCTCTCCCTCTGATCTCTCTGATCCCGGAGCTCCAACTGGCCAGCCTGTATATTTTTTTCATCTCATTTTCATTTTTATTTATTAACTCAGTTTTATCTTTTAGATTTAGCAGGAATTATGTGAGTTATGTTGTATTTGTGTCTGCTAATAATGATTTTATTGTATTTTTAGCGAAATATAGCGTTAATACTTTATTGGGGGGGCCCTGTCAGGTAGTCTGTATGGAGCCCCGCAATCAGCTGCCCTACCTATGGGTGTTTTACCTATTCAAGTTTGGGGATCCAAGCACTCCCAGGTTCTGGGGGAGTGCAGGGTGGGCTGGGGGGTATAATTGGTAGTAATGTTCTCTTCTCTGTTTGTTTTGATTGCACATTGTGGGGAAGATGCAGTGTAAGTGGGCCCAAGTGTATTCAATGTATACTGGTCCAGGACCGGTGGGATTCTGGAAGAATTGTTCAGGTGATTTTCCCTCCTTTAGTTCCCATGGCTCCTCTCACTATAGTTTCCTGGAACGTTCAGGGGCTTAATGCTGGGATCAAACGCTACCTAGTTTTTACATATTTTAAAAAGTATAATCCCCAGATTTTCATCCTACAGGAAACCCACCTGGTGGGTAGTAAGGTCCTTAGCCTTAAAAAATCATGGGTGGGCCACTATTATCATGCCACTTATTCAACCTATGATAGGGGAGTTAGCATCCTAGTACAGAAGTCCCTGCCATTTCCCTGCTAGATCTCAAATTGGACCCAGAGGGTAATTACGTTCTCTTATGCTGCGTACACACGGGCGGACTTTTCAACGGACTTTTGACGGACTTCGGACTGACTTTTGAACGAACGGACTTGCCTACACACGATCACACTAAAGTCCGACAGATTCATACGTGATGACGTACGACCAGACTAAAATAAGGAAGTTAATAGCCAGTAGCCAATGGCTGCCCTAGTGTGGGTTTTCGTCCATCGGACTAGCATACAGACGAGCGGACTCGAGTCCGTCGGACAAATTTGAAACATGTTCCAAATCTAAAGTCCATCAGATTTTTGACCGAAAAAGTCCGCTGCAGGTCCGATGGAGCCCACAGACGGTCGGATTGTCCGCTGGATTCGGTCTGTCGGACCAGTCCGGTCGAAAAGTCCACCCGTGTGTACATGGCATAACATGCGCTTATTGATTTTCGAAACATGGTGATTTTGGGAGTTGACTTTCCCCTGCCAGTACAATCCTCCCACTTGTATAGATTGTACTCCTTACTCGCTGCTTTTCTCACAACTAAATTTGTGGTGACAGGGTGGCAGAATATGCCACCTTCACCTGCTGTGGTTAAAGTTAACTCTGATGTTACTAGAGATAGTGCATTGTCTAAGTGGGCGGCTCTGTATCGGCTTCAGGATGCCTGGCAATGGAAACACCCAGCTGACAAATGTTTTACGTGCTTTTCATCTTCTTCTTACTCTTGCATTAATTTGATCTTTGTCTCTGTCCACCTGCTGGGTAAGTTCTGGATGTGTCTATACTCCCCAGGGGTATATCGAATCATGCACTTATGCTGATTCATTTGGAGAGCTGTTGTGCCCCTGCGGATAGAAGATAGAACCTTTGGCCCCTGAGATGGTGCAGGCTTATTGGCCACTTAACCACGGGTCTGTAAGTTAACAAGTAGTGTTGGGATGCCTTCAAAACTCCTATGAGAGGGCAATCCCAAACCATTAATTTGGTAGTCCTCGTACATTGGAGTCTCTACTAAAGCAAGGGCACGGGACCTTGAACAAACATTTGTGGCTACCCGCAACCCTGTTACTTTGCTAGACATGAAGGGAGGTTGGGCTTTTTCAGAAACACCAATCGCAGCATATTTTTGAGCAGGGGGAAAAAACAGGGCATCTCCTGGCGTGGCTATCTAAGGAGCATTCTCTTTTGACTGACCCAGTTGCAATTTATGGTTGCTTTGTTAGGTTCTATCAAAGGCTATATTCATCTAGGGCTGATTACACTGAGGTGGACCTTTGCTCTCACTTGGCAGGTATTAAATTTCCCACCCTTCCCTTAGACCTGCAAACTGAGCTTGATGCTCCTATCACGGTGGAGGAGGTTCAACAGGCTATTTACTTTCCGCAATCCGGAAAAACTCCTGGGTCAGATGGTCTTCCTTCTGAGTTCTAAAAAAAATCTCACATATGGATACACCCCCCCCCCCCGATTCTACAAAACGCTTGCACCCCTACTAACGCGACTCCTGGCCCGGGCCTTTAATGCGATCGATAACTCTACTTTCCCCTCCAGGGACCTCCTGTCGGACAATGTTTGCATCCCCCTGAAGCCCGGTAAGGATCCTTCCCAATGCAGTAGCTACCACCCAATATCCTTACTGAATATAAACTTAAAGTTATTTGCGAAGGTCTTCGCTAACCACCTTTCCCCACTGCTGCCAGGGATTATCCACAGAGACCAGGTCAGTTTTGTCCCGGGTAGGGAGGCCCGGGACAACACAACTAAAACAATACACCTCATATCCTATCCATATCCAACATCACCGCCTACAGGCATCCCTCCTGTCCTTTGATGCCGAAAAGACATTTGACAGGGTTAACTGGCACTTTCTGCGCTTTTCCCTAGAACAAATAGACCTAGGCTCCCTTTTTTATCACTAAAGTTATGTCTCTTTACTCACACTCGTCTGCCTTAGTCTTGGTAAATGGCACCTTGTCGGAGGCGTTCGACATTTCGAATGGCACCCGCCAAGGTTGCCCCCTCTCCACGCTCTTAATTGTTTTTTGTAATTAAACACCTTGAGTGTGTCATTTGTCAGAACGTCTCCATACAAGGAGTCCGAACTCCCTCCGATCACCATAAACTGTCCCTTTACGCGGATAATCTGCTGATATATGCCCGGCAACCCCATACAACTCTGCCCTCACTGTTTTCTAAATTCAGGCGCTTTGGCTCTTTTAGTAACTTTAAGCTCAATATCTCCAAAACAGTGGCCCTTAACATCTCCTTATCTGCCCCCACAATGTCCTCACTTCGCTCCAACTACACCTTCTAATGGCAGACCAAGGGCATCTCCTACTTAGGCATAATGATACCTGTTAACCTTTCTCACTAAACTACATCCCCCTCCTCTCCCATCTCCGGAAAGACCTAGCTTCCTGGGCACTGTCGGCCGAATCAACATTAAAATGGGTACTCTCCCCAAATTAGTGTATCTTTTCCAAACTGTACCCATACTAATCCCCAAATTCTTGTTTGCTGCCCTACTTTCCTTTTCCATCCGCTTTATCTGCAACCAGGGATCTAGAGTGAAATACAAACTGCTCATCCGAAGCTACAGGGAGGCACAGGACTCTCCGACTATGATTTATACTACAAAGCTACTCTTATGGCATGCGCCCTTGAGTGTTTCCCGCACCCTTTTCAAAAAGCCTCTGTCATGGTCGAGCAGGATCTGGCCCCAGTCGATTTCCGTGCCCTCCCATGGGGTTATAAAAGTAGCTTTTCCAGCTTATCATCTGCCTCACCCCTAACCACCGCTGTCCTCACACTCTGATATTGGAGTGGGCTGTGTGAGGTCCTCTCTTCAGATCCCTCTCCTCTATCCTCCCTATTTGACAATCCAGATATCCCCCAGGGAATGGAGTCCCTACATTGGGTTCATTCTACCGCTCCTCCTGGCCCCAAGGCCATACTTTCATTTGCCCAGGACTCGGGACCCCGATCGTCCCTGAGGATACTCAAGACTGGCTCACCTCCCTCCACTTGGCTTCCTTTGCAAAACACTTATTCCTCTCCTCTCAAATACATTGCCCGCTTTCTGGATTTGAACGTTTAAGCTTCCTCCATGATATGCCCAGACATCTTCTTTCCTCCCTCTATGGCTTAATCCAAGCCCTCACACATGATGACCTACACCCTTACACTAGGATATGGGAAAGAGCCTCTCCAGAGCGGATTGGCAGACTGCGTTCTACTTCGCACACAAATCCTCTATTTCCTGTTACTCACAGGAAAAAAATTTCAAGATCCTTTCCAGATGGTACAGGGACCCCTCTACATTACACAAAACCTTCCCATCTATCCCAGCCTCCTGCTGGCGATGTGGTGCAACCTCAAGTATTTAGCTCCATGTCTGGTGGGAGTGTGAATGGATAAGACCTTTCTGGACTCAGGTATTTCAGTTGTATAATGCTATCTATGAGGAATCTGTACAGCCGACCCCAGAGATCGCCCTCCTCTCCATGTTGCTGGGCTCGGCAGCCTCCCAGATACGATGTCTCCTCTGTTTCTTTTTGTCTGCGGCTCGGCAACTTATCCTGCTTTACTGAAAAAATGCCACTACTCCCCCATTGTCACTGTGGGTTTCCACAGTGAACGATGTCATGAGAATGGTGGAGATGCTGACGCTTGACAATAATACCTATGATAAGCATAAAGTTTTTTGGTCTGCTTGTCTTCACTTCTCCTCATTCAATACTTTGGCTGACATGCTCCCCACCCCTCCGAGCTCAGTCCAACCTTTACCATGAATTTTCAATGTGTTAAGTTAGCTAGGGGATGTAGGAACAGGGGATTATTGCGGTGCTTGGGTCAGATATGCAAAGAAGGAAAAGAAGGTTTAAAATAGCAAAATAGCAAACTTTATTTATTAGTAACAATACAAACATACGATAAACATTCAGATTGTTTACACTTAAAATCAACTTATATATTGCGTGCGACCCAGAGGTATAATCAAGTAGGCTGGATGGAAATGGCCATCGAAATGTGGGCTCGATTTCCTACATGTTTCGCCAAGGTATTGGCTTCCTCAGGGAACAAGAGCTCAAAATGGGTATATAGAAGTCTGTATATAAGAATACAGAAAACAATATGTAAACAAAAATATTTATTTAACAGTACAAAGTATAATGTGTAACTAAGTAATGAATTATTGTGGCTGGACTATCATGCAAAGAGGTGGCCACCAGGATTCCGGCAGCGCAGACGTACCTGAAAAACCGACACCCAGGGGGGGCACGAAAAGTGTCACCACAGGGGGAAGGGGCAAACCACGCCGTATATTGTGCCTGCAGGGGGCACGCAGTAAACCTGGCAAAGAAATGTATTGTAAATAGGTGAGTGGATGTTAAATATCACTTGGACGTTACGTTTAGAAGAATACTCTAGATGATGCGTTTATACATCAATTGCGGAAAGCAGAAAAGATATATTTTAAAAAAAAAAAAAAAGGAAAAAAGACTCACACTATTGATTAAAAACGGTAGATTGCAGAGGGCAGGAGGTGCCTGTAAATGAATACCCACACACAGCAAGACCGTTAACAAGGTTGACAATCGATTGGTAGGTAACCTGTGTGGAGAGATACGTTTTGAGGGTGGGCCAAACGGTCATTATAGAGATGAAAAAAAGAGAAATGGCACTGAGGATAAACTTACTTAATGGAGTACATTACAGCGCAGATGGCTAGTTGGGATGTTTACAAAATCAAATACATAAGGCAGAGTCTTTTTGAAAAAGCAATAAATGCAATGTGTCCTGCAGAGGAATAAACAAAAAAGGACTGTAGTAGAAAGGCAAAGACTTAATAAGACTGATTGAAGAGCCAAAAAATAATTTACCTGATGAGACATATAGTTAGAAATATAGCTCATAGAAGGTCAATGGTGAGAGTTGCCAAAAACAGATGGATGGTGTCTCCCAGATAGTCACTCCTAAAGGGAATGATTGAGGGCTTCAGTAAAAGATAAACTCGAAGAAATAATCTTAGTGATGTGGGAATACTAATTTACCTGGTTGCTGTGTGTGGGGGTATACACAGGCACGTCCCTCTTCCAGCATGTGGACTGAGGGACTAGCCGGTTACTAAAATACCCCCCACACCTGATCAAATGATGATCAGGTGTGCGGACGCTCAACGAAGGGCGTCCGCGCGTGCGCAGACCGTGGTGCCTCGGAACTCCAAGTTCCGGCATGCGCCGCGCGCGCATGCTCAGACCCGACGGTCCACCCCGGGGAAAATGGGAGGATGGAACGCCAAGGACTGGGAGGTACCAAGGCGTCGTCACCACCCATCAGCCGGTGGAATAGGGGGGGCGCAAGAGTGTGAGCAACGCGCGGACCCCCGAGGCAGATAAGAATGATCTGCCCCTGGCGTCCGTACAGGCACGAACAGCGCTGGGAAAACACCTCCCGAGAGGGGGGCACAACCGCGCCCACCCGCAAGGATACCGAGTGGCCAGGGAAACGAAGCGATCCGGAGATGGAGCCCACCTCAGTGCAGGATGAAGTGTGGGCAGAGACACAGGATAGGGGGACTAACCCCCATTCGCCCAACAGTCCACAAGGGTCTAAGGGGACAGCGGGCATATACACCTGCGCGTCGGCCCACAATGTCCAGCCACAAAATGTATAACAATCATAGAGAACCACAGGGGCCTAGTAACACAGCAAAAACCTATAATAAAAAAACTGTATAGCGATAACTGAAAAAGGTATAACGAAACATGAATGAAAAGGATAAGTTAAGTTAATACATGTATCATAAAATTTCACATCAATGGAAAATAATAATTAACACAGATCCAAAAAACAAATCAAAAAATATATTTGAGTCAGATATATAGAAAAATACAATTTGACCAAAGCATATGCCATAGATATTTATACTGTGAAAGTGCCCTGAGAGGCCTGTACAGAAGGAACCACAAACGTAGCCATGGCAGAGAGATGGAGAGCAGGGAAGATGGAGGGGGAAATGGGGGAAGCGGAGACATATGCATGGAAAGTGAGAAGAAGGAAAATAGGCAGGAAGGGACAGGGAAGGGGAAAGGGGGAGAAAAAAAAAGGGGAAGCAGAATGGAGAACTGAACACAGCGTAAACTGAAAATTGAACAATGAAGATAGGTGTAGGCAGCAATTGAGCGGTGCAACTAGACGAGACAAAAGTTTAAAGAAAAGGTTTAAAACTTATCTGTTCATTAAGTCCAGGAAAGTTAGTAGCATTTAATGTATGAATCCATTTTGTTTCAAGCTGTAACAGTCTGTTGTCTATGCTACCGCCTCTGACATGTGCAGGAACATGTTCAAGTGCGGAAAACAGAATGACATAGGGATCAAAATTGTGCTGAGCAGCAATGTGTCGGTTGATGGCAGTAGTAGTGGTGTTTTTATATAGTGGTTTAATATGGTCTCGGATACGAGTCTGGAAAGGGTGCTTAGTTTTGCCAACGTAGTACGATCCACATTGGCATTGGGCTAAATAAACGACTCCTACGGTGGCACAGGTGACCCGATGTCTAATGGTATGAGTGTTACCACCAGGCAGGATCACAACTTTGGAGTTGCTAACAAAGGCACATATGTCACATTTGCCACATTGGTATGTACCTGTGGCAATGGGCAAGTGTGAAGTATCAATTACGTGATGGCTTTTGATAAGTCGATCACGAAGGGAAGGGGAGCGATGATATGTGATGTCCGGGTATGTTTTTACAAATTTGGCAATGGTGGGATCTGATGTTAATAAGGGCCAGAATTGGTTAAGAATCTGTTTAATTTGGGTATGCTGGTTTGAATATTGAGTGATAAGTCGTATTGGTTGTCTGGTGTCTAGTGGTTTAACAGAAAAGATAAGGTCCTTTCTATTTAGTTTTTTTGCCTTATTGAAGGCTTTTTTCAAGAGGGAGTGGCTGTAGGCTCTATCTAAGAGTCTGTTGTAGAGTTCATGTGCAGCCTGGAGGAAGTCCTCCTCATGGGTGCATTTCCTTTTAAGCCTAAGGTATTGGCTAAACGGGATGCTTCTAAGGAGAGGTTCAGGATGGGCACTGTGGGCATGCAGTATCGTATTGCCCGAAGAGGGCTTACGATACAGAACAGTGAAGATTTGACCATTGGGGTGCAGACCTATCTGGAGGTCCAAGAAATGGATCTGCGTCTGGCTCCACTCCATGGTAAATTTAAGGTTGAACGTATTTTGTGTGAGGTGCTGAACAAACAGGACAAGTTCGTCTTTGGTTCCAGACCAAAATAACAGTATATCGTCTATATACCTGTACCAGGATATGACCTTGGACAGGTAAGGATTAGGGTGAACCGGATCAAATAGTTCCCTTTCCCACCCCCCAGGTACAGGTTGGCATAGGCAGGGGCACACTTGGTCCCCATAGCCACACCCTGTACCTGGAGGTAGTGGGAGGAACCGAACATGAAGTAGTTTCGTGTAAGTATAAACCTCAATAGTTCTAAGACGAAATTGCCGTATGCATCATATTTGGGGCCTCTTTCTCTAATTAGTTTTTCAATCACCGAAATGCCTCTTTTGTGAGGGATAATGTTGTAAAGACTTTCCACGTCTAGGGCTACCAACCATGTGTTTTGTGGTAGAAATTGGCCATCAAGTATCCGGAGGAGGTGGATAGTGTCTTTTATATATGAGGGCAAGGCAACTACATGGGGTGCCAGATATTTATCGACCAATGTACTGGCAGATTCAGTGAGACACTGTCGTCCGGACACGATTGGGCGGCCCGGAGGGTGATCGAGAGATTTATGAAGTTTAGGAAGGGAGTAAAAGGTGGGGGTTATGGGTTCTTTAACACTAAGAAACTTCCATGTGTTGGAATCAATAGTGCCCTTTTGGTGAGCTCCGAATATCAACTGATGGTATTCGGATATATAATGGTCGATAAGTGATTTGGAGATTGGTCTATACCAATCACGGTTGTTAAGGATGTTGAGGCACATTTGTAAAAGGGCACATCCATCACCACCACATTGCCACCCTTATCGGCTGGCTTGATGATCAGTTTTGGATGGTTTTGGAGGGATTTGATAGCTTTGGTAAGGGCCGGAGTGAGATTAGAGTAAGAAGAGGAGGTGGGATTGAGCCCTTCAATGGTGGTGGTGACCTGTTGTACGAATGCCCAAATGTTGGGGTTCGTAGATAGGTTCGGAAAATTGGTAGATTTGGGTTTAAAGGAGGTGGGAGGGGGGAAGGAGACACCAAGGGCAGCGACCCCGGAATCAGAGGGGTCCAGGAAATCGTCGCCGTCAGTGTCGCCTTCCTCCCAGAGTGACATAAGCTCCTCAAGGGCTTGTATTTCAGCTAGAGTGGGGACCTGTTGAGGAGACTCTGTTGTTCGGGAGGACACTGCACTAGAGGGAGATTTATCGTAGATCACCTTATACAACAATTTGCGTGCAAAAAGATGAATGTCTTTGATCAAGGCAAATTTATCAAAGTCATTAGACGGGCAGAAAGTTAGGCCGAGTTGAAGTACATGGATTTGGTCCGTAGTAAGTGGGATTGATGATAAATTAATTACATCAGGGGTGGATGATCTTCGTGGGTCCCCAAAATTTGGCTTGATGATCAGTTTTGGATGGTTTTGGAGGGATTTGATAGCTTTGGTAAGGGCCGGAGTGAGATTAGAGTAAGAAGAGGAGGTGGGATTGAGCCCTTCAATGGTGGTGGTGACCTGTTGTACGAATGCCCAAATGTTGGGGTTCGTAGATAGGTTCGGAAAATTGGTAGATTTGGGTTTAAAGGAGGTGGGAGGGGGGAAGGAGACACCAAGGGCAGCGACCCCGGAATCAGAGGGGTCCAGGAAATCGTCGCCGTCAGTGTCGCCTTCCTCCCAGAGTGACATAAGCTCCTCAAGGGCTTGTATTTCAGCTAGAGTGGGGACCTGTTGAGGAGACTCTGTTGTTCGGGAGGACACTGCACTAGAGGGAGATTTATCGTAGATCACCTTATACAACAATTTGCGTGCAAAAAGATGAATGTCTTTGATCAAGGCAAATTTATCAAAGTCATTAGACGGGCAGAAAGTTAGGCCGAGTTGAAGTACATGGATTTGGTCCGTAGTAAGTGGGATTGATGATAAATTAATTACATCAGGGGTGGATGATCTTCGTGGGTCCCCAAAATTTGTGTTTGTGAATTGGGGGTAGGGCTCGAAGGAAAGTCCTGGCCCTGTCCTAAAAAAATGGGTGCAAGTTTAGGATCCGCAGGTTGCGCATTGGCTGGGAACATAGAAGTGATTGTGGGTTCACTTACCCTCCGAGTGGCTGTGTGCGTTTGGGAGTGAGGAAGAGTCGATGTGCCCGAAGGTGCCTTACTGGTGGATGATTTTGGTATCACTGACAACTTAGGTTGTGCTTTCGTGCCCCTATCCTGTGTCTCTGCCCACACTTCATCCTGCACTGAGGTGGGCTCCATCTCCGGATCACTTTGTTTCCTTGGCCACTCGGTATCCTTGCGGGTGGGTGCGGTTGTGCCCCCCTCTCGGGAGGTGTTTTCCCAGCGCTGTTCGTGCCTGTACGGACGCCAGGGGCAGATCATTCTTATCTGCCTCGGGGGTCCGCGCGTTGCTCACACTCTTGCGCCCCCCCTATTCCACCAGCTGATGGGTGGTGACGACGCCTTGGTACCTCCCAGTCCTTGGCGTTCCATCCTCCCATTTTCCCCGGGTTGGACCGTCGGGTCTGAGCATGCGCGCGCGGCGCATGCCGGAACTTGGAGTTCCGAGGCACCGCGGTCTGCGCACGCGCGGACGCCCTTCGTTGAGCGTCCGCACACCTGATCATCATTTGATCAGGTGTGGGGGGTATTTTAGTAACCGGCTAGTCCCTCAGTCCACATGCTGGACGAGGGACGTGCCTGTGTATACCCCCACACACAGCATCCAGGTAAATTGGTATTCCCACAGCACTAAGATTATTTCTTCGAGTTTATCTTTTACTGAAGCCCTCAATCATTCCCTTTAGGAGTGACTATCTGGGAGACACCATCCATCTGTTTTTGGCAACTCTCACCATTGACCTTCTATGAGCTATATTTCTAACTATATGTCTCATCAGGTAAATTATTTTTTGGCTCTTCAATCAGTCTTATTAAGTCTTTGCCTTTCTACTACAGTCCTTTTTTGTTTATTCCTCTGCAGGACACATTGCATTTATTGCTTTTTCAAAAAGACTCTGCCTTATGTATTTGATTTTGTAAACATCCCAACTAGCCATCTGCGCTGTAGTGTACTCCATTAAGTAAGTTTATCCTCAGTGCCATTTCTCTTTTTTTCATCTCTATAATGACTGTTTGGCCCACCCTCAAAACGTATCTCTCCACACAGGTTACCTACCAATCGATTGTCAACCTTGTTAACGGTCTTGCTGTGTGTGGGTATTCATTTACAGGCACCTCCTGCCCTCTGCAATCTACCGTTTTTAATCAATAGTGTGAGTCTTTTTTCCTTTTTTTTTTTTTTTTAAATATATCTTTTCTGCTTTCCGCAATTGATGTATAAACGCATCATCTAGAGTATTCTTCTAAACGTAACGTCCAAGTGATATTTAACATCCACTCACCTATTTACAATACATTTCTTTGCCAGGTTTACGGCGTGCCCCCTGCAGGCACAATATACGGCGTGGTTTGCCCCTTCCCCCTGTGGTGACACTTTTCGTGCCCCCCCCGGGTGTCAGTTTTTCAGGTACGTCTGCGCTGCCGGAATCCTGGTGGCCACCTCTTTGCATGATAGTCCAGCCACAATAATTCATTACTTAGTTACACATTATACTTTGTACTGTTAATTAAATATTTTTGTTTACATATTGTTTTCTGTATTCTTATATACAGACTTCTATATACCCATTTTGAGCTCTTGTTCCCTGAGGAAGCCAATGCCTTGGCGAAACATGTAGGAAATCGAGCCCACATTTCGATGGCCATTTCCATCGGGCCTACTTGATTATACCTCTGGGTCGCACGCAATATATAAGTTGATTTTAAGTGTAAACAATCTGAATGTTTATTGTATATTTGTATTGTTACTAATAAATAAAGTTTGCTATTTTGCTATTTTAAACCTTCTTTTCCTTCTTTGCATATCTGACCCAAGCATCGCAATAATCCCCTGTTCCTACATCCCCTAGCTAACTTATAACCTTTTTGGGATGAGGTGCTGTATCTAAATGTACCCTCTAGCCACAACCATATTTTCCCAATTATCAAAGCTTAAATGCTTATTGCTCTCGTGGCTAGTTTGGTTCCTCGTATCTTTAGCTAGGATCTCCTTATTACTTTCTCTACTTTCCAGTACTATCTATTTACATATACCCCGATGGGCACTAGACTCATCAAGCAATTCAAGTAATTAATTTTCACGGTTATCTTCACTTACTGTGTGAAACTTTTGTGATAAATTCCTGTTCTTTTTGTATTTTTTGTGAATTCTTAGTACTGTTGAGGGATCTACCAATTGTCGCCATGGCAGACTTCTGTGGAGAGGCCTGGGAGGGTCTCATGACACGCATTCAGGCATCTCAAAATGCCTCCACCATAACCGATGCTGAACTGGACAAGGCATTCATCAGACTACAATGTCTTTTGGAAAAAAAAGTTAGAATTTACTGGCACAAAATTTATTTTGAAAAATATGCAGAACACAAGATAGTTCCTTGGGGATTAAGAATTCAATTATTCCCCAACATTAAAAAAATTAATGACTCATTGAAGGCATCTTGGGAGAGCAATCTCCAGCTATGCTCCCTCAACATGCTTTCTATTTTATGTAATGAATATACCACCGAGTTGGAACAACTTGATGTTGCGATCAATCGGTGGTATACAGATCACGCACAAGGCATGTCCTCCCCCAGATACAGCAAACGGGATAAGACCCTGCGAGCTCACCTGGAGGAATACACACTTACAATAATCAATGACAAGGAAAGTAAATTCTTAAGAGACCTAGCTGCCCATGAAAACGGCTACGCATATAAATGGGACAATACCAAGGAAACTAAACCCAGAAGTAAGCCCTTTACTTTGAATGTACCTACTTCTAATAATCATGCTTCTAACACTTTGTCTGCTTCCTTCTCATCCAGCACCTCCACTGTATACCATGATCTGACACAGGAACAACTGGCTAAGAGAAGAAAAGGCGATCTATCGGCCACGTCCTCGGATTCACTGCACCGCACGCTCGGACCCACTCCTCTTTCTCACCTACCCACGGCTCACCCTAAGACCTCTCACGTGTCCACCCCTTTCACGAAAGCACAACCTAAGTTGTCAGTGATACCAAAATCATCCACCAGTAAGGCACCTTCGGGCACATCGACTCTTCCTCACTCCCAAACGCACACAGCCACTCGGAGGGTAAGTGAACCCACAATCACTTCTATGTTCCCAGCCAATGCGCAACCTGCAGATCCTAAACTTGCACCCATTTTTTTAGGACAGGGCCAGGACTTTCCTTCGAGCCCTACCCCCAATTCACAAATACAAATTTTGGGGACCCACGAAGATCATCCACCCCTGATGTAATTAATTTATCATCAATCCCACTTACTACGGACCAAATCCATGTACTTCAACTCGGCCTAACTTTCTGCCCGTCTAATGACTTTGATAAATTTGCCTTGATCAAAGACATTCATCTTTTTGCACGCAAATTGTTGTATAAGGTGATCTACGATAAATCTCCCTCTAGTGCAGTGTCCTCCCGAACAACAGAGTCTCCTCAACAGGTCCCCACTCTAGCTGAAATACAAGCCCTTGAGGAGCTTATGTCACTCTGGGAGGAAGGCGACACTGACGGCGACGATTTCCTGGACCCCTCTGATTCCGGGGTCGCTGCCCTTGGTGTCTCCTTCCCCCCTCCCACCTCCTTTAAACCCAAATCTACCAATTTTCCGAACCTATCTACGAACCCCAACATTTGGGCATTCGTACAACAGGTCACCACCACCATTGAAGGGCTCAATCCCACCTCCTCTTCTTACTCTAATCTCACTCCGGCCCTTACCTAAGCTATCAAATCCCTCCAAAACCATCCAAAACTAATCATCAAGCCAGCCGATAAGGGTGGCAATGTGGTGGTGATGGATGTGCCCTTTTACGAACAAATGTGCCTCAACATCCTTAACAACCGTGATTGGTATAGACCAATCTCCAAATCACTTATCGACCATTATATATCCGAATACCATCAGTTGATATTCGGAGCTCACCAAAAGGGCACTATTGATTCCAACACATGGAAGTTTCTTAGTGTTAAAGAACCCATAACCCCCACCTTTTACTCCCTTCCTAAACTTCATAAATCTCTCGATCACCCTCCGGGCCGCCCAATCGTGTCCGGACGACAGTGTCTCACTGAATCTGCCAGTACATTGGTCGATAAATATCTGGCACCCCATGTAGTTGCCTTGCCCTCATATATAAAAGACACTATCCACCTCCTCCGGATACTTGATGGCCAATTTCTACCACAAAACACATGGTTGGTAGCCCTAGACGTGGAAAGTCTTTACAACATTATCCCTCACAAAAGAGGCATTTCGGTGATTGAAAAACTAATTAGAGAAAGAGGCCCCAAATATGATGCATACAGCAATTTCGTCTTAGAACTATTGAGGTTTATACTTACACGAAACTACTTCATGTTCGGTTCCTCCCACTACCTCCAGGTACAGGGTGTGGCTATGGGGACCAAGTGTGCCCCTGCCTATGCCAACCTGTACCTGGGGGGGTGGGAAAGGGAACTATTTGATCCGGTTCACCCTAATCCTTACCTGTCCAAGGTCATATCCTGGTACAGGTATATAGACGATATACTGTTATTTTGGTCTGGAACCAAAGACGAACTTGTCCTGTTTGTTCAGCACCTCACACAAAATACGTTCAACCTTAAATTTACCATGGAGTGGAGCCAGACGCAGATCCATTTCTTGGACCTCCAGATAGGTCTGCACCCCAATGGTCAAATCTTCACTGTTCTGTATCGTAAGCCCTCTTCGGGCAATACGATACTGCATGCCCACAGTGCCCATCCTGAACCTCTCCTTAGAAGCATCCCGTTTAGCCAATACCTTAGGCTTAAAAGGAACTGCACCCGTGAGGAGGACTTCCTCCAGGCTGCACATGAACTCTACAACAGACTCTTAGATAGAGGCTACAGCCACTCCCTCTTGAAAAAAGCCTTCAATAAGGCAAAAAAACTAAATAGAAAGGACCTTATCTTTTCTGTTAAACCACTAGACACCAGACAACCAATACGACTTATCACTCAATATTCAAACCAGCATACCCAAATTAAACAGATTCTTAACCAATTCTGGCCCTTATTAACATCCCACCATTGCCAAATTTGTAAAAACATACCCGGACATCACATATCGTCGCTCCCCTTCCCTTCGTGATCGACTTATCAAAAGCCATCACGTAATTGATACTTCACACTTGCCCATTGCCACAGGTACATACCAATGTGGCAAATGTGACATATGTGCCTTTGTTAGCAACTCCAAAGTTGTGATCCTGCCTGGTGGTAACACTCATACCATTAGACATCGGGTCACCTGTGCCACCGTAGGAGTCGTTTATTTAGCCCAATGCCAATGTGGATCGTACTACGTTGGCAAAACTAAGCGCCCTTTCCAGACTCGTATCCGAGACCATATTAAACCACTATATAAAAACACCACTACTACTGCCATCAACCGACACATTGCTGCTCAGCACAATTTTGATCCCTATGTCATTCTGTTTTCCGCACTTGAACATGTTCCTGCACATGTCAGAGGCGGTAGCATAGACAACAGACTGTTACAGCTTGAAACAAAATGGATTCATACATTAAATGCTACTAACTTTCCCGGACTTAATGAACAGATAAGTTTTAAACCTTTTCTTTAAACTTTTGTCTCGTCTAGTTGCACCGCTCAATTGCTGCCTACACCTATCTTCATTGTTCAATTTTCAGTTTACGCTGTGTTCAGTTCTCCATTCTGCTTCCCCTTTTCCCCCCCCCCCTTTCCCCTTCCCTGTCCCTTCCTGCCTATTTTCCTTCTTCTCACTTTCCATGCATATGTCTCCGCTTCCCCCATTTCCCCCTCCGTCTTCCCTGCTCTCCATCTCTCTGCCATGGCTACGTTTGTGGTTCCTTCTGTACAGGCCTCTCAGGGCACTTTCACAGTATAAATATCTATGGCATATGCTTTGGTCAAAGTGTATTTTTCTATATATCTGACTCAAATATATTTTTTGATTTGTTTTTTGGATCTGTGTTAATTATTATTTTCCATTGATGTGAAATTTTATGATACATGTATTAACTTAACTTATCCTTTTCATTCATGTTTCGTTATACCTTTTTCAGTTATCGCTATACAGTTTTTTTATTATAGGTTTTTGCTGTGTTACTAGGCCCCTGTGGTTCTCTATGATTGTTATACACTTTGTGGCTGGACATTGTGGGCCGACGCGCAGGTGTATATGCCCGCTGTCCCCTTAGACCCTTGTGGACTGTTGGGCGAATGGGGGTTAGTCCCCCTATCCTGTGCCTCTGCCCACACTTCCTCCTGCACTGAGGTGGGCTCCATCTCCGGATCGCTTCGTTTCCTTGGCCACTCGGTATCCTTGCGGGTGGGCGCGGTTGTGCCCCCCTCTCGGGAGGTGTTTTCCCAGCGCTGTTCGTGCCTGTACGGACGCCAGGGGCAGATCATTCTTATCTGCCTCGGGGGTCCGCGCGTTGCTCACACTCTTGCGCCCCCCCTATTCCACCGGCTGATGGGTGGTGACGACGCCTTGGTACCTCCCAGTCCTTGGCGTTCCATCCTCCCATTTTCCCCTTGGTGGACCGTCGGGTCTGAGCATGCGCGCGCGGCGCATGCCGGAACTTGGAGTTCCGAGGCACCGCGGTCTGCGCACGCGCGGACGCCCTTCGTTGAGCGTCCGCACACCTGATCATCATTTGATCAGGTGTGGGGGGTATTTTAGTAACCGGCTAGTCCCTCAGTCCACATGCTGGACGAGGGACGTGCCTGTGTATACCCCCACACACAGCAACCAGGTAAATTGGTATTCCCACAGCACTAAGATTATTTCTTCGAGTTTATCTTTTACTGAAGCCCTCAATCATTCCCTTTAGGAGTGACTATCTGGGAGACACCATCCATCTGTTTTTGGCAACTCTCACCATTGACCTTCTATGAGCTATATTTCTAACTATATGTCTCATCAGATAAATTATTTTTTGGCTCTTCAATCAGTCTTATTAAGTCTTTGCCTTTCTACTACAGTCCTTTTTTGTTTATTGCTCTGCAGGACACATTGCATTTATTGCTTTTTCAAAAAGACTCTGCCTTATGTATTTGATTTTGTAAACATCCCAACTAGCCATCTGCGCTGTGGTGTACTCCATTAAGTAAGTTTATCCTCAGTGCCATTTCTCTTTTTTTCATCTCTATAATGACCGTTTGGCCCACCCTCAAAACGTATCTCTCCACACAGGTTACCTACCAATCGATTGTCAACCTTGTTAACGGTCTTGCTGTGTGTGGGTATTCATTTACAGGCACCTCCTGCCCTCTGCAATCTACCGTTTTTAATCAATAGTGTGAGTCTTTTTTCCTTTTTTTTTTTTTTTTAAATATATCTTTTCTGCTTTCCGCAATTGATGTATAAACGCATCATCTAGAGTATTCTTCTAAACGTAACGTCCAAGTGATATTTAACATCCACTCACCTATTTACAATACATTTCTTTGCCAGGTTTACTGCGTGCCCCCTGCAGGCACAATATACGGCGTGGTTTGCCCCTTCCCCCTGTGGTGACACTTTTCGTGCCCCCCCCCGGGTGTCGGTTTTTCAGGTACGTCTGCGCTGCCGGAATCCTGGTGGCCACCTCTTTGCATGATAGTCCAGCCACAATAATTCATTACTTAGTTACACATTATACTTTGTACTGTTAAATAAATATTTTTGTTTACATATTGTTTTCTGTATTCTTATATACAGACTTCTATATACCCATTTTGAGCTCTTGTTCCCTGAGGAAGCCAATGCCTTGGCGAAACATGTAGGAAATCGAGCCCACATTTCGATGGCCATTTCCATCCGGCCTACTTGATTATACCTCTGGGTCGCACGCAATATATAAGTTGATTTTAAGTGTAAACAATCTGAATGTTTATCGTATGTTTGTATTGTTACTAATAAATAAAGTTTGCTATTTTGCTATTTTAAACCTTCTTTTCCTTCTTTGCATACCTGACCCAAGCACCGCAATAATCCCTTGTTCCTAAATCCCCTAGCTAACTTATAACCTTTTTGGGATGAGGTGCTGTATCTAAATGTACCCTCTAGCCACAACCATATTTTCCCAATTTTCAATGTGTGTTAATGGCCCTCACTAGCCAAGTTACTGTCTTTTTTTACTCCATGCTCTCCCAGCAGATTCCCTCTCTTCTCCCCCCTTCTTTCGTCCTTCTTCCCCATTCCTTTCTTTCCCTATCCTTATTTTTCTTTTTTCCCCTCAATATCTATTTTTTTAATATAATTTGTACTTATCTATGTTTATGATGTTTCACAGCGCGAGCACCGCTGCAGGCGATAGCCACTTGGCCCACTCTCTGCCACTCTGCTTTATTTGATATATCAGTCATGTCAATGTTACGCTGTTTATACTACCAACAAAAACATTTTCAACCCTAAAAAAAATCTCACGTTGAAGCACTGGCCCCTAAATTGCATGAACTCTACCTTGCAGTCTTGGAAGGCATCCCACATTCTACAGTATGTCGCAGACAATTATCATAGTGCTCCCCAAGCCAGGAAAATACCCTGCGCTGTGTTGTTCTTCATATCGCCATATATCTCTATTGAAAGTGGATACTAAATTATTAAATAAAATCTAGTCTACCTGTCCTAATAAGATTATCCTGTCCCTGATTCATGGTGACCAGTCGGGTTTTATGCCAGATAAGACATTAATCTTCATAGGTTATTTACTTTACTGGCCTCCTCTCCTGCAAATCTATTATGCTAATCCTAAGGTACAGATTTGTAGTGGAGAATAACTATCCCAGCAGTTCAGTCTGCATCATGGTACCCAACAGGGCTGCCCATTGTCCCTGGGCCTATTTGCTTTGGCTATAGAGCCCATGACCATCCTACTTTAAGCCTTGGAGAGGGTTAGAGGGATTACCGTGGGCCCTTTGGAGGAAAAAGTTTCGCTTTATGCAGATGATACTCTGCTATAATTTTGTGATGCCTCATCCTTAGCTGCAGTCCTGAACTTGAATGATATGTTTGGGCACTTTTCTGGCATTAGAATGAATTGGGACAAATCAGTTCTTTTCTCCCTGGGCCCTGCAGATGCTTCTCTACCTCCATCTACTCCTCCTACTCCTCCCCAATGGGTCACTGAATTTAAATGCTTAGAGATCAGAATACAAAAGGAGCTCCCTGCTTACTTATCTTTGAACCTGCAACCGGTGCTGTCCCAACTAAGGTTATCTTATAAAAGGTGTATAGTACCCCTCGGGTAGCTAAGACTGCTTTTCAATTGCCCTTACTTTAGGAGGTCTAGCTCTTCCCTGCTTCCAAAAATACTTCTGGGCAATGCATTTGTTACAGTTTGGTGGTGGTTTTCTCAGGTGCAGAATAACCTGGCAGTGGATTTGGAAGTGGCCCTGTTAGGGTCTTATGCGAAGTAATCTGGTGTTCCGTGGGCCCCGTTCCACCCCTAATGTGAGACAGGTGAAAACTCTGGTAGGGGTCAAGGGGGCATGGTCATCCCATAACCACTTTGGGAAAACCCCCGGCCAGACGGTGCCGGACCTTGTGGGCACATCATGGCATTAAAACGCTGCAGGACGAATCACACAGCATTATGGGTCTCCGGGTCGGCCCTCTGGAGGAGAAAATATTGCTGTATGAGACGACACCCTGCTATATTTGCAGGATGCTGGTCCTTCACTGCAGGCTGCTCTGGAGGCTTTTGATGAATTTGGAAGATTCTCTGGAATCCGTATCAATTGGAACAAATCTGTCTTGTTCCCTCTAGATGCGCAGGCCAAAAACTCTGCAGCTCAGACTGCGTTGCGATGGGTGGACGAATTTATGTATTTAGGAATCAGAGTTGCACAAGATCCCCAGTCCTTCCAACCCCTTAATCTCCAACCCATAGTAACACGCATTAAAGATCACTGCTCTCGGTGGGCTAAGTTACCCCTTAACCTCCTAGGGCGAATTAATATCTTAAAGATGATCTATCTTCCTAAATTTAATTATATTTTCAGGAATTGCCCTGTGTGGATACCCAAGACCTTTTTCAGAGATTTAGACGACTGCATTGGCTCCTTTCTGTGGCGTGGATCCTCCCCTCGGATGGCTAGATCGACCCTCCAGCTTCCTGTTAGCTGTGGTGGATTGGCCTTACCTAACCCGCTGCTGTACTATTGGGCAGGCAATGTTGGTCACGGTTCGGTGGTGGTTCGAGCAGTCTAGAGCCAATGCTGCGGTCTGTCTAGAGGCAGCTATAGTGGGATCTCTCAGGGAGCTGGGTAACCTGGTATATCATGGAGCCTCGGCGTACCCTTCCTTGCCGATCCCCAGCAAAGTCACCCTAAGGGTATGGAGCCTAGCTAGGTGGCGGTTTCTCTCCCTCAACTGTTGGTCCCCTTTTTGCCCGTTATGGGGAAACCCCTTGCTCCCACACTTTCGGACAATCCCTGACCCGCAAATCTGGGCCCGCTATGGAATTAAATTACTGAAGGATGTTGTGTCGGCTGGATCTCTTCAATCTTTTCAGGATCTTGCTGGCAGACATGACCTCCCTGCATGGATGTTACTCCGTTATTATCAGCTAAGTCATGCATTTCGAGCTCAGTTCCCAACACCAGAATCCAGAATCAGATGTAGTTGAGGACTTACTGGCTCAGGAATCATTAGCTAAGCCCCTGTCCACGTTATATCTAACCCTCATTAGGAAAGATGGATGCACTGTGGAACAAAAATGAAGGTGGAGATCCCAACCCTGGATAGGGAGACATGGGAAGAGTGCTTTGAGGACAGCTCTAAACTAGTGATATCCTCTAGGGATAAATTAATACAAGCAAAATTTTTAAATAGGATATACTTCAAGCCTGCATAGAATATACCCGCAGAGGTCCCCGAATTGCCCGCAATGTCAATCTCCTGACAGCACCTACATTCACATGTTCTGGGCTTGCCCCAGGCTTTCCCGATATGGTCGGCCATTATGGAGTTCATTAATGTCCGCCTTTAACTAGAGATACACCTGATGCCTGAGCTGGCTCTTCTGGGCATACAAGATGATGACCAGAGGCCTAGATATACCAAATGGCCTAGATATACCAAATGGTTAAATGCTGGTTTCGCTGTTGCTCTTTTATGCCAAAAAAGAGATCCTGTTAAAATGGACTTCTCCTATGCCTCTCACAGTGAGAGCATGGGAGAACTCGGTGAATACTATTTTACCTATGTACAAGTTGACTTATATGAATAGAGGATGCCCCCAGAAATACACGAGGGTATGGCAACCTTGGACTGATCACATTTGAGTATTCATTCGCAGAGACCTAACCCCCTCTCTCTACTAAATGTGGTTTTATGTGATGGCTGCCCCCCCTCTCCCCCCCCCTTCCTCATCCTCCCTTCCCTCCTTTTCCACTATGCACGTAATTAATCTGCTCCCATTGTTTGGATATTCCACTATCACGTGGTCTATTGTGTATATATGAAGGCTATGGACCACCTGTGTACCCACTATACTTTATTCGAAATATGCTATGTATTGTGTACCATTTTTTCTCCAATAAAGACCAACCTTGTTGTTAAAAACCCATTTGCATTTTGCATCTACCCAATAATATGTACTTTAGATATCTTCAGCTCCACCATGCGGCTCAATCTCAATTCACTTTCCCATTGGTGCTGTCATCCCACGTGATTGAGAGTTTGTTGATAGCTGACCAACTTGACAAACCCCTATCATCCCTATGCAAGTGCTTAGCTCAGTAGGATACATCTAAAGTCTCCCATCTGTATGATGCATGGCAGCGTGACTTGCCAACCTTGATTGTCGGGGACACGGAAGAAGGTATACAGCAGTATCTCCCCCTCATGATTTCAGCTAGGGACAGATGGATACAACTCAAGTTTCTACATAGAGTGTACTACTTCCCCCAGCGTCTTTCTATGATCTATCCATTGTTGGACACTACTTACTCTAAATGCATTTTGGAGTGAGGTGGGGTCTAAACTCAGTGCCCTAAGCAGAGGCGTTGCTATGGGGGTGCGGGGGGTGCGGCCCGCACCGGGTGACACCCACCAGAGGGGTGACACCGGGGCCGCCGCTAAACACTACTATAGATTGCCTCGGAGCGGTGCGAGCAGGGCATCCAGCAGTGCGGGGGAAGCTGCCTATAACACTCCCCCTTCAGGTTAAGCTGTCACTCGGAGATCTCCAATATCTCCGAGGCAGCCGAAGTTGGTGGGCGGAGCTGGGGGTGTGGCCGCGCCGCCTCCTCCACTCCTCCCACAGACTCCTTCACACTGGCTGATCCCGCAGCTGAAGGAGATAGTGGGCGGAGCTGGGGGTGTGGCCGCGCCGCCTCCTCCACTCCCTCCACTCCTCCCACAGACCCCTTCACACTGGCTGATCCCGCAGCTGAAGGAGATAGTGGGCGGAGCTGTGGGTGTGGCCGCGCCGCCTCCTCCACTCCTTCCACAGACCTCTTCACACTGGCTGATCCCGAAGTTCATCTGCAGGAATGAGGCATGCTGTAAGTTACTGCACAGCACACTCTCACTGCTAGGGATGAGCCGAACACCCCCCGGTTCGGTTCGCACCAGAACCCGCGAACGGACCGAAAGTTTGCACGAACGTTAGAACCCCATTGACGTCTATGGGACTCGAACGTTCGAAATCAAAAGTGCTCATTTTAAAGGCTAATTTGCATGGTATTGTCCTAAAAAGGGTTTGGGGACCCGGGTCCTACCCCAGGGGACATGTATCAATGCAAAAAAAACTTTTAAAAACGGCCGTTTTTTCGGGAGCAGTGATTTTAATGATGCTTAAAGTAAAAAAAAAAAAAGTGAAATATTCCTTTAAATATCGTACCTGGGGGGTGTCTATAGTATGCCTGTAAAGTGACGCGTGTTTCCCATGTTTAGAACAGTCCCTGCACCAAATGTCATTTTTAAAGGAAAAAATCTCATTTAAAACTGCTTGCGGGTTTAATGTCATGTCGGGTCATGGCAATATGGATGAAAATCAGTGAGACAAACGGCATGGGTACCCCCCAGTCCATTACCAGGCCCTTTGGGTCTTGTATGGATATTAAGGGGAACCCCGCACCCAAATTAAAATAAGGAAAGGTGTGGGGCCACCAGGCCCTATATACTCTGAACAGCAGTATACAGGCGGTGCAAACAAGACAGGGACTGTAGGTTTGTTGTTAAGTAGAATCTGTTTGTAATTTTGAACATTTTTAACGTGTTTAGCTCCAGCCAAAAAATCTTTTCTAAGCTTTTTGGAAAACATAGGGAAGGGTTATCACCCCTGTGACATTTGTTTTGCTGTCTTTCCTCCTCTTCAGAAGATTTCACCTCACTTTTTTGTCCCAATGAAAAATGTTTTTTGAAAATTTGGTTTTTTTTGTGGAACAAGGATTGGAAAGCATCAGTGGAAAGGAGAAATTGTTTTCCCATATTAACTCTTACAGGAGAGAATTTCCCTTCCTAGGGGTAGATTTCATCTCACTTCCTGTTGTCTCCTTCCGTTTGCAAGTAGGAGTCGTTTGTAAGTTAGATGTTTGAAAGTAGGGTCCTGCCCTATATACTCAGCAGAAATTTGGGCCTTAGGTGTTGCTGTGGCCACAACACTGTAAGCCCTCACAGGGCCCTGCTGTGAAATATTAGATCAAGAATTGTAATTACATGCCCCTGTTGAACAGGAGCTGAAAAATTAGGCCTTAGGCACTGGTGCTGGTGCCACAACACTGCAACCCCTCACAGACACTCTAGTTGGAACGCAGGAACGAGCCCTGCTGCAAAGTATTGCTTCAAAAATTGTAATTACACGCCCCTGTTAGACAGGGGCAGAAAAATTGGGCCTTAGGCACTGGTGCTGGTGCCACAACACTGCAACCCCTCACAGACACTCTAGTTGGAACGCAGGAACGAGCCCTGCTGCAAAGTATTGCATCAAAAATTGTAATTACACGCCCCTGTTAGACAGGGGCAGAAAAATTGGGCCTTAGGCACTGGTGCTGGTGCCACAACACTGCAACCCCTCACAGACACTCTAGTTGGAACGCAGGAACGAGCCCTGCTGCAAAGTATTGCATCAAAAATTGTAATTACACGCCCCTGTTAGACAGGGGCAGAAAAATTGGGCCTTAGGCACTGGTGCTGGTGCCACAACACTGCAACCCCTCACAGACACTCTAGTTGGAACGCAGGAACGAGCCCTGCTGCAAAGTATTACATCAAAAATTGTAATTACACGCCCCTGTTAAACAGGGGCTGAAAAATTGTGCCTTAGGCACTGGTGGTGGCGCCCAGAACCAAAAATGTTCTTACAAGCTATCAGCGTGATGATTGAGGAGGAAGAGGATAATTACTCAGGGATAGTCACTCAGCATCAGCATAGGCAGTCTTTGAAGGGATCTGAGATTTCAAAAAAAATTATTCGGTTACATCAGCATCAGGTGCTTGGTAGCTGGTGGTGATCCAAGACTCATTCATTTTTATGAAGGTCAGCCGATCGACCGAGTCGGTGGACAGACGCACCCTGTGATCGGTTACCACGCCTCCAGCAGCACTGAATGTGCGTTCCGAAAGAACGCTGGATGCAGGACAGGCCAGTAGCTCAATTGCATACTGTGCAAGCTCTGGCCAGTGATCCATCCTCAAGACCCAGTAACCCAGAGGATTTTCGGTGGGAAAGGTGTCCAAGTCTGATCTTGCCCCTAGGTATTCCTGCACCATGTAAAACAGACGCTGGCGATGGTTGCTGGAACCGATCATACCTTGGGGCTGCGGACCAAAAAATTGTCTGAACGCATCGGTCAGACGGCCACCTTCTCCACCGCTCCTTCTTTGACTGACCGAAGCCTCAGCAACACGTTGTCCAGAAACAGGAGTTTGTAACCTCCCAGTCTCTGGGAACGCGTTGCACAGACCTTTCTGCAAGGCCTCCCGAAGATGTTTCATCCTCTGCTCCCTCTGCGATGGCAAGATAAGGTCCGCAACCTTACCCTTGTAACGTGGATCAAGGAGGGTTGCCAGCCAGTATTGGTCCTTCTCCTTGATACCACGAATACGAGGATCCTTACGCAGGCTTTGCAGGATCAGGGAGGCCATGCAGCGTAGGTTTGCTGAGGCATTCGGTCCGGAGTCCTCTGGGTCACTAAGAACGACATGGTCCGCAGCCACCTCCTCCCAGCCACGTACAAGTCCATGTGTTTCTTGGGACTGATCCCTTAAAGACTGCTGCTGATGCTGAGTGCCAGGCTCCACCTCCATACTGACACAATCTTCCTCCTCCTCCTCTTCCTCCTCGTCCTCTTCCTGTGTGATCGGCGGGCACGCAGGAACACTGTCTGGATAAAGGGGGCCTTGAGAGCTAAGGAAGTCCTCCTCTTCCTGCCTCTGTTCTGCCTCAAGTGCCCTGTCCATTATTCCACGCAGCGTGTGCTCCAACAGGTGGACAAGGGGGACAGTGTCACTGATGCATGCACTGTCACTGCTCACCATCCTCGTGGCCTCCTCGAATGGTGACAGGACAGTGCATGCATCCCTGATCATGGCCCACTGGCGTGGGGAAAAAAAACCAAGCTCCCCTGACCCTGTCCTGGTGCCATAGTCGCACAGGTACTCATTGATGGCCCTCTGCTGCGTGTGCAGCCGCTGCAGCATGGCCAACGTTGAGTTCCACCTGGTGGGCATGTCACAGATTAGGCGGTTCTTGGGCAGGTTAAACTCCTTTTGGAGGTCCGTCAGCCGAGCACTGGCATTATATGACCGGCGGAAATTCACACAGACTTTCCTAGCCTGCCTCAGGACATCCTGTAAGCCCGGGTACCTGCCCAAGAACCGCTGCACCACCAAGTTAAGGACGTGAGCCAAACAGGGCACATGGGTCATTTGTCCCTGTCGGAGGGCAGAGAGGAGGTTGGTGCCATTGTCGCAAACCACCATTCCTGCCTTAAGTTGGCGTGGCGTCAACCACCTCTGAACCTGCCCCTGCAGAGCTGACAGAACCTCTGCCCCAGTGTGGCTCCTGTCCCCCAAGCACACCAGCTCAAGCACCGCATGGCATCTTTTGGCCTGCGTACTTGCGTAGCCCCTTGAACGCCTACGGAGCACCGCTGGTTCCGAGGAAGAGGCCATGGAGGAAGAAGAAGAGGAGGGGGTGGAGGAGAGAGGTGTGTCACAATCAGCATTTTGGAGGCGTGGTGGCGGAACAACCTCCAACACTACTGCACCTTGTCCTGCATCCTTCCCAGCTGCCAGCAGAGTCACCCAATGCGCCGTGAAACTTAGGTAACGTCCCTGTCCATGCCTGCTGGACCATGAGTCAGCGGTAATATGCACCTTACCGCTGACCGCCCTGTCCAGCGAGGCATGGACATTGCCTTCCACATGCCGGTAGAGAGCCGGAATCGCCTTCCGTGAGAAAAAGTGGCGTTTGGGTACCTGCCACTGAGGAACCGCACATTCCACAAACTCACGGAAGGGGGCAGAGTCTACCAACTGAAAAGGCAGCAGTTGAAGTGCTAGCAATTTTGCCAAGCTAGCATTCAACCGCTGGGCATGTGGATGGCTGGGAGCAAACTTCTTTCGGCGGTGCAGCAGCTGGGGCAGGGAAATTTGCCTGGTACAATCTGACGTCGGTGTACCAAAAGCAGATTGCCCACAAGTACTTGGCTGTGACACACCTAATTCTACACCTTCATTCCTCTCACTGCAGGTCTCAGAGAGGACTGAAGGTCTAGTGGGGTTGGAAATCTCAGCTGATGAGGAGCAAGGAGAGATCCTCTTTGTTCTTTGGTGTGGGTCTTTTAGATACGCTTGCCAACGAACTGCATGGCAGGTCAACATATGTCTGGTCAAGCATGTGGTACCCAAGCGGGAGATGTTTTGGCCACGCGAGATACGCTTGAGACATATGTTGCAAATAGCAGCGGTGCGATCTGATGCACTCGTCTCAAAAAAGGCCCACACCAAAGAACTTTTTGAATAACGCGCAGAGACTGCAGCGCCCTGCACATGTGGAGCTTTGGGGTGTGATGCAGTCAATGTGCTGCCCTTAGGCTGGCCCCTGGAGGGCATCCTGCCTCGTTGGTGATGTGCCGCCGCCTCCTCCTCCTCCTCCTCCTCCTCCTCTCTCCTATCAGGCACCCACGTTGAGTCAGTGACCTCATCATCCCCTCCCTCCTCATCACTGGAGCAAACCTGGCAGTATGCTGCAGCAGGGGGAGCATGACTGCCAGATTGCTGTCCTTCTTGGGCACCCCCTCTGTCCGTGCTCATGTTACTGCCTTCATCGAGCTCAGTATCGTCATCAGAGCCTTCCAAACGCTGGGCATCCTCCTGGAGCATGTACCCAACACTGTGGTCAAACAGTTCGAGGGAATCCTCATGAGGACATGGTGGAGCTAGGGAAGGAGTCACTGATGACATTGAGCCGAGGGAAGAGGCCGCTGCTTTGCCAGACAAAGCACCCTGGGCATGGGTGAGAGAGGATGAGGAGGATGAGGACGGCTTGGTCATCCACTCGACCAAGTCTTCCGCATGTTGCGGCTCAACACGGCCAGCTGCCGAAAAAAAGGCCAAGCGTGTCCCATGGCCACGTGCTGATGAGGATGCACCGTCTCCACGACCAGCACTAGACACAGAGCCTGCTTGCCCTCTCTTATTGGCTTGTGACTGTCTGCCTCTCCTTCTTGGCCTTCCAGACATACTAATGGCCTGTAGCTGCACTAAGCTGGGATAGAACACCTGTAATTTTCTTCAAGTAGCTTTATATACTGTAACCAGACAAGCCTGCCTGTCAGTAGGAAGATAACAGGAACGGATCTAGCTGAACACTGTGAGCAGGACGCACTGTACTAAATGTAAATAGTCTAGCTGCCTGACCGTGGTACTAATAGGATCAAATAGAACACCTGTAATTTTCTTCAGGTAGCTTTATATACTGTAACCAGACAAGCCTGCCTGTCAGTAGGAAGATAACAGGAACGGATCTAGCTGTACACTGTGAGCAGGACGCACTGTACTAAATGTAAATAGTCTAGCTGCCTGACCGTGGTACTAATAGGATCAAATAGAACACCTGTAATTTTCTTCAGGTAGCTTTATATACTGTAACCAGACAAGCCTGCCTGTCAGTAGGAAGATAACAGGAACGGATCTAGCTGAACACTGTGAGCAGGACGCACTGTACTAAATGTAAATAGTCTAGCTGCCTGACCGTGGTACTAATAGGATCAAATAGAACACCTGTAATTTTCTTCAGGTAGCTTTATATACTGTAACCAGACAAGCCTGCCTGTCAGTAGGAATTTAACAGGAACGGATCTAGCTGAACACTGTGAGCAGGACGCACTGCACTAAATGTAAATAGTCTAGAAGATAACAGGAACGGATCTAGCTGAACACTGTGAGCAGGACGCACTGCACTAAATGTAAATAGTCTAGAAGATAACAGGAACGGATCTAGCTGAACACTGTGAGCAGGACGCACTGCACTAAATGTAAATAGTCTAGAAGATAACAGGAACGGATCTAGCTGAACACTGTGAGCAGGACGCACTGCACTAAATGTAAATAGTCTAGAAGATAACAGGAACGGATCTAGCTGAACACTGTGAGCAGGACGCACTGCACTAAATGTAAATAGCAGGAACGGATCTAGCTGAACACTGTGAGCAGGACGCACTGCACTAAATGTAAATAGTCTAGAAGATAACAGGAACGGATCTAGCTGAACACTGTGAGCAGGACGCACTGCACTAAATGTAAATAGCAGGAACGGCTCTAGCTGAACACTGTGAGCAGGACGCACTGCACTAAATGTAAATAGCAGGAACGGATCTAGCTGAACACTGTGAGCAGGACGCACTGCACTAAATGTAAATAGCAGGAACGGATCTAGCTGAACACTGTGAGCAGGACGCACTGCACTAAATGTAAATAGCAGGAACGGATCTAGCTGAACACTGTGAGCAGGACGCACTGCACTAAATGTAAATAGCAGGAACGGATCTAGCTGAACACTGTGAGCAGGACGCACTGCACTAAATGTAAATAACAGGAACGGATCTAGCTGAACACTGTGAGCAGGACGCACTGCACTAAATGTAAATAGCAGGAACGGATCTAGCTGAACACTGTGAGCAGGACGCACTGCACTAAATGTAAATAGCAGGAACGGATCTAGCTGAACACTGTGAGCAGGGCGCACTGCACTAAATGTAAATTGCAGGAACGGATCTAGCTGAACACTGTGAGCAGGACGCACTGCACTAAATGTAAATAGTCTAGAAGATAACAGGAACGGATCTAGCTGAACACTGTGAGCAGGACGCACTGCACTAAATGTAAATAGCAGGAACGGATCTAGCTGAACACTGTGAGCAGGACGCACTGCATTAAATGTAAATAGTCTAGATAGAAGATAACAGGAACGGATCTAGCTAAACTGAAAACAGTGTATATATATATATGCAACACCTGGGATGCATATATATACACAATACACTGTAAGTGCAGCTAACTGACTGACTGTTCTGCCTAATCTATCTAACTCAAATCAAATGACACTGTCTCTCTCTTTCTCTATCTCTCAGCACACCGGAACACACACTACACAGGGCCGCCGTGCAGGCGGCCTTATATAGTGTGGGGTGTGTACTAAATCCCCTGAGCCATAATTGGCCAAAGCTACCCTGGCTTTGGCCAATTACAGCTCTCTCTACTGACGGCGCTGTGATTGGCCAAGCATGCGGGTCATAGTGCATGCTTGGCCAATCATCAGCCAGCAATGCACTGCGATGCCGCAGTGAATTATGGGCCATGACGCGCCACACGAATTTAGCGCGAACGGCCCATAACGTTCGCAATTCGGCGAACGATCGAACAGCCGATGTTCGAGTCGAACATGGGTTCGACTCGAACACGAAGCTCATCCCTACTCACTGCATAGAGTCCTAACCTGCCCTGTGACACCCCAACCTGCTCTATACTACCCCAACCTGCCCTGCGCTAGTCATCCAAACCTGCTCTATACCACCCCAACTTGACCTGTGTTACCCACACCTGCCCTATACCACCCCAACATGCCCTGTGCCACCCCAACCTGCCCTGTGCTACTCCAACCTGCCCTGTGCCACCCCAACCTGCCCTATAGCACTCCAACCTGCCATGTGCCACCCTAAACTGCCCTGTACCACCCCAACTTGTCCTGTGCCATTTCAACCTGCCCTGTGCCACCCCAACCTGCCCTATACCACTTCAACCTGCCCTGTGCCTCCCCATCTGCCCTATACCACTTCAACCTGCTCTGTACCACCCCAACCTGCCCTGTGCCACCCCAACCTGCCCTATACCACTTCAACCTGCTCTGTACCACCCCAACCTGCCCTGTGCCACCCCAACCTGCCCTATACCACTTCAACCTGCCCTGTACCACCCCAACCTGCCCTGTGCCACCCCAACCTGCCCTATACCACTTCAACCTGCCCTGTACCACCCCAACCTGCCCTGTGCCACTTCAACCTGCCCTATACCACTTCAACCTGCCCTATACCACTCCAACCTGCCCTGTACCACCCCAACTTGTCCTGTGCCACTCCAACCTCCCCTATACCACCCCAACCTGCCTTGTACCACCCCAACCTGCCCTATACCACCCCAACCTGCCCTGTGCCACCCTAACCTGCCCTGTACCACCCCAACTTGTCCTATGCCACTCCAACCTGCCCTGAGGATCCCCAACCTGCCCTATGCCACTCCAACCTGCCCTATACCACTTCAACCTGCTCTGTACCACCCCAACCTGCCCTGTACCACCCCAACCTGCCCTGTGCCACCCCAACCTGCCCTATACCACTCCAACCTGCCCTGTACCACCCCAACTTGCCTTTTACCACTCCAACCTGCCCTATACCACCGCAACCTGCTCTGTACCACCCCAATCTGCCAATATACCACTCTAACCTTCCAATATACCACCACAACCTGCCCTATACCACTCCAACCTGCCCTGTGCCACCCTAACCTGCCCTGTACCACCCCAACTTGTCCTGTGCCATTTCAACCTGCCCTGTGCCACCCCAACCTGCCCTATACCACTTCAACCTGCCCTGTGCCACCCCATCTGCCCTATACCACCCCAACCTGCCCTGTACCACCCCAACCTGCCCTGTGCCACCCCAACCTGCCCTATACCACTTCAACCTGCTCTGTGCCACCCCAACCTGCCCTATACCACCCCAACCTGCCTTGTACCACCCCAACCTGCCCTATACCACCCCAACCTGCTCTATACCACTCCAACCTGCCCCGTGCCACCCTAACCTGCCCTGTACCACCCCAACTTGTCCTGTGCCACTCCAACCTGCCCTGAGCCACCCCAACCTGCCCTATGCCACTCCAACCTGCCCTGTGCCATCCCAACCTGCCCTGTACCACCCCAACTTGCCTTTTACCACTCCAACCTGCCCTGTACCACCCCAACTTGCCTTTTACCACTCCAACCTGCCCTGTACCACCCCAATCTGCCAATATATCACCCATACCTTCCAATATACCACCACAACCTGCCCTATACTACCCCAACCTGCCACTATACCACCCTATACTACCCTAACCTGCCACTATATCACCCTACACTATAATTTACAGGGGCCGGTTTGGGGTGCGTCCTATGACCGTGCGCTACATGCAGGGTGCTGGGCAGCCTAGACATGAGGGGGGTGACACCATGTTTTACCGCACCAGGTGACACCAACCCTAGTGACGCCACTGGCCCTAAGTAGGGGAAGTGGTGCGTGTGGACCCACTCGTTCTACTATTGGGAATCTGTGATAAGTTGGCTACTACCCATCATAAACAATTGTTTATGGTGATAAATGGGGAGTACTCAGAATGGTCAGGGGTGGGTAGTGGGGTTCCCCAGGGTTCTGTGCTGGGACCAATCCTATTTAATTTGTTCATAAACGACCTGGAGGATGGATTAAACAGTTCAATCTCTGTATTTGCAGACGATACTAAGCTAAGCAGGGCAATAACTTCTCTGCAGGATGTGGAAACCTTGCAAAAAGATCTGAACAAATCTATTGTTGTGGGCAACTACATGGCAGATGAGGTTCAATGTAGAAAAATGTAAAATAATGCATTTGGGTGGCAAAAATATGAATGCAATCTATACACTGGGGGGAGAAACTCTGGGGGAATCTAGGATGGAAAAGGACCTAGGGGTCCTAGTAGATGATAGGCTCAGCAATGGCATGCAATGCCAAGCTGCTGCTAACAAAGCAAACAGAATATTGGCATGCATTAAAAAGGGGATCAACTCCAGAGATAAAACGATAATTCTCCCAATCTACAAGACTCTGGTCCGGCCGCACCTAGAGTATGCTGTCCGGTTCTGGGCACTAGTCCTCAGGAAGGATGTACTGGAAATGAAGCGAGTACAAAGAAGGGCAACAAAGCTAATAAAGGGTCTGGAGGATCTTAGTTATGAGGAAAGGTTGCGAGCACTGAACTTATTCTCTCTGGAGAAGAGACGCTTGAGAGGGGATATGATTTTAATATACAAATACCGTACTAGTGACCCTACAATAGAAATTAAATTTTTTTGCAGAAGAGAGTTTAACAAGACTCGTGGCATCGATAGCTTCAAGAAACTATTAGATAAGCACCAGAATGACTGCAACATACAGGGATATACAATGTAATACTGACACATAATCACACATAGGTTGGACTTGATGGACTTGTGTCTCTTTTCAACCTCGCCTACTATGTAACTATGTAACTATATGGTACCATTCTGCTCCACTACATCCAGCTGAAATGGTACTCCTTGTCTCACGGGTCCTAATCCCTGATGCTGCAAAATAGCTTATTTAGCAGCCAGGAATGCAGTCCGCTGCTCTGAACCCCATGAGAACTCAGTCTTTTTTCTGGTGACATTATATATAGGCCTCAGAATCAGTCCAAGATGTGGGATGAATGATCTCCAGAATCCCACAATTCCAACGAACTTCTGTGCCTCCTTTTTGGTAGTAGGAGACGACAGCGCCTGGATAGTTTGCATAACTGTCTCTGGAATTTTCCTCTGCGGCCCAGTCTACATCATTCCCAGGAATTTCACTTCTGTGGCAGGTCCTTGGTCTTTGTCTCTGTTGATAGCCCACCCTCTGTTCTCCAAGTGCTCTATCAGCAGGTGCAGTGCTTCAGTTACATCTTCTTTTGTCCCAGAGATCATGGTGTCATCAATGTAGTGAAACACAGCGACTTTCAAATTCAGGGTACTTAAATCTCGGGCAATCAGCCCATGACAAATCGTTGGAGAATGAAGATAGCCTTGCGGAAGGACAGTGAAAGTGTACTGGCGGCTGTCCCACACCATAGCAAACTGGTCTTGACACTCTGGGTCTATTAAAATCGAAAAGAAAGCATTAGCCAGGTCTATCACAGCATGATATTCTCCTGCATTTTTAGCAATTTTCTCAACAACTGAGATCATATCTGGTACAGCTGACTTCAATGGAGGTGCCACTTTGTTTAGACCTCTGTAATCCACAGTCATTCTATATTTCCCATCAGGTTTTTTTACTGGGAACACTAGAGACGAGAAAGGACTTACAGCAGGTCTAAGGATCCCTACTCTCAACAATTCTTGAATAGTCTCCCCAATTTCTTTGTGGCCTCCAGGAAGTCTGTACTGCTTGAGACAGACTGACTTCTCTGGTGGAGGAATGTAGACAGGGGTCCATTTCGCATGACCTCTGACCACAGCCTTCACCGCCCTAACCAGATACGCTTTATCAGGATACCCGAATGTGAATGTCCCATTTTCAGTCTGAATTGACTGACCTTGAAGTACATCCATCCCAAGAATATTTTCGGGTATCTCTGATAGAAAAACATTTGTCATAAATCCCGATCCCTTGCCAATAGCCAATTTCACCCATATCCTAACTGCTGGTGTAGTTTGCCCTCCCAAACCTTCTACATAAATCAATTCTCCTTTGTGATGGGAAAGATTTCCTTGCAAAAGTGTAACTTCAGCTCCGCTATCAACTAAAGCCATTACATGTGTAGGAGAAGATGACTTTCCCCACCATACAGTGACAGGTGCATATGGGCATCGGTCTCCTGCTGTCACTGCCCTCACGGCTATTACAGGAGACTCACCTTCTCTTCATAAAGGATAAGGAACCTCCCAATCCCCTTTTCTTATTCTCTCTAATTCCTCCCCAGGATAAAGGGATTTGGGTTTGGGTTCATGTTCAGTTTTGGGAATTGGTTTGGGGCTAACAGGAGGGGTCTGTTCTGTTTCCTCTAAGTCTAGGCTGATGTTATCTTCGCTAGGAGTAGTGTTTCTAACCCTGACAGTTTTCCCTACTAAATGTTTCCACCTCTTCAGCATTTCTGCAGTAGAAATCCCATCTATCTCATCTTTAGGTACACCTGCCTTTAATAGGTCCACCCACATTTCTTTCCTAGAAATAGCTAGCCTGGTTTTCTCTTCATCTCCTGTCTTCTCTACCCCATTCCCTTTCTTCTCTGTTCTTTTCTGCTTGTATTCTTCCTGTCTGGCCTTGACCTTATCTACTGCCCTGACAGGTTTTGTTTTAGTCTCCTCTAGCTCCCCCAACTGGCTTCAGGGGGTTGTGGCTTCATGAATCTTGCTGTTTAATCCTAGGCCTCCCAACAAGGACAATAATGGAGCCCTGAGATTAAATGGCGCAGACTTCATCAGCTTAGAGCGCAGAGCAGAAGTAAAGGGTTCCATATCTAGACCCATCCATTCTGGAAACCTATTTAATCGGGTTATATAACCCATCTCAAGTAACCTGGAAATACCCTCTCCTATTGATCTCCAGGAGTAGGAATTTTCCAGGTCAGTAGGACTAGCGTATACTCGGACTATTTCATCTCTCACAAGGTCTAACAGTGAAAAATTCACGCTAAACTCTCGGGCTTTTCGCATTGTCTGACGCAATTGTGGATCATAGGTTAACACTCCCATAGTCACTGCTTCCTTACCTGACAATAAAGTATAAAAATAAGTGCAGCGCTATAAATAATGCCAAAGTGGAATAACGAATGTGAATATCAATTCTCATAAATGTCCATTTATCAATACATCTAAGTCCATCTTTTTGTGAAAAAAATGAATGAAATCACCACGTGGATATATAACTATAATAGTGCTCAGACAGTCCCCTAAATAATGAAGGCGTACCATGGATTTTGGACCTAAAGATAGCATATGCTACATAGGTCAACCAAGCATTTACTGCTCAATGGCAATGGTATGGATGATGAAAATCAGAGGAAGATAAACGGTCTTGGAGGCCTTCTCAGGGATTTATTGTGAAAAAACACACTTGTGCAGATACCACCACCCATATGAATGGAGGCTTACCAGAAGGTTGGGACCCAAAACAGCATATGCTGGATGAGTCAAACAGACTTAAAAGCTGCCCACTGGCAATGGAGAGGAGATCCCAATGACACACTGGAGAGGAAATCCTGGGGGTGCTTCACCGGGGTACTTTCTCCATGCAGAAGTTAAAACGTCCTCAAACATGTCCTCTTTTAGCTGTAATGAATCACGATCTTCTTCTTATGCAGTCAGTCTGGACAAGGCAGTGGACTGCCTTGTCCAGACTGACTGCATAAGAAGAAGATCGTGATTCATTACAGCTAAACCAATTGTCTAGTGGAGGTTTCATACAACATAAGCCTGCCACTGACCACTAATGTTGGAGGGGAATCTTATTACAACTTCAGCCTGCCACTGACCTCCAAAGTTGTGGCAAAGAAGGGTTGTGAGGGTTGTTATTACAGCCTGCCACTGACCATCAGTGCTGGGGGTTTAATATTAACACCACCGATCACCAATAAAGGGAGAATTATTGCAGACACTACACCATCTCTGGGGATCACTATTACCATCACTAACACCAATGGTGGGGCTTTTTTTACTCATCGCTACATACCACACATCATAAAGTGTCACCCACGTTATTCCTTTCTAGAAATCCCTCCTAACTATTTTCACATGTTGGAGCTAAGGCAGGGCATAGTGTCTCTAATGCCGCGTACACACGAGCGGACTTCCGACTGAACTCCGAAGGACTTTTCGACGGAGTTCTGACGGAGTTCCAACGAAACGGACTTGCCTACACACGATCACACCAAAGTCCGATAATTTTGAACGTGATGACGTACGACCGGACTAGAATAAGGGAGTTCATAGCCAGTAGCCAATAGCTGCCCTTGCGTCGTTTTTGGTCCATCGGACTAGCATACAGACAAACTGATTTTTCTATGGGAATCGAGTCCGTTGGAAAGGTTTGAAACATGTCCTATTTCTAGGTCCGTCGGAATTTTCGATACAAAAGGTCCGATGAAGGTCCGATGAAGCCCACACACGATCGGAATGTCCGACGGAATCATTCCGTCTGACCTTTTCTGCCGGAAAGTCCACTCGTGTGTATACGGCATAAGGCTTCTGCACATTGGCCGGATTGATATATTAAGGTTAGTCTTTCTGCATTAAGTTGCAAACATTTACAGCTATTACTGTCTGCCATCTTTCAGTAAATTCTGCTGCCACCCCCAGTGTGCATAACATTTAATTTCAAGATTCTTACTGAAAATAAATTTAATGCAGTAAGGGAGGAGTGTTAAAAAATAATCTGCACTGGGTGCCAGATATGCTAGATATGTCACTGTGCCCACACTCCTCATTAGGGATGAGCTGAACACCCCCCGGTTCGGTTAGCACCAGAACCTGCGAACGGAACGAAAGTTCACGCACACAATAGAACCCCATTAAAGTCTATGGGACTCGAACGTTCAAAATCAAAAGTGCTAATTTTAAAGGCTAATATGCAAGTTATTGTCCTAAAAAGGGTTTGGGGACCTGGGTCCAGTCCCAGGGGACATGTATCAATGCAAAACAAAGTTTTAAAAAAGGAAGTTTTTTCGGGAGCAGTGATTTTAATGATGCTTAAAGTGAAAAAAAAGTGAAATATTGATTTAAATATCGTAACTGGGGGGTGTCATTAGTATGCCTGTAAAGTGGTATGTGTTTCCCGTGCTTAGAACAGTCCCTGCACAAAATTACATTTTTAAAGGCATAAAAGTCATTTAAAACTGCTTGCGGCTTTAATGTAATGTCGGGTCCCGGCAATATGGATGAAAATCAGTGAGACAAACAGCATGGGTACCCCCCCCAGTCCATTACCAGGCCCTTCGGGTCTTGTATGGATATTATGGGGAACCCCACACCCAAATTAAAAAAAGGAAAGGTGTGGGGCCCCCAGGCCCTATATACTCTGAACAGCAGTATACAGGCGGTGCAAACAAGACAGGGACTGTAGGTTTGTTGTTAAGTAGAATCTGTTTGTAATTTTGAACTGGTACATTTTTAAAGTGTAGCTCCAGCCAGAAAATCTATTTTTAAGCTTTTTGGAAAACATAGGGAAGGGTTATCACCCCTATAACATTTGTTTTGCTGTCTGTGCACCTCTTCAGAAGATTTCACCTCACTTTCTGTCCCAATGACAAATGTTTTTTGAAAATTTGGGGGTTTTAGTGAAACAAGGATTGGTGATAAAGCATCAGTGAGGAGGAGACACGCTTTTCCCATATTTACTCTTACAGGAGAGACTTTCCTTTCCTAGGGGTAGATTTCATCTCACTTCCTGTTATCTCCTTCCGTTTGCAAGTAGGAGTCGTTTGTAAGTTGGATGTTTGAAAGAAGGGGCCTGCCCTATATACTCTGCAGAAATTGGAGCCTTAGATGTTAGTGTTGCCACAACACTGTAAGCCCTCACAGTTACTCTTGGTGGGCGCAGGAACGGGCCCTGCTGTGAAATATTAGATCAAGAATTGTAATTACATGCCATTGTTGAACAGTGGTAGAAAAATTGGGCCTTTGGTGGTGGTGCTGGTGCCACAACACTGTAAGTCCTCACTAGGGATGAGCCGAACACCCCCCGGTTCGGTTCGCATCAGAACCTGCGAACAGACCGAAAATTTGCACGAACGTTAGAACCCCATTGACGTCTATGGGACTCGAAAGTTCAAAATCAAAAGTGCTCATTTTAAAGGCTAATTTGCATGGTATTGTCTTAAAAAGGGTTTGGGGACCCGGGTCCTGCCCCAGGGGACATGTATCAATGCAAAAAAAACTTTTAAAAATGGCCGTTTTTTTGGGAGCAGTGATTTTAATGATGCTTAAAGTAAAAAAAAAAAAAAAAAGTGAAATATTCCTTTAAATATCGTACCTGGGGGGTGTCTATAGTATGCCTGTAAAGTGGCGCGTGTTTCCCGTGCTTAGGACAGTCCCTGCACAAAATGTCATTTTTAAAGGAAAAAAGTAATTTAAAACTGCTTGCGGCTTTAATGTAATGACGGGTCCTGGCAATATGGATGAAAATCAGTGAGACAAATGGCATGGGTACCCCCCAGTCCATTACCAGGCCCTTTGGGTCTTGTATGGATATTAAGGGGAACCCCGCACCCAAATTAAAAAAAGGAAAGGTGTGGGGCCAACAGGCCCTATATACTCTGAACAGCAGTATACAGGCGGTGCAAACAAGACAGGGACTGTAGGTTTGTTGTTAAGTAGAATCTGTTTGTAATTTTGAACGGGTACATTTTTAACGTGTTTAGCTCCAGCCAAAAAATCTTTTTTAAGCTTTTTGGAAAACATAGGGAAGGGTTATCACCCCTGTGTCATTTGTTATTTGTCTGTGCTCCTCTTCAGAAGATTGAACCTCACTTTTTGTCCCAATGACAAATGTTTTTTGAAAATATGGGGTCTTTTGTGAAACAAGGATTGGTGATAAAGCATTAGTGGAAAGGAGAAATGTTTTTCCCATATTAACTCTTACAGGAGAGAATTTCCCTTCCTAGGGGTAGATTTAATCTCACTTCCTGTTGTCTCCTTCCGTTTGCAAGTAGGAGTCGTTTGTAAGTTAGATGTTTGAAATTAGGGGCCTGCCCTATATACTCAGCAGAAATTTGGGCCTTAGGTGTTGTTGTGGCCACAACATTGTAAGCCCTCACAGGGCCCTGCTGTGAAATATTAGATCAAGAATTGTAATTACATGCCCCTGTTGAACAGGGGCAGAAAAATTGGGCCTTTGGTGGTGGTGGTGGTGCTGGTGCCACCACACTGTAAGTCCTCACTCGCTCTTGGTGGGCGCAGAAACGGGCCCTGCTGTGAAATATTAGATCAAGAATTGTAATTACACGCCCCTGTTAAATAGGGGCTGAAAAATTGGGCCTTAGTCACTGGTGCTGGTGCCACAACACTGCAACCCCTCACAGAAACTGTAGTTGGAACGCAGGAATGAGCCCTGTTGCAAAGTATTGCATCAAAAATTGTAATTACACGCCCCTGTTAAACAGGGGCTGAAAAATTGGGCCTTAGGCACTGGTGGCGGCGCCCAGAACCAAAAATGTTCTTACAAGCTATCAGCGTGATCATTGATGAGGAAGAGGATAATTACTCAGGATAGTCACTCAGCATCAGCATAGGCAGTCTTTGAAGGGATCTGAGATTTCAAAAAAAATTATTCGGTTACATCAGTATCAGGTGCTTGGTAGCTGGTGGTGATCCAAAACTGATTCATTTTTATGAAGGTCAGTCGATCTACCAAGTCAGTGGACAGACGCACCCTGTGATCGGTTACAAAGCCTCCAGCAGCACTGAATGTGCGTTCCGAAAGAACGCTGGATGCAGGACAGGCCAGTAGCTTAATTGCATACTGTTCAAGCTCTGGCCAGTGATCCATCCTCAAGACCCAGTAACCCAGAGGATTTTCGGTGGGAAAGGTGTCCAAGTCAGATCTTGCCCCTAGGTATTCCTGCACCATGTAAAACAGACGCTGGCGATGGTTGCTGGAACCGATCATACCTTGGGGCTGCGGACTAAAAAATTGTCTGAACGCATCGGTCAGACGGCCACCTTCTCCACCTCTCCTTCTTTGACTGACCAAAGCCTTAGCAACACGTTGTCCAGAAACAGGAGTTTGTAACCTCCCAGTCTCTGGGAACGCGTTGCACAGACCTTTCTGCAAGGCTTCCTGAAGATGTTTTATCCTCTGCTCCCTCTGCGACGGCAAGATAAGGTCCGCAACCTTACCCTTGTAACGTGGATCAAGGAGGGTTGCCAGCCAGTATTGATCCTTCTCCTTGATACCACGAATATGAGGATCCTTACGCAGGCTTTGCAGGATCAGGGAGGCCATGCAGCATAGGTTTGCTGAGGCATTCGGTCCGGAGTCCTCTGGGTCACTAAGGATGACCTGGTCCACAGCCACCTCCTCCCAGCCACGTACAAGTCTATGTGTTTCTTGGGACTGATCCCTTAAAGACTGCTGCCAGGCTCCACCTCCATACTGACACAATCCTCCTCCTCCTCCTCGTCCCCTTCCTGTGTGATCGGCGGGCACTCAGGAACACTGTCTGGATAAAGGGGGCCTTGAGAGCTAAGGAAGTCCTCCTCTTCCTGCCTCTGTTCTTCCTCAAGTGCCCTGTCCATTATTCCACCAGCGTGTGCTCCAACAGGTGGACAAGGGGGACAGGGTCACTGATGCATGCACTGTCACTGCTTACCATCCTCGTGGCCTCCTAAAATGGTGACAGGACAGTGCATGCATCCCTGATCATGGCCTACTGGCGTGGGGAAAAAAACCAAGCTCCCCTGACCCTGTCCTGGTGCCATAGTCGCACAGGTACTCATTGATGGCCCTCTGCTGCGTGTGCAGCCGCTGCAGCATGGCCAACGTTGAGTTCCACCTGGTGGGCATGTCACAGATTAGGCGGTTCTTGGGCAGGTTAAACTCCTTTTGGAGGTCCGCCAGCCGAGCACTGGCAGCGGAAATGCACACAGACTTTCCTGGCCTGCCTCAGGACATCCTGTAAGCCCGGGTACCTGCCCAAGAACCGCTGCCTACCAAGTTCAGGACGTGAGCCAAACAGGGCACATGGGTCATTTGTCCCTGTCGGAGGGCAGAGAGGAGGTTGGTGCCATTGTCGCAAACCACCATTCCTGCCTTAAGTTGGCGTGGCGTCAACCACCTCTGAACCTGCCCCTGCAGAGCTGACAGAACCTCTGCCCCAGTGTGGCTCCTGTCCCCCAAGCACACCAGCTCAAGCACTGCATGGAATCTTTTGGCCTGCGTACTTGCGTAGCCCCTTGAAAGCCTACGGAGCACCGCTGGTTCCGAGGACAAAGCACAGGAAGAAGCCATGGAGGAAGAAGAAGAGGAGGGGGTGGAGGAGAGAGGTGTGGCAGAATTACCACTAGTAGAATTTTGAAGGCGTGGTGGTGGAACAACCTCCAACACCACTGCACCCTGTTCTGCATCCTTCCCAGCTGCCAGTGAGCAGTAAAAAATAGGTAATGTCCCTGTCCATGCCTGCTGGACCATGAGTCAGTGGTAATATGCACCTTACTGCTGACCGCCCTGTCCAGCGAGGCCAAGACATTGCCTTCCACATGCCGGTAGAGAGCTGGAATCCCCTTCCGTGAGAAAAAGTGGCATTTGGGAACCTGCCACTGAGGAACCGCACATTCCACAAACTCACGTAAGGAGGCAGAGTCTACCAACTGAAAAGGCAGCAGTTGAAGTGCTAGCAATTGGACATGGAGGGAGGAGCCGGATGTGGGCGTCAGGCTGGATTCGATGCTAAGCCCGGGATGCCTGGAGACCTCCCTGTGATGCCGGCTTCTGCTTAGGCAGAGCCGCTGCACCTCAGTCCCCCTTCGGCCCCCCCTGCCCGGTGCTCTTGTTCTGTCGGTTCTTTCGTTCCTCTGCTGTGCGCGCTGCTGCTGAGAGGCTGAGTGGTTTATCGGAGTACGATACGAGTGGTCGCACTAGGCGAAAACTGACGCTGCTCCCTTCTGCCTTGCCCAGCCTGTCCAAGCCTGTCTGAGCTCAGAATTAACTACCGACAAGGCATCGGGAGCCTGAGACAACGGAGCCAAGAGAGGCTAAGCTGCATGTGGGGAGAGCCTGGCAAACGCACCGACCGACGGGGTAAGTGCACTATATTGAGACATCGGAGACACCGGATGAAAAAACACCTACACAACGGACACATGAAGAGTGGCAAGTAGTACAAGTTCAAAATACTTTTCGCCTATCTTCGTATGCTTATATCTTAGAGTGACTATGTGCTTGATGTGTAAGGTTAATTTATAGTGGCAAGCTTACCCAATAACAACTATCTATAAGCCATAGACTGTCCCATGTATCTGGAGACTCACGGTGCTTCTAGAGCTAACACGATTGTTTGTCGTCTTCCTGGGTAGTATACCCCATAGATCCCCTATCAACCTGTGAAGGTTGCAGGAGGTAAAAGAGCCACAGGAGATACTTGATGCTGCGACTCCATGACTAGCGAACTTATGGAAAATAGACGGAAAGTCCGCCAAGTAAATTCAACTTCAATCAATTTTAATTATTGATCAGTTTTGATTGTCTATGGCTTAAAGAGACTTTATGCTTATGGCACAAGGGTAATTTTAGAAAGTCAAGTTAACTAACTGTAAAGCACAGGTTGTAACACATACTACGAGATCAGCAGAGGCTCTTGTTCTGATGTTTCTTTCCCATCTTAAAACCTCCTCGTTATACAAGCCACATGCTTGCCACGCACCCGCCATAACCTTGCATACTGTTCGCTTATCTACTTACTTTACTCAGTAAAAATATATACTGCCCGCGGAAGCAAGCCGGACAGGGTTGGTCTCACTTGGTGAGTGTAGTGTTATGGAGATGCGCATTGCTACAAGTGAAGTTAAATCCATAGCAAACTCATAGTAGTATAAAAATGCTGTGAAAACAAGGTTCTGCTGAGCCATTGCATTGATAACAGTGTGGACTGTGGGACTGTTGCACGTACTATTTGGTCTGTGTCACAGAACGCTAAGTAACACTAAGTAACACGGTTCAACGTGGTGTGACGCGGGCAAGCTGGCAGGCGGGTACATCAGCTGCAAAAATACTTACTTCGGAACTGATTGTCATATGACTATGTTGATTTAACTTTTGGTAGTCATCTGTCAAAGTATGCTAAAGTGAGATAATATCTCTGAAGGGGGGGGGGGAGGAAATATATAAATATATACAGGTCAAATAAGATCAACAATCACAGTGGTACTATAGCATCGTCAGTTGCCAGAGTCGTTTCTTCCCATATAAATTGCCACAGGTGTTCAGCCCACAAGAGGACAAGAATTTGGAATTTGGAATCTCCACTCTGTTAAAAGCGGGTTTTCCTGAGAACCTCCCTGGGAACTTTCCATAAATCCTTCCTATAATATACCCAAAAGCCTACTCTAGATGAGGTAATACCAGAGTGAGCTTGCCTGGGACCAAGATTGGAGGATTAGGAGAGGGAGGAAGGGAGGGTAAGGAAGAGTAGGTGGGGAGTGGGCGCCCGTACTAAGTGCAGTAACTAGGAAGAAATGAGGGGTAAATCAACGAAGGGGGAGACAGCTAATCCAGCTAATCCACCTAGAACAAGTGCAAGCCCGGGAACCATCAGAAAATACATGGTGCACGATAGCGGCAAAGACAGCCCGGGTAAACAAAAAGACTAAAAGTAAAACCCCTGAGTGCTTATCAAGGACAGGGATGAGAAGACAGTTAGCCGAGGCCGACACTTACACAGTAAGCAGCGAAGCACTAGAGGAAACAACAATGGAACCCCAACAAAAAAAACTGCTACCAACAAAAGGCGAAATGGCAGAAATGTTTGCGAAACTCGAAGTATCTATAAAGGGGGAAATAGGCTCTCTTTGTGAAGATATGAATCATATTCTAAAAAGAGTTGAAGATGCAGAAGCAAGGATGGACAAGCAAGAAGATGAGATAAAAGGACTTAAATATCAGATGGAAGAGATACAGAAAGAACAGAGAAATTTACGGTATAGAATGGAAGACCAAGAAAACTGGAATAGAAGGAAAAACCTACGGATCAGAGGCCTACCAGAGACACAAGGGGGAAAAGAGGATTTACAAGGAATAATGGATGAAATCTTTGGTGGAATGATAAACCCCCTAGATACAAGTAGTAAAATAAAGTTCGAAAGAATCCATAGGATCAGAAAGCCTGCTGAAATAAGAGGGGAGGTCCCAAGAGATGTTATTGCAAGATTCCATAACTTTAATGATAAAGAGAAGATTAAGGCTAATATGAAAAAGAATTATCCAGTGAAGTTTGGCGATACAAATTTGCAGATTTTTCCGGACCTGGCAGCAGAGACGTTGGCCAGGAGAAGAATCCTGAAACCACTACTGGAGCAGCTAAAAGCATATGAAGTTCAATACTCTTGGGGCTTCCCAGCCTGCCTAATAGGAAGTAAAGAAGGCCGTTCGGCAACATTAAGATTCCCGGAAGAAACAGCAAAATTCTGTAACCGCTTAGATGTGCCACTAATGGAATTCCTGGGTTGGTGGGAAAAGATAGTAGACAGAGAAACTACCGAGGAACAGCAAGCCTGGAAACCAGTATTTAAAATGAAAGATCGTAAGTAAAGAAGAAATATGCTCTAGGGAAATAGAAAATATGCATGGGCCTATTGACTTATTAGATGGCGAAGCCGGGGGGGGGCACGGGGCGGAGGGGGGAAGGGGGGGTTGGACAGGCACGGGAACCTCCCTATTACAGGGGGGAGCATTGGCTATAGGGACGATCAGTCCGAGCTCAACCTCAAGGGGGACAACTGAGGGGCCGGGAGGTGTCGGTGGGGCCACGGTTTTCTAGGCTATGGGAAGGCCTGTTACCCCCATTTGGGAGAGGGAGGTGGGGGTGGGAGTGGGTTGAAGTCAAGAAAGAATACCCACTGGGTTAACATACCATATAAGTACTCAGACCACCACTCTGTTGCAGGGCTCATGTCAGATACTTCCAGGCAAGAATGCCTAATTTAAAAATAATATCGTACAATGTACGCGGTATAAATTCCCCCATAAAGTGCGCTAACATCCTGCAGGAACTAAAATTCCTTGGAGCTGATGTGGTCTTGCTGCAGGAAACACATCTATTCCTGGGTAAAAATCAAAAAATCTTCTCTAAGGAATTCCCAGTCTGGTTCTACGGAGACTCGCCTGTAACCCGTGCAAAAGGAGTAGCCATAACAGGGCGCATGCGCGAGAGCTCCGTAATGGCCGCTTAAGCCTGGAGCTCCGCACCACCCCGGTCCGGCGAGCGGCATAACACCGGCCCCAGCAGGCGGAGGACTTAGAAAAGGGCCTGGCCAACACAGCCTCCCAGATCACAAATGCTATCAAATCAGACCTCTCTAACCTGGGCTCTAGGATAGAGGCGATGGAAGACAAAATTGACCATACAGTCGCCAGAACCAACCAGAATGCCGCACACCTTCAGTCAGTCCAAGAACAACTGGAAACGGCCCTATCAAGAATTGATGAACTTGAGAACAGGTCTAGGAGGTACAACTTCCGAATCAGAGGCCTCCCTGAATCCTTCACGGATATCCCCCTCACGGTGCAGGACTTTATCTCAGACCTCATCCCCAACATCCCGCCGCACAGGCTGGAGCTGGATAGGGCGCACAGAGCCCTGGGTCCCCCGAGGAAGGACGGGTCCCCGAGGGACGTAATAGTAAAACCGCACTTTTACGCGGTCAAAGAGGAGGTAATGAGACAATCTCGCCTGAAGCCCAAGCTCCAACATCAGGGCCATCAAATCCAGGTCTTTGCGGACCTCGCTCAATCCACCATCCAAAGAAGACGCACCCTCAAACCCCTCCTGTCAGTGTTGATGGAACGAGACATCAAATACCGCTGGACATTCCCCTTTGCAGTAAAGTTTTTTATACAAGGCAAGACCCACACTTTCTCCAATCTAACGGAAGGTGAAAAACTTCTCCTCTCCCTCAAGCTGATCTCCCAGGAGGCCCCCATGGAACTCTCCTCATCTGCCACGGGCTCATCCAAACGCCCCCCACCCAGGCAGCCCAGTCTCCCCTCTCTGGAACAAGGGCCCCTCTAAGAGGAGCAAAGACGGCAAACCCCCTTAACGGAGCTCGAAGGCCCCCTTCTTACGCACCTAGACCTCCAACGGTCTTTCATGCGGGGGACGTCCCCCCTCCTTCGAATGAGCTAAAGCTCCTCTTTCCAACCCCAAGACTCCAACGGGGCCTTGGACACAAGTTAACGAATTTGTTTTTCACTGTTGGGACAACGTTTACGGCTGAAATCCCCTGAAGTGACTATCCTATGGAGAACAGTTCCAGTGATCACTTTGCCTTTTCGAAGCGGAAGAGGGATCGCTTTCCATCCTAATCTGATTTTTAGAACACTGAAACCTCAGTAACCAATTTTCTTTTCAGATCCAGGCATAAGGTCGCCGGTCACCCAAAGCAGATGGTCACACTTCTTCCATGTTATTTAATTAGATTCTCACCGTTGTTTCCTTTTTATTAGCATTTTTCATGGGTTCATAGCTCTGCTTGAATCCCTTTTATAGTCTCCGTGAAAGTTTATACTGTACTGAGATAGCAGTAACAAATAGCACTTATTGAGACGAAGTTCTTACACCACGTTATGCAAATAGTTTTTAGTTACGATACCTTAGAAGTATGGGTCCGGGGTGGTACCCATGCGCCTCCTCTCACCTCAAGGGCAACTACTGTGCCCCAGTAGAGTGAGACTTCTCTCGCCCAATATGGATGAGGGAAGACTTAAAATGGAGTTTAAGCGGTCACACACACCGCTACCCTCCACGGGTCCTTTTAGAAGACCCTTCTCGCTAATCTTTTTGTTATTACTGTTGTTGTTTTTTTTTGTCTACGTGTCTCTCCTTCTTCCCCCCTCTTCCTCTCACCTCTTCTTTTTCTCCTAGCTGGCCGTCTGGAGACCCCCCGGTTCCTCCCGCTCGCTATTATAGCATGGACTCGTCCACCCTTGCGTACTCAAGGAAAACTCTCCAACACAAGGTAGGCGGCTACAGTGATCACTCCCCTCTCTGTTTTCATGACTGATCAAGTCTCTAAGGGTCTCGACCTCAGGGTCGCCTCCCACAACGTTCAGGGGCTCAATTCACCTAGGAAAAGAAGGGTTGCCTTAGACCATTATAAATCCCTCAAACTGGATGTAGTACTCCTACAGGAGACGCATTTTCCGATTCGATACAGTCCCAAGTTCTTACACCCCTTCTACCCATCTTTCTTCATGGCCAACGCACCAAACAAAACCAAAGGCGTAGCAGTACTTTTTTCTAAAAATAGTAAATTTAACCATATCTCTGATCTTAAAGACCCAGAGGGTAGGTTCATCCTTGTGAAGGGCACTCTGGAAGGAGTACTATACTCCATAATTTCTTATTACGCCCCTAATAAGGGTCAAGCATCTTTCTTCCAGAACCTCTTCACAACTCTTAGCCCCCTCTTGGAGGGGAAAGTCATATGGGGTGGGGATTCAAATGTAGCATTTGACCAGGGTCTGGACAAAACCAACCCTCTCAAAGGAAAACTAACACGCGCCACCAAATTAAGCACCAGAATAGCTAAAATGATTCACGCCCAGGGGCTAGCAGATATTTGGAGGGAGCTGAATCCCACGTCCAGGGACTTTACTCACTTCTCCTCTCCCCACCAGACCTACGCAAGGATAGATCACATACTTATTCAGACTAATCTCATCCCTCTTTCCTCCAAAGCCAAAATCTTAGACATAGTCTGGTCGGACCACTCATTGGGCCTCCTGACTTTGAAAAATGTGCTATCGCGTAGTGGGAGCTCTTACTGGAGACTGAACGAGTCTCTGCTGGGGGATCCAGTTCATGCCAAACTAGTAGCAGATGCGATTAAGGAATATTTTCGGTTAAATGATGTCGGTAACATCTCCCCTGAAACACTGTGGGCAGCCCACAAGGCCTCGGTCCGTGGCGAGCTCATCAGACTAGCCACTAAAGTTAAAAAGGAAAGGCTGATAGACATTCTTAGACTGGAACAAAAATTTATAGCTTTAAAAATAGAACACAAAAAATCCCCATCTAAAGACCTTAATGATCAATTAGACACGGTTAGATTGGAACTCAACCTAGCTTTAACGGCAAAAGCTGAAAAACATATTAGATGGAGCGGTGCTAAATTTTACTGCCACAAAGACAGAGTCGGGACAATGCTAGCCGCGAAACTCTCCCCCAAGTTCCAATCGCGCACTTTCCCTAAAGTGCGCATTGCGGGTCAACCTCCCACGGCCAATCCATCCAAAATCATGTCAGCTTTCCATGAATTTTACTCAGGCTTATACAAAGCCACGCAAACACAGAGCAACAGTTCGACCATCTCCTTCCTCGAGAATATTACACTGCCATCTCTTTCTAAAGACCACAGAGACCTGATGGAGGAACCCTTCTCCTCAGACGAGATAAAGGAAGTTATCAAAAACCTCAAGACAGGCTCGGCCCCAGGGCCGGACGGCTTGTCAGTCCCTTACTACAAAAAGTTCGGGGAAATACTGGCCCCACACATGGCTAAATTTTTCAACTCAAAGAGAACGGGTTCCCCATTGGACCCCCACCTGAATATGGCTTTCATAACAGTAATCCCCAAACCTAATAAAAACCACGAAGAAGTAGAGAACTATAGGCCCATTTCCCTCATCAATAACGACCTCAAAATACTCACAAAAATTTTAGCCAATCGACTAGCCTCTTTTATCAAGCAGTACGTACACAAAGACCAGGTAGGCTTCATCCCAGGGAGGCAGGGTCCAGATCAAATTAGGAGAGCGGTGGACATTGTCTCCATTCTCCAATCAAATTGGGAAGGGGGCCCTAAACAAGCAGGTATGTTGCTGTCACTAGATTTACATAAGGCCTTCGACTCGATCGAATGGCCTTATCTCTTCTCCCTCCTGGAGAGATGGGGGTTCGGGGCTAGCTTCCTAGGGGTATTACGATCCCTCTACTCAAACCCGGCAGCAATAATCCGACTGCAGGGACAATACTCCAAACCCCTTCAAATAGCGAGGGGGACGAGACAGGGCTGCCCTCTCTCCCCTCTCATTTTCGCTATGGCCATCGAAACACTAGCAATTGCGATTAGAGCAAACCCCAATATTCGCGGCGTATCCTGTGGGGAACAAGTCCACAAGTGTGGGCTCTTCGCCGATGATATGCTCCTTTTCATAACGTCCCCTATCACTTCACTCCCTAACCTATGTAAATTATTGAAAGACTTCTCTAGCACCTCATGCCTCAAGGTGAACTATTCTAAGTCTTCAGCTTTAAATATCTCCCTGCAGTCGGATACGGTATCCGCTCTACAAAGCTCCTTTGATTTTAAATGGAATGACCAATGGATAGATTATTTAGGAATCAAACTTCCAGCTAGAACAGAACAACTGTACCCTCTAAACTTTCTGCCAATGTACCGGAAACTTACAGCGGATCTGGGAACTTGGTCCAAGGGTGAGATTTCCTGACTGGGCAGACTTCATGCAGTGAAGATGACTCTCCTGCCCAGACTATTATACCTTTTCAGGGCCATCCCGATAAATATAAACAAAGAACACCTCTCCAATTTTCAAAAAAAGATCACCAAATTTATCTGGGGGGGCAGAGGACATAGATTTCAGCAAAAAACCCTATTCCTTCCGAGAGACCAGGGTGGCATGGGGGCTCCTCAGCTTCACTGGTACTTTCAAGCGGCCAGGCTGGCCCAGCTGTCCACGGTATACTCCAAGGCAGAGAAGCCAGATTGGATTCAGATAGAGAGACAGGCTGTTCCCACATACACCCTGGACTCCTCTGGACTCCTCACAAACAGAGACCCCCAATTCTTTCCCCATCCTTATCCCAATCATTTCACATATGGGATAATCTAAGGAAAAATTCAGCCTTAATCTCAAGTTGTCTTCCCCTAGCGCACATCTTCAACAACCCTGACTTTCCCCCTGGGTTGGATATTAAGGCTTTTCGTTGGTGGTTGGACAAGGGACTGTATCGGATCGGACATTTTTTCACAAATGAGGGCCCTATCTCCTTGGAGCAAGGTGTAAGGCAACTGGAAATCCCGAACTCTGAACACTTCAGATTCCACCAAATAAGACATTTCCTCTGTCAACGTTGGAGAGGAGGTGTCCCCTCACACAACGCCTTTACGCCATACGAATTATGGTGTGGTCGCTCCTTTGAACAGAGGGGGGGGATTTCCGTCATCTATCAGTCACTAGCCTTGCACCCCCAAAAAACCCCCTACATGCTTGACTGGGAGAGGGATCTAGCTTTTGAATGGGAGATCTCCAAATGGAGAAGCTCCTTTGACAGAGCCTTTAAAGGCATCAAAAACATTTCCTTAATTGAAGGAGGTGTTAAGGTTATGACAAGGTGGTACCTCACGCCTGTCAAGCTCTCCAGAATGTTCCCATCAGCTGACCCCAAGTGCTTTCGAGGGTGCCAGCTGGTGGGCACAATGGCCCATATCTGGTGGGAATGCCCCAGACTAAGGCCCTACTGGAATAAAATATTCTCCCTGATAAGGAAAACGACACAGACCCAAATCACGAAATCCCCAACCATAGCTCTTCTTAATGATAACTTCCCCAGGATGCCGAAGAGCTCACGTAAACTGACACACTTCATTCTCTTAGGTGCAAAACTCACCATTGCTAAGGCCTGGAAACAGCCCAAAGTCTCGGTGAAAGCGACAATCCACAAAATCTCTTGGATCATGGCCCAAGAGAAACTGGCCAGCATCTTAGACGATAAAACTAAGCAATTTGAAGCCATATGGGAGCCTTGGGCAAGGTTCGTCGGCATTTCACTCATTCCGGGAGTCCCACCCCAAAACTAAAAGGGGCCAACTTACGAGGCGGGGGCCCCTCCAGACGGTCAGCTAACCACCCTTTCTCTCTTCTCCTTTCTCCTCTTTCCCCTTTCTGCTTTTATAGTTGTTTTTTCTGTTGATCATGTCTCTCTGCTGGGGGAAACTAAGACAGAGGTTTGACTCAAACTCAAATTGGCTGTATTGGGTTTTTCTCACCAGAATTCCTTCAGTTTGAGTCAAACATTACCCGTTTCGTAGCATATATCTATCTGATATGTTGTATTCCCCAGTAATTATATTGTATAGATCCACGAGACCCTAGGGTCCAAGATCAATCCCAGGTTAGGAGAGGAGGGGGGCTCACGCTGTGCACAGCATGAGCCCGTTAGGGGTGCCGGCGTGATCCCCTAATGCCTCTCTAGTCGTAAGACAATCCCCTTAGGGATCTTTTTCTATGTTTACACAAGCCACAAGGTTCCAAACATAGGTTCCTATACGCCATAGTCAATTATATTTAATGTGCCTTATAAATGCTAACGCTCTAGTCCCAGCAGGCGTTTCTTATGTATCAGCGGATTTTACATGACATGCGATGTCAAACCCTGTACCTTATTGTGTTATCTTTTATTATATTTTTTTGTTTTTGTACAAAACCAATAAAAGATTTTTGAAAGGAGTAGCCATAAGGTTTGCCAGTGGAATAAGGTTTGACCTGCATGAGAGAAGGACTGACTCGGAGGGACGGTTCCTGTTTCTGAGCGGGAAATTAAATGGAATAGATTGTTCATTGGCAAACATCTATGGCCCAAATAAGAATCCAAATAGCTTTTTGATAGCGAGGCTGGCCGAATTTGTGGAATTTAAGAAAGGACTGTCCATAATGGCTGGCGATTTCAATCTCTGTTTGGAACCAGGAAAGGATAAATCATCCCATACACGGGGGGACGATTACAGCTTGGAACAACAAAGTGAGACAGAAACTGCATCAGTTTCAACTTGTGGATGCATGGAGGTCGCAGCATACTAATCGCAGGGACTATACGTTCTATTCCCCCGTGCATGGGACCTACTCCAGACTTGATTTTTTTTTGATTGGACATCGATGGCTGGAAGCTGTTATTAGCTCAAATATTGGAATAATGACCTTTTCCGATCACGTGCCCGTAAGCCTAATACTGGACATAGGACAGATTCAAAATAAGAGTTGTAGTTGGAGGTTAAACGAAGAACTATTAAATGATAAAGAGGTAGGTAAGCTTATAATAAAGGAATTAGAATTCTACTTTAAAACTAATGCAACAGCGGAGATATCAGAATCCATCGTGTGGGAGGCCCACAAAGCCTATATAAGGGGGATCCTGATTAAAGCGGGCACGGAAAAAAAAAGATTAAGCAAGATAAATTTATATTAACAAAAGAGATATTAGAACTTGAGCAACTGCATAAATTAACTGGAGGGAAGGAGGCGCTCCTAAGACTCTACTATAAAAGAGAGGCCATGAGAGACTTAGTTGAACAAGAAACACGAGCGGCCTACAATCTAATAAAGAAGGAGAGGTACGTGGGGGGAATAAACCGGGGAAGTATCTTGCAAAGATTCTAAAAAAAAAGAAAACTAGCAACTATATTGAGAAAATTAAGACAAAAGATGGGGATACGAGATATAGAACTAGTGAAATTGCCAAAACCTTCCAAGACTATTACGAGGGACTATATTCCATCAATAACAAGATTACAACAAACGAGGCAGACAAGAAAAGGGAGAGAACCAAAGCCTTTTTTCAAGATTTAGGATTAAATAAAATAGAAGAAGATAAATGTAGTTTATTAGAGGCCCCCATAACAGAAGACGAGATTAAAAAAAACATTGAAAGAAACGCCGGTAGGGAAAAGCCCTGGCCCCGATGGTTTCACCGTATTATATTACAAAAAAAGGAGGAAAGAGGCGTTAGAGGCCATCATCACCATCATCTTGAAAGAGGGCAAAGATAGCACACTCTGCTCTAGCTATAGGCCTATAGCACTCCTCAACACGGACACAAAACTGTTCGCGAAAGTATTGGCCGCGAGAGTGAAGAATATATTGAACAACATTGTCCACCCAGACCAGGTAGGGTTTATCCCTGGTAGGGAAGGGCGGGACAATGGTATAAGAACACTTTTGGTAACGCAGAGAATTAAAGACAGTGGAGCCCCAGGTCTGCTCCTGTCAATTGATGCTGAGAAAGTCTTTGACAGGGTAGACTGGGGCTTTATGTACTGTATGCTGGAGGAGATAGGTTTTGGGCCTAACATGATCAGATGGATAAAGGCATCACATGCCCGCCCTTCTGCGAGGGTCAAGGTCAACGGAACACTCTCGGAGTCGTTTGTAATGACTAATGGAACTAGACAGGGATGCCCACTCTCCCCCCTTCTGTTTGTGCTTACGCTCGAACCTCTTCTAACAAGGATTAGGCAGAACCCGGATATTACGGGAGTAAATGACGGGGAAGAGGTACACAAATTGGCAGCTTTTGCAGACGACATTCTATTTTATATCACTAGACCTAGGATAACCCTCCCTAATCTGCTTAAAACATTAAAACAGAGAAATATCAAACTTCAAGATTAACCCGGCCAAATCAGAAATATTAGAAATAAATGAGATTGAAAAAGGGGACCGTTTTGTTATTAGGGAGCTCCCATTTGCGTGGGGGAAAAAAAAAAAATATCTTGGGGTCAAGATAACTAGATCAAGAGAGTCTCTGTATCAGGCTAACTTTGTTCCTCTCCTTAACGAGATCAAAGGGGAGATGAGCAGAATTACAAGAGGACAGTTATCATGGGGGGGAAGAATTAACATCCTTAAGATGGCAATCTTACCAAAATGTTTGTACAAAATGCAAATGCTCCCTATTCCACTACCACAAGCATATTTTAAAACATTGCATACACTTTTTTTAAAATGTATTTGGAGAGGGAAAAACCAACGTATAAGTTTTGCAACACTGGTTAAAGATAAGGAGAACGGGAGGCTGGGGGGCACCAGATGTTAGACGTTATCACGAGGCAATTATTTTATCACGAATAGTAGAATGGGCAAAAAGCAATAAGGAAAAGCGTTGGGTGAAAATGGATAACACGATTAGTAACGCAAAAATGGGTAAAGTAATATGGATTCCTCCACCTTTTAGGAAACTTAGCACTGAGACACATATTATCACTAGATACGCATTAAAAATTTGTGATAATTTGCACAAAAGGGAGAAATGGGAGTACACTTCTCCTTTAATCCCTCTATAGGATATAGAGTTTTTCACACCTGGAATGGAGGTTTTGAGTGGGAGATGGATTTTGCAAGAAGAAGCACAACTAAAGGATGTAATGGAACGGGGTAAACTTTGTTCATTCCAGGAGTTAAAAAATAAAAGGGATCTCATAGCCATCGACAGATGGCGTTACACCCAATTAAAACATTTTATCGAAACACTCCCTCAATCCATTAGATCGGTTGATAACTTTCGCCCATTAGAGAAATTGTGTGTCGATAAAGTAGGGAAGAAAGGGATCTCGAGGATTTACAAGGTGTTAATAGATTTGAAGGGAATTGAAATACCGGTATTTATTAAAAAGTGGGAAACTGAATTAGACTCAAAACTCACAGACTCGGAGGCTATGATCTTACTAAAGTGAGTACATATCACATCATTAAACTACAAGGTGTCTGAGCTAAACTACAAGTGCTTGGCAAGATGGTATATTACCCCAGATAGAGCATCTAAGTTTCAGAGCAAAACCTCGCAATATTGCTGGAGGGGATGCAAAGAGCTCGGGACAACGGCGCACATCTGGTGGCATTGCCCAGAAATCAAAAAATTCTGGGGTGAGATCAGGAAAATCATCGGTGAGATAACTCATATTGAGGTCCCCGATGATCCATGGGCGTGTTTATTTCATGGTTTTAGAATGCCAACTGAGTCATATGTGAGAACACTCTTACCACAATTTTTGAACGCAGCCAAAAGTCTCATATCCAGATAATGGCAGGAAAGAAGATGCCCAACATTACAAGATTGGTACGATAAAACAAACAAAATCCAAAATCTCGAATACCTGAGATATAGTGAGGGAGTGAAAATGGAAGAGTACCAGGAAAAATGGAGGGACTGGCTAGAGTTTAAAAGCTCAATAAGGTCTGCAGAGGTGTTAGGAATCTAAAAGGATTTTGTGGTTTGACCCTTTATTTAGTTAGAGATCTGTAAGAAGCAACATGAGTGGAGTCCATGAGTGGATTAGAACCGTTAGGACTCAAGGTCCGTGGTGCAATGATAGGACCGGGATAGGGGACTTCGGGGGGGGTAAGGGGGATGCGGGGTAGAATTAGGGAGAAGGGAGGGGGGTCTAGACAGGCTTGGTACTAGACTCGTTTCAAGTGTCACTAACAAAGAGATGCTCCAAGAAAAGACCGGGCCGTTAGTGTTGGAGATTTTTAGCGATATATGTAATCATGGCGAATGGCGAGAAAATAAATTAGTTTAATCAGAAAAAAAAAAAAAAAATATTAAACTGCAAAGTTGAAACTTACCCCCCCTGAAAGCGGTCACTGATGTGGTAAAAAAAAAAAAGTGCTAGTAATTTAGCCACGCTAGCATTCAACCGCTGGGCATGTGGATGGCTGGGTGGTGCAGCAGCTGGGGCAGGGAAATTTGCCTGGTACAATCTGACATCGGTGTACCGATAGCAGATTGCCCGCAAGTACATGGCTGTGACACACCTAATTCTACACCTTCATTCCTCTCAATGCAGGTTTCAGAGAGGACTGAAGGTATAGTGGAGTTGGAGATCCCAGCTGATGAGGAGCAAGGAGAGGTCTGCTTTGTTCTTTGGTGTGGGTCTTTTAGGTACACTTACCAACAAACTGCATGGCAGGTCGACATATGTTTGGTCAAGTATGTGGTGCCCAAGCGGGTGATGTTTTGGCCAGATACGCTTGAGACATATGTTGCAAATAGCAGCGGTGAGATCTGATACACTTGTCTCAAAAAAGCCCACACCAAAGAACTTTTGGAATAACATGCAGAGACAGCAGTGCCCTGCACATGCGGAGCTCTGCGGTGTGATGCAGTCGGTGTGCTGCCCTTAAGCTGTCCCCTGGAGGGCATCCTGCCTCATTGGAGATGTGCCTCCTCCTCCTCCTCTCTCCTATCAGGCACCCACGTGGAGTCAGTGATTTCCTCATCATCCCCTCCCTCCTCATCACCGGAGCAAAGCTGGCAGTATGCTGCAGCTGGGGGAACATGACTGCCAGATTGCTGTCCTTCTTGGGCACTCCCTCTCTCTGGGCTCATGTTACTGCCTTCCTCTAGCTGGGTACCATCATCAGGGCCTTCAAAACGCTGGGCTTCCTCCTGGGGCATGTACCCAACACTGTGGTCAAACAGTTCGGGGGACTCCTCAGGACGACATGGTGGGGCTAGGGAAGGAGTGACTGATGCCATTGAGCTGAGGGAAGAGGCCGCGTTGGCAGCTGCTTTGCCAGACAAGTACCCTGAGCCTGGGTGAGAGAGGATGAGGAGGATGAGGACGGCTTGGTCATCCACTCTATCAAGTCTTCCACATGTTGTGGCTCAACACGGCCAGCTGCCGAAAAAAAGAACAAGCGTGTCCCACGGCCACCTGCTGATGAGGATGCACCGTGTCCATGACCAGCACTGTTGCCTCTAGACACAGAGCCTGCTTGCCCTCTTTTATTGGCTTGTGACTTTCTGCCTCTCCTTGTTGGCCTTCCAGACTTACTAATGGCCTGCAGTGAGATGTAGCTGCACAAAGCTGGGATGTATATATATACTGATACTGCAGCTAGCAGAATAAACTGCCTGCCTGTAGTATTATTAGTATGAGAACACCAGCAATTGTCTTCAAACACTTTAGGTGCACACTGTGCAGAGGACACAGTACACTAACTGTAAATACTGTAGCTGCCTGTGGTACTAATAGGATCAGAAGAACACCACTAATTTTTCAGGTAGCTTTAGGTGCACACTGTGCAGAGGACACAGTACACTAACTATAAATACTGCAGCTGCTTGCCTGTGGTATTAATAGGATCAGAACAACAGCAATTGTCTTCAGGTAGCTTTAGGTGCACACTGTGCAGAGAACATAGTACACTAACTGTAAATACTGTAGCTGCCTGCCTGTGTTACTAATAGGGTCAGAAGAACACCACAAATTTTCTTCAGGTAGCTTTAGGTGCACACTGTGCAGAGGACACAGTACACTAACTGTAAATAGTGCAGCTGCCCCTGCCCATGGTACTAATAGGATCAGTTGAACACCACCAATTTTCTTCAGGTAGCTTTAGGTGCGCACTGTGCAGTGGACACAGTACACTAACTGTAAATACTGTAGCTGTCTGCCTGTGGTACTAACAGGATCAGAAGAAAACCACCAATTTTCTTCAGGTAGCTTTAGGTGCACACTGTGCCGAGGACACAGTACACTATCTGTAAATACTGTAGCTGCCTGCCTGTGGTACTAATAGGATCAGAAGAACACCAGCAATTTTCTTCAGGTAGCTTTAGGTGCACACTGTGCAGAGGACACAGTACACAATCTGTAAATACTGTAGCTGCCTGCCTGTGGTACTAATAGGATCAGAAGAACACCAGCAATTTTCTTCAGGTAGCTTTAGGTGCACACTGTGCAAAGGACACAGAACACTAACTGTAAATACTGTAAAAACACCTGCCTGCCTGTCAGTAGGAAGAGAATAACAGGAACGGATCTAGTTAAACTGAATACAGTATATATATATATATATATATATATATATATATATATATATATATATATATATATATATATACACACAACACCTAGGATGCATATATATACACAATACACTGTAAGTGCAGCTAACTGACTCGCCTGCCTGCCTAACTTAGACAGAGAGACAGTGTCATTTGATTTATCTCTCTCCGCCTCAACACACTACACAAGGCCACCACGCAGTTGGCCTTATATAGTGTGGGGCGTGTACTAAACCCCCTGAGCCATAATTGGCCAAAGCCACCATGGCTTTGATGCTTGGCCAATCATCAGCCAGCAATGCACTGCGATGCCACAGTGAATTATGGGACGTGACGTGCCACTCAAATTTGGCGCGAACAGCCCATAACGTTCGCAATTCGACGAATGGTCGAATAGGCGATGTTCGAGTTGAACATGGGTTCTACTCGAACTCAAAGCTCATCCCTACTCCTCACCACTGAAGATCAATTTTATTGTTGACATACAAACTCTGTGACTATGTGCAGAAAGAATCACTACAGATTCAAGCAGCTGTTTCAAAGTATATGTGCATTTTCAAGATAATGTGAGTCTTTAAGAATTGTCTTCTTTAAAGGTAAATAAGCAGTTATATATATATATATATATATATATATATATATATATATATATATATGTACAGTGCATAGATTTAGTATTAACAGAAACACATTTCACATTAGCTGTATCATGCTCAGAAATAATAAGGGAAAAGTGGTTCTCTTAGCAGGACAATGAATTCTTACAGAGCTTTTTACTTCAATATGTATTTAACCATCTGTCTTCTTGGATGGTGTTTTTTTTTTTTTCAATACAGTACACTGCGTTGTTCTACCATTCACACAAGTAGCTCCTGACAGCCCGTATTTACAAAGCTGTCTCTGTGCTGCTGTTTAACTAGGAGTGTGATTGTTTGAAAACCAGCTAATAAAAGGAAATGAACCTTTGACTCTGATCAACTAAAGGGATTTGAAAAAAGGTATTGAACACAGATGTGTAATGACACCTTTGTAGGTCAAATTAGGTATTAAACAATAAAAAAAAAATTGAGTACTAAAGTAAATTGTACTACAAAATATGCATATATAAAGCTGTTAATAAAAATCTCTTTTAAAATGGAATAAATAAAAATGTATTTTTTATTTTAAAGTAATTTTTGGTAAGTACTGTATATTAAGGATTATGTTCTGCATAGGAGCTGTCCTATTTTATTCATCCAAGTGATTCTTACATTTTTGGAATTTACAGGAAATTTTACTTGGAGACACTTTGATATATTTAGGACAAGGAAAAGTATGTTAAGTTATCCAGTAAATTATGTTTTTTTTTAAAAGAAAGACTACTTTATGGTCTACACAAGATTGCGTTAAGTTTTTTACTCAAAGATTTCTGACCTAGCTAAAAGAAAGGCCTTGCAACTTTTTTATTTGTGTGGTCTCTTCTTGGATTTCTTCCGCTGCAACTTGTGCACAATTAGAATATGTCCCTCTTATGCCCTGTACACACGATAGGATTTTCCAATGGAGAATGTGTGATAGGACCCTGTTGTTGGAAATTCTGACCGTGTGTAGGCTCCATCACACATTTTCCATAGGAATTTCCGACACACAAAGTTTGAGAGCTTGCTATAAAATTTTCCGATAACAAAATCCGTTGTCGGAAATTCTGATCGTGTGTACACAAATCCGACGCACAAAGTGTCACGCATGCTCAGTATAAATTAGGAAACTAAAGCTATTGGCTACTGCCCCGTTTTCCGACAACTTTGTGTGACCGTGTGTATGCAAGACAAGTTTGAGCCAACATCCGTCGGAAAAAATCCATGGATTTTGTTGTCGGAATGTCCGATCAATGTCCGACCGTGTGTACAGGGCATTACTGTGCATGATTACATTTTGTTCTGTCATTTGAGTTACACCAGGAAGCTTCAACCCTTATTAGGTCTCACTCTGTTCTCCATATCCATAGTTTCTAAGTTCTAAATTTCTTGTTTTTTTGTAAAGATGCATTTACCGAAATCTTTTGTACATCCACAAATTTCCTAATTTTGGTTTCCATGTGGATGGTACTTTCTTTTCTTGTTGTAACACAATCTTTACATTTGTGGTGAAATCTTCTGTCTACATCCTTAAGTTAGAACGTGGTGGTATTCTAATGCCCTGTACACACGGTCGCACATTGATCGGACATTCCGACAACAAAATCCATGGATTTTTTCCGACGGATGTTGGCTCAAACTTGTTTTGCATACACACGGTTGCACAAAGTTGTTGGAATTTCCGATCACCAAGAACGCGGTCACGTACACCACGTACGACGAGACTATAAAAGGGCAGTTCAGAACCAAGTGCAGCACCCTTTGGGCTCCTTTTGCTAATCTCGTGTTAGTAAAAGTTTTTGGTGAGAGACGATTTGCGCTTTTTCAGACTCGTGGTTTTCAGATCGTTTTCTGCTGTTCAGTTTGTGCTTGTGGGTTTGTATCTGGTCTTCAGTGCGTGCAGCGAGTTACATGTGACTCTGTCATTGTGTTCTTGTTCGTTCGTTACTGTTTTTCAGGTTGCTCTTCACAGGCCTTGCTGTTCTTCAGTGCGTTCTGTTACTTCGTTCTGAGCAGCTGACCGTTTTCTAGCCATGTTGCGTATACGTACTCCTCGTAGAGTTCGTGCTGTGTGGGGGCTTGGTGTTGGGTTCTTTACCTTGACACAAGTCCAGTCCATGAACAGGGTGGGGAGGAGTTCATGGAGCAAGAATTGGTTGCTCCAGCGTGACCAGTTCTGTCATATGCCTTTGCTCCGTGAGATCCGTGAGAATAATCCTGATGATTTCAGGAACTTTCTCCGGATAACGGACCCCGTATTTCACCATTTGTTGGCTTTGCTGACCCCTTATATCAGGAGGCAGAATACCTGCATGAGGCAAGCCATCACTCTGGAGCAGAGGCTAGTCGTCACCCTGCGGTACTTGGCGACGGGGAGAAGCCTGCAGGACCTCAAGTTCTCGACAGGCATCTCCCCAGAGGCTCTGGGGATCATTATCCCAGAGACCTGTTCTGCCATCATCCAGGTCCTGCAGAAGGATTATATTAAGGTAAGATTTATCCTTTAATATCACATTTTATTGTATAGAATGTTTGCTAATGTATTCTATTTCTTTCCTCATTCCCTAATTACCATGATTGTAATATGCTGTGAATGTCCCATTTGTCTTCATGCATGCTGGAATTTTAGGGGTTTTTTTTGTCCTTCATACATATTTGCCTTCACTTACCTCCCCATCATGCTCTCCTGGGCCTATATTTACCACGTGTAGTCAATTAACAATGTATTTTGTCAGCTCCACAGTAGTGCTTTACCCTAAAAAACCCCTAAAATGTAGAAATTTGTGATGTGTGTTTGAAATTCTGGCAGAGTGCCAGAGGCTTTTTTTGTGTTCCAAAATCATTTGGAACGCTCCCTCCCCCCCAAACTGTTAACTCAGCTGATACCAATCCTCTATCTGCTGACTTTGGCAAACCCATACACACTATACCATCCTCTTTAGTGGTCATATTTATGGATGAATTCCACAAAGCATGTAGTGCAAGGGCCTGCCTGAATACTTACAAATGGTACTGTTAAAGTTTTGGTATCCTATTATTATCTTGATAGGTAATAGCAGAATGTAAAAATGTGCTTCCATTTGTACAGTGTGTATTTTTATCTTTGTATTATGACACTTCTTACCTGTGCAGTGGGCTGCCAATAGTGTAAAGTAAGGAGGGGCTGGCCAAAGTAATACACATTATTTAGGCATTCATCTCTCAATGAAGTGGAGAGGGTTACCTGTCCCAAACATATCCCCCCCTCCCATAAAATTTAGCAAATGGTCCATGAGAGGGGGGGAATCTGATAGGTGGACCTTATACCTTTGTCTTTAAATACTCCCTAAAATAAATGTTATACTGATGTAGGCCAAGAATGTTTATATCTAATCTGCTTTCCATGTTTATGTGCAAAATGATTAATTTTATTTTCTTGTTTGACTCCTCAGTTTCCTTCCACGCCACAGGAATGGCAGACTGTGGCCTCCCACTTTGCCCAGCGGTGGGACTTTCCTAACTGCGGAGGGGCAATTGATGGGAAAGATCGTCCCACCACCCAACTCGGGGTCATACTATTACAACTACAAGGGTTTCAATAGTATTGTGATGTTGGCAGTGGTGTCGGCTACTTATGAGTTCCTGTATGTGGACATGGGGAAGAATGGTCGGATGTCCGATGGTGGAGTCATTACCCAGACGGAGTTCTATAGGCATCTCCAGAATTTGCAGCTTGGACTTGCCACCTCCAGAAGACAATGTGGAAGGACTCCCATTCGTCTTCGTTGCGGATGAAGCGTTTGCGCTGGGGGACCATCTTATGCGGCCATTCCCTATGAGGACCCTCACCCCAGACCAGAGGGTTTTTAATTTCTGGCTGGCCAGAGCCAGAAGAGTGGTGGAGATTTCACCTATTTCCTACACCATACACATGGCGGAGCATAAACTGAATCATATCATCCTGGCATGCTGTGTTCTCCACAACTTTTTAGGGCAAAATTCTGCCAACTAAGCTGCCTCAGCTGTGCCTGAGGCCAGAATTCCTGGAACTGAAACAACCCTGACGGCGCTTGAGGCTGGCCTATCTGGCTTGCCCCCCCTGAGTGCCCGCGAGGTCTGTCTTAGCTACCTTGAATACTTTGCGGGTAAGGGGGCCATCAATATGTCAGACAATGTATGATACATTTTTCAAATTAAAAAAGCATTTTAACTACTAAAATCTTTGGTGACATTTACTGCTTGTGTTTCTTTTAGCTGACCCTGACAGAAATGTGGGGAGTCCTGAAAATGACGTGATTGTGTAACATAAAAAAGCACTGTTGGGTTTTATTTACTAAAGGAAAATCCACTTTGCACTACAAGTGCACTTGAGACTGCACTGAAACTGCACTTGTAGTGCAAAGTGGATTTGCCCTTAGGAAATAACCACCATTGTCACTGAAAACCACAATTTTACCACCACAAAATTTAAGGAGCATTGAAACAATAATCCACACATTCTTGAGTATCATTCTTTTTAATACCAGCACAATCACATGTGCATTTATAAAAGGTTTTTAAAACAAACCAACATGTTTGTTGTATAACAATTTTTTAGGTCACATTAATAAAAGTAGAAATGTCCATTTAAGGTAAAACAGGCGGTTTCGAACCAACAATAAATACACAAATCTGGAACTTACAAAGTTCAACTTTTGTAGAAATTGAAGGCAATATCAGACATGAGTGTTTATAAACTGTGTTTGATATTGCGTTTAGATGGGGTGAAGTCACCCCTGGAAAAGCCAAATTTTGAGGATGCACACAAATTGCAGAATGTCAACATGTGCTATCTGCCATCATGGGGGATCAAGGGACGTGTTTTGGGGGTGCAACCCCTTCCTCACAGCTACTTTATTATTGAGGAAGGGGTTGCACCCCCAAAACACCTACATTGATCTCTCGTGATGGCAGATAGCACATGTTGACACACTGTGTGCATCTTCAAAATTTGGCTTTTCTATAAAATGTCAAAAAATGTAACAAATTCTTCCATTACAAATATCACCAAAAAGTCAGGGTTTTGGAGGTCTTTTAAACTCTCCCTAAAACATCAGTGATGTTCTTCATTTTGTTTTTAACCTCATTGATGTTTTTCTGGATGTTTTCCAAGTCCCTATTACACCCCATGATCTCCCCGATCAGGATCTGGGCACTCTCACTGGTGAAATGACCTGGATCCACAACATCACGATCACCTACAAAATAAATTAAAAAAAACCCCCATGTATTAGAAATATGCAGGCATCCATCTCTTACCTGAGCCTGTGGTCACAGACACTCACCTGTTGTGGTGACTAGTTCCACCACGTCTCCTTCTTCCTCCTCCTGCTCTGCTTGTCTTTGAGGTATTTCCCCTTCTTCTGGGGGGTCTGTGGTCTCCTCTGATGAGGGGTGTCCTCCGGTGTCCTCCGAGTCTTTTCTCCCCTATGTCCAAAAAAAATAGGTATACTTAGCACACAGATATTTGATGGCAGAAATAGGAATATGAATTATTGCTTGGAAGTGGGGTACAATTGTCTGTTTGGTCAGAGTTCCAAGATGAAGAAATATTGTTTTCCTTTGTCAAGCTTGAATACTTACCTGTTTTGTACAAGCTTCACAGATGGAGACACCCCTATAGTATACACTGGAGCACCTGTGTGGGCCCCCCAATAAAAAGGGTGTTCTTTTGTCCCACACTAGTGCTCCAGCGTCCAGATGTGTAAACAGCTGCTGAGTGTCCTCTCCTTACACAGAATCTAGTTTGCATTACATTCTAGTTACAAACCCATCTAGACTCCAATATTATTTTAAGAGAAGTAGGCCAGAAAAAAAGGTATTCAAATGCAAATGGCCAAAACAATGGGGTTTTCTATGCCGAACGAACAATGTTTCATACGAAAGAACAATGTGCCCATTAACATGAAAGTTGCCATTTTAAACTGTACAACAGTAAAGAAAAGCACATGGAGCAGCACGAACGTTATAAAAATAAAGAATAGGAACACAGGACAAGTACTTACTTTTTTGCAGCACTCTCCTGATCCTTCTGTACTGCTCATGCTCCCTTAATTCCTCAGTTGATCTTTCGATCGTCGTACCCCAAAATTCCGGTGCAGACTATTGACCACTTTCGCCATGATCTTGGCCTTTCTAAAATTGGGGTTGGGGTACGGTCCATACTTCCCGTCATAGTCGGCCCTCTTCGGGATGTCGCCCATCTCCAACATCTCCCCAAAGGACATATTTGAGGCCTTAAATCGTCTCTTCCGGGATCGGGACGTTTCAGGCTCTGGGCCTTCCTCCTCCTCCTCGTTGCTGTAATTAGCATACACCTGTTGTGTCTCCACCATGTGCTCTTCCCCCACTGCACCGAACAAGAAGGGGCGGGGAATAGACTAGAAAGAACGTCAGGGGCGGGCGGAGTTTCATGCATGCGCAATGTATATAAAGCGTAACACGTGTACGTAGTACGTACGATTTGTGAGTGGAGGAAGGAGTATCGGAGGCACCGATCATGATAACGAAGGTAAGATCTAAATTTGGGCCTATACTGCTTCTAGATTGAGGCCTATATTGCAACAAGATTAGGAGAGTTTCGCATGACATTAGGGTTTGTCTTGTGTTGTGTCCTGCAGACAAAACGGATGGATTCAATGACCACAACTTTCTCCCCCTGTTCATAGAAAAATACAGGGAGCTGCCCTGTCTGTGGCAGGTCAAACATCCTCATTATAATCATAAACAAAAGAGGCAGGCAGCGCTGTAGAAACTGCTGGAGTTGGTGAAGCCGGTGGTCCCCACGGCAACCATCCCCTATTTAAAAGCAAAAATTGGTGGCCTGAGGAGCACCTATCTAAGGGAGCGCAAGAAGGTCACAGATTCCCAGAGATCCGGAGCTGCAGCAGATGACATTTATGTCCCCAGGCTGTGGTACTATGAGAGACTTCTCACTAAGTGGCAGCCAGGAGAAGGCCGGGCCCAGTAGGAGCCTGACAGAATCGCAGGTTCCTCCCCTCCGCCTTCCAAACAAAAGACCCAGGAAGGGGAGTCACGTGCAGGATTCAGCGCTCAGGCTGATTAAGGAGGCTTCTGTGTCCCTCAGAGCCTTACCCACTCCTGAAGAGGCCTTTGACTGCATGGTTGGCACAAAACTGAAGGGCATGCAGGAGGGTCAACGCCTCATGTGTGAGGACCTTCTTTATAAAGTCGTAACTAAGGGGGTGAGGGACGAAATCACACCCAAAACCCACCTGTGTGAGCTGGGCCATCCTCCTCCTTCTCCTCCTCCTGCCACAACTCCACCACCAGAGCCACAGCATGGAAGGAAGCGTGGAAGGAAGACCAGAGAGTGATGGCCCTGGGTTCTATTAGTGGGGAAAAAAATAATAAAAATTTCATTTGGGTACAGTGTTGCACGACCACGCAATTATTATTCAAAGTGAGACAGCGCTGAAAGCTGAAAATTGGCTTGGCAGGAAGGGGGTGAAAATGCCCTGTATGGAAGTGGTTAACAGTGTAACTGATTGCAGACCTTGCTTTGTGGTACTGGAGACCTAAAATGGAATGTTTCAATGAAGGGTTTTCTCCAGTGAATGAAGTACACACATAATTGGTAATGGAACTTTTCTATAATTAAGGAATATTAAGTGGATTAATGTGACTTGTAAGTGACCCTAGTTTTGGCTGTAGAGTGCATCAGCAATAGGAAGAGACAGAAGCTGCATGGCTCCTCCTGTTGACGTGCTGGGTTTAATTTATGGGTGTACCAAAACAAATTAGGAGTACGGCATTACATGTTAGTTTAATATGAGGCAATGAAAGAGGAATAATTTGGACAAGAGCCTTCTATCCATGAAGTACCGTAAGTATGGTGCTTTCTCCAGAACACGTGGTAAGTAAAAAAAAAAAATTACACAGCGGGACACCATGGTCTAATTGACATGTGTTGTAGAGTTACATTGATAAAGCGTTTTCTTTAAACTATATCTAAACCCAGGCACAAAAATATAATATATTGCAGCTTACCAGGCCTTAGATGTGGTGTCTGCATTTGTTTCCACTTTCCAGACTTTTTTCTGTATTTTTGATTGGTTGACCTACCAGTAACACACTTCTTGCCCTAAGTTGATAATATTCTTACTTACTAAGAATACTTACTTACTGTACTGTATCTATGGAGAACCAGCGTTGCCACCCTAGGGTGCTCACTCTTGATTTGGGCTGAATTGGGCCAGGCTAATAACAATGCGTGAGATTTCAGTGCAGCACAAAGTGCGCAGGAAGTTATTAGCTGACTGGACTTCTGACAATATCAATAGGTGTTTTTCTGTTCTTGCGGTGTTTAAAGAGACAAAGGGGTTGATTTACTAAGGGTTAAGAGTGCAAAATCTTGTGCAGCTGTGCATGGTAGCCAATCCACTTCTAACTACAACTTGCTCAATTAAAGTGGTTGAAACCCTAAAAAAAAACAAAAAACAAAAAAAACAACTCATTGATCCTTTACAGCAGGATACACTGCATAGTGCATGTGCTGTGTCATTTGTCCCTCTCTATGTTCTAAAAAACCTGATTGATCCTACCAGCTCCTGTATTCTCCCTGTCTGTGCTGACTACGGTATTCATGGCTGCTGATCCCTAATTACCATGGTCAGGTTACGTGCCTCCATCATCCCGCTGTCTCTCCTCTCTCCCCCTCCCTCCCTGCCTGTCAGCTCAGGAGTCTGTATTATCCATCTCTTCCCCGCCCCTCTGGCCACTATAGCTGTTAAAATTAGTAGTGACAAATGGTGTAATCCCCTCTCTTACATTAAAATCAAATGTACAGTATGTGTGTGTTTTTAAAAAGTGATTCGACAAAATACTTTATTTAAAGCATGGCGGGGGGGGGGGGGGGGGGGCTCTAGCTGCTCTCCTCCTGGCTGGCATCAGTGGTGAAATAGTCCCTCCCACTGTAGTGCTCAGATCGAGGAGGGAGTGCCCCGGAAGGTCACATGAGCGCCCTGCGGCACTGTAAATAAGGTATTTTGCTGAATCATTTTTTAAAAACACACACACTGCACATTTGATTATAATGTAAGAGAGGGTATAACACTATTTGTCATAGATGCTTAACAACCGATTTAAGCTTTGACAAAAAAACTGGAAGCTGATACCTTTCTATGCAGAGCTGCATCAGATTTTGCACTCTCCAGTTTGACTAAATCAACCCCAAAGCATGGAGAAATGTGCACATATGGGACAGATTTACAAATGTATTTTTTTTTTTGCGCATACACTTAAATGAAAAATGGTACTATAGCAAAGTCACATTTTACAGTGAAACATATTATTATTATTATTATTCAGGATTTATATAATGCCTACAGTTTGCACAGTGCTTTACATTGGAAAGGATGACAGTACACAGTAACAATGCAATTGAATACAAGAGAGTTAGGAGAGCCCTGCTCCTTAGAACCTACAATCTGAAAGTGAGGAGCAGGTGGAACAAAAAGGTAATAACTGTGAGTGATCAGCTATTGAAAGAATTAAAATATTCAATTGTTAGCTAAAGGCAGTGTAGGCTTCCCTGAAGACTTGAGTTTTGAGGGATCACCTAAAAGTGGACAGAGAAAGGGATAGTTGGGGTAGAGAGTTCCAGAGGATGGGAGAGGCTCTGGAGAAGTCCTGGAGACGAACATGGGAGGAGGAGACAAGGGAGCTAGAGAGCAGAAGGTCTTGGAAGGAGCCCATAGGAAGGTTTGACATATTTGAGTGATATATGGAGAAGTGAAATAAACTTTTGTACTTGGCGCTCCTTATAACCCACCCCAGAGTTTATCATCTGCTGAACACTCTTTTCAGGTAGCAGCCTAGGACCAGAACACAGTCTACCTAAACTATTTCTTTATTTTGGATCAGCTCCTTTGAAGGAAGATGTACTCTATTTTACTGTATATCCATTCAAACTAAGCTTCACTTCTATTGGTCCACTGCTATCACACACACATCAGACACCGTACATTCCAAATAAATGTTAGTTCTCAAAACCAGGAAAAGTCCTAATATTATTGAATACATCTTGAAATATTTCATTGAGTCTGGATTTTGCCCTCAACACTCCGCAGAAACTGCTCTTTTAAAACTCACAAATTACTTATTAACAGCAAACACCAATGGACACTATTCTGTACCTCTACTTCTGGACCTCTCAGCTGCCTTTGATACGGTTGACCACCCCCTCCTCAAAAAAAAATGTTACTCTCCGTGGCTGTCCTTTTCGCTGGCTCTCATCCTACCTATCCCACTGCACCTTCAGTGTCACTTACAATTCTACTTCCTCCTCTCCTCTTCCTTTGTCTGTCTGGGTCCCCCAAGGTTCTGTTCTTGGACCTCTCCTATTCTCAATCAACACATCCTCCCTGGGTCAGCTGATGGCCTCCCATGGCTTTCAATATAATTTCTACACTGATGACACCCAAATCTATCTCTCCACCCCTCAGCTCACTACATACGTCTCCTTACGCATCATTAATTTACTAACAGACATATCAGCCTGGTTGTCACATCACTTCCTCAAACTCAGCCTATCCAAAACCAAGCTCATAATATTTCCTCCCCCACGTGCCTCTTCTCCTGACTTCTCTGTCAAGAGCAATGGCACAACCATCAACGCGTTCCCGCATGCCAGAGTACAAGGTGTTATCCTGGATTCTGAACTCTCCATTTTTGTATCACTCGACCCTACCTTCGAGATTGTAAGCTCTAATGAATAGGACCCTCTGTTTCCTCCTGTATTGAATTGTATTGTAACTGTACCGTTTGCCCTAATGTTGTAAATAGAGTTGAGCGAGCAGGTCAGGCCGAGAAAAGTTCAGCTTGAACATTGCCTGTTTGCCCGTTCAGCAAACACACAAATTTGCGGGGCGCTTGGGGGGATGTTTTCCTGCCAAGCTCCCCACAATGCACTGCGTGCTGCACAGTGCATTGTAAGCCCTGATTGGGCAAAGCTTTGCCCAATCAGGGCAAGTAAATAGCTGGTCGTTAAGGAGCAGGCCATCATCAGCTGTCAACGGGCTTCCACGCTGACAGCTGAATGAAAAAAAGAAACATTGCCAGCAATAGAAAAATGTTTAAAAAACTCCAAGACTGGGAGCGTGGCCTGACAGTGAATAGAGTAGGACGCTTTCACGAGGAGCTCCGTCCATTACTCCTGTTTCAAAGTAATCCTGTGCCCATAGACGATTTTACACACGTCTGCTGGCTTGCCTCTCGTACACCCTGAGGACCCGATCATAATGTCTCCCTCAAAGGCGCAGAAATCCGCGACGGCAGCAAAACTAGCTCAGTACTGTCGGCATGAGGGAGAGGAGACGGAGGAAGATGGCGCCGCGGAGAAGCCCGAGGGGGAAAGAACGGCGGGAGACACAGAGCGGCTCCTTGAAGCAATCACCTTCTGCCGTACCTCACTCACGGCTCAAATAGAGGAGGTTAAGGTAGATATATCCCTCATAAGGCAAGATCTGCACAAACTCCGGGACCAGGTGAAAACAGCGGTGACCAGACTCAGCAACATGGAGGATGCCATCCCACCACTGCAAGAGGGAACAGACCGCATGCAGCGCCAGATCCAGCAACTGTTCTCCAAACAGGACGACATGGAGAACAGATTGAGGAGATGTAACCTGCGATTTATCGGCCTCCCTGAGGGTGCAGAGGGTAAGGACCCCACCACATTCCTGGAACAGTTGCTCATCACTACTTATGGCAGAGAGTCCTTCTCCCCCATGCTGACTGTGGAAAGGGCCCACCGCATGCCTGCTAGACCACCCCCGCAAGGAGCACCCCCACGCACCTTCATAGCCAAGCTCCTCAATTACAAGGACAGGGATGTGGCCCTGAAAATGGCCAGAGAAAAGGGCAATATCCAGCTGGGAAACGTCAAATTGCCATCTTCCTGGATTTCTCGGCAGAGATCCAACTCCGCAGACAAGGGTTCACGGAGGCAAAACGCAGGCTGAGAATACATCATATCAAATATGCCATGCTGTTCCTGGCCCGCCTCAGAGTGGAACAAGATGGCCGAGTCTTTTTCTTCGAGGACCCTGAAGAGGTGATAACCTGGATGGAACACAGAGCAGCCCCAGAGAGAGCTGACTGAAGCCGCTGTAAGTACATTTACTGATATACTTTTTAACAAACACTACAGCGTGCAACATATACTGCCTGTTACCTGACTGTTTAGGGTCTATACGCCATATTTTGAGCGTTGAATTGGTCACGCACAGATCCAAACCTCCCATTCAAAGTGCCCTTCATACTGGCCCACTGTGTTGTAGAGCATGCCTGATGATGGAGTGGATAAAAAGCTGAGACACAATTAATCTGCTACGAGAGTCAAGTTAGAACTTTAATGTTAAACGTTTGGGGTCTTATTTTTCCTCTTTTATTTGAAAAAGAAAGAGTGGGGGGGGGAAGGAAAGGGAAAAAAATTTTCTTTTTTGTTTTTTCTTATTTGATTGTTTTCTCCTGAGATCCTCAATGGTATCCGCAGTATGCTTTTTTGGAGGACGGAGCCTCCGGATTGGCAAGGTCCTACTCCTTAAATGCAAAGTGCAGCGAGACTTACCCCCACCTAACACCAGAGAACACTGTTGTGAAGATGGGTGCTACTGCAAAGCACAAACATGTGCCTCTGATTTAATATTGAGCTTGCTCCAACACTGCTCTGCAATGCATTGGCTCCAAATATTCATTCTTTATTGGACTTGCCATGTAACGTTTTTTTTTCTCTTGTTAGGGGTTTTCAAATGATTCGGGGACGATGCCTGCAACAGTTGGAAGGGTTGCAGGGCGGGGTGGGGGGTGGTGGGAGGGGAAGTTTATTCGTTGAATAAATTTGTATATGATGTATTTCAACTGCATACAAAGCAACAAAAATTAATACTGGTTCAGGTATTAAATACTGCGCTTCACTTAACATTGAGTATTCTGATTATGTTATATGTGTTCCTGCGTAATTTAACCAAGGGAGCTGACAGGCCTAGGGTAGCTAGAGCACATAATCGCTTGATGGAAAACCCATGGTGTCCCTGAAATTCCTCACCTGGAATATGCGAGGTCTACGTGAGAGGGTAAAGCGCTCGGCAACTCTCGCATTCCTCAAAAAACAACACGCTGATATTATAGTCTTAGTAGAGACTCATGTAGAGGGGAGACTACAGATGACTCTCACTCGACCTACACGTCCCATGCACGAGCAGTATCTGTACTGGTGGCTAAATCTGTACAATTTGAACTCAGCAAGGTCTCCACAGACCCACAGGGACAATATGTCTTTATATAGGCTAAATTGTATGGAGAACCTTTCCTCATATTGGCCTTCTAATGTCCCCCCCCCCCGTTCTCCATACCTATAGTCCTAGAGGGATTCACATTTATGGCAAGATAACCCACAGTCCAAGCAGTTTGGCTGGGGGACGTTAATACTACGCTAAACCCCTCGCTAGATAGGCTTCAACCCTCGAATCCAACTTTGGGAACAGACAGGGACACTAAATTCTCCAAACTGATCTCCTCCTTCCACCTTGTGGATTCTTGGAGACATAACTTCCCCCACAAGCGAACATACTCTTGTTTCTCCCCTGCTCATAATTCTATGTCTAGAATCGATCTCATACTAATATCACAAAGCCTTACACCACAACTGCTGGAGACAGTATTCTCTCCACGGTTGCTATCTGACCATAGTCCATATTAGATTACAATAAGCGTACCCACAGACAAACCAATGCGGACCTGGCAATTGAACCCATTCTGGCTCTCACTGCTCCCTGAGGATGATGAACTTTCTAACGAATGGAAGGTATACTTCGGAAATAATGACCATTCTGCCCCCATGGCGACAATCTGGGAGTCTTTTAAATCACATGTTCGCATGACACTCACATCCCGCATCAACAGAATCAAATTAGATTCTGCTGGAGCGTTTGACAGAGCAGCGGTGGAACTGTCCCTTACAGAACAGAATTATGTGAATGACCCCTCTCCAATAAACGCAAGCACACTTAAGCTCCAGACTAGAGTAGTGACTCAACTTCAGTATGAGAAAGCCAGGCAAAAAATGTTCTTTGCTAAACAAATGTTGTTCGAGCATGGGGAAAAGGCTGGTAAACTCCTGGCATACCTGGTCCATTGCGATGATAGACTCCCAGTGGTAATTTCCCTACGTGGCCCTGATGGACAATATATCACTGACCCCCGTACAGTGACCTCTATATTTAGAGATTTTTTCGCTGACCTCTATACATCTAAAAGTCCTGAGGACATGGGTCCGATGAATTCCTTTTTAGAGGAGACAGTACTTCCTCAATTGACTGAAGACCAGGTCAACCTCCTCAAGTCACCTCTCACCGAGGAGGAAATAGCGGAGGCTATTGCCGGATTTGCCAGATCCAAGTCCCCAGGCTCGGACGACCTACCTATAGAATTCTACTCCCAATACAGTGAAACTCTGATCCCTATGCTGTTAGCCTTATACAACCACCTATTCGAGACACTCACACTTCCCACCTCTATGAGGGAGGCAACAATAGTCCTCATACCCAAACCGGGAAAAGATCCTGGATATCCCGAATCCTATCGCCCCATCTCCCTACTACAGGTGGACATTAAAATACTAGCCAAAGTCCTCTCTCTCTGACTCAATCAAGTTATACTCTCATTGATCCACACAGACCAGGCAGGGTTTATGCCAGGCCGCAATACCTCATTCAACCTCCGGAAATTATTCATAAATCTACAGGCCACACATGAAAACGTATGATCCCGGGTGATAGTGACACTAGACACGGCAAAGGCATTTGATTCAGTAGAATGGGAATACCTGTGGAGGTGCCTGGAAAGCTATGGTTTTGGCCCCAGGTTCCTCAGGTGGGTTCATTTACTTTATCAGGCTCCTACAGCTAAAGTGGTGGCGAATGGATGGCCGTCTCAGGTGTTTGACCTCAGCAGAGACATGAGGCAAGGCTGTCCTCTCTCCCCACTTCTTTATGCCCTAGCTGCAGAACCTTTGGCCGTGTCTATTGGTACAAATCCTGCGATCGTGGGCCTACAGATGTGACCCTTAATCGAAAAAATTAGTTTATATGCGGATGACACATTATTGTATCTTGCTGACTCAGGCCCTTCCCTCCAGGCTGCACTTCAGTTGATTGAACGTTTCGGAACGTTTTCTGGACTGAAGATCAATTGGGGAAAATCCCAAATCCTCCCGATAGAGTTTTCCACCACCAGAGTCCCAGACAGAAATTCCACTCCAAAGAGTAAATACCATCAAATATTTAGGAATTCACATATCTAGGAACCCAGCCGACTACACCTCCCTCAATATTGAACCCCTCTTCTCTCTAGTCAGAGCCAAAATACGTGTATGGGCCCTTAGGGGTATGGGGCCGTATAAATTTCATAAAAATGATCCTTCTTCCCAAAATACTGTATATATTATGGCACTACCCAATTTACCTTCCATTAAAACACTTTAAATCACTTGAAGCCCTTCTTAAACCTTTTGTCTGGGGGACTGGCAGGCATAAATTTACCTGACAAGCGCTTAAAAACCCAACAGATATGGGGGGCACGGCCTTACCAGATTTTAATCTTTATTATATCGCATCTCAACTGTCACAATTATTTCACATAGACAAGACAGACAACACACATTTTCGGGTCCTACTTTGCTCAAGAGGAGCGCAGCTCACCGGGGATTCGCTGTATGCAATAGCGGTGGGCTCCAGGGGAACTGAGTCAAGAGGAGATGCGAAGTCCCTGGTATATCATTACAGACGCATCTGGGACCTCGCCTCCATCAAATTAGGGATACCCCAATACAACGACTACACGCCAATATGGCACAAGAGAGATCTGACAGAATATTTACACATCCCAGATCCCAAGTGGTGGGAAACGAGGGGTGTATACTATTTACACCATTTGTTCTCCAATGGAACTCTCAAAACTTATGACATGCTTAAAGAGGAATTCTCACTCCAAAATTGCATGTTCTTCAGGTTTTTACAAAGACATGCGGCCCAAATACAATTGCCCATCCCCCACCCACCCTTCATCCTATTATGGTCATAGTCAAGAACACAGATTCACGCAAATTGATATCTGCATTTTATAACATGCTTTTGGTTCCCACTTCTGCTAAAATAGCATTTGACTTGAAGCCTCGCTGGGAAAAAGAGGTGGGCCCCATGGAGAAGGAGGAGTGGGAGGAGGCTCTAGAGACCTGTAAAGTGGTGTCCCCAAGACTTTCAGATAGATTATCCCAGATTTATATAACACATAGGACATACCTCACCCCTATTCAGGTAGCCAGATATAAACGCAACCAGTCCACCCTTTGCCCACTATGTGGACAAGAAACGGGCACGTTCTACCATTTACTATGGACCTGCACCAAAATTCAACAACTTTGGAAATAAGTTGTAACCTTTTTGCATGACACCATGGGTTCTCCAGTAGCGCTAGAACCAAAACAATGTCTTCTAGGGATATTCCCGGACACAGTAGACAAATTCACTAAAATATTCCCCCACAAAGCTTTGTTCTCTGTTAGGAAAATAATTGCAAGAAAGTGGATGAGACCCTCTCCCCCTAGTTTTTGCGGAGTGGAAGATAGAAGTCAACACAACATTACCATATAAAAAATACGTATATATTAATAGAGGCTGCGCGGCCAAATACAATAAGATCTGGGATCGATGGCTACAGGAACCAGAAACTTGCAGTTAATTATGAATCTGACTAGTAATGTTAAAATTCAGATGTCTACATATTAGTTTTCACTACTGCTGTACCTAGCGAAAACACATATAAAGATGTAAACCTGAATATACCATTCCATAATAATTGTTATACCTGTATTGAATGCACTATTCATTTCATGGACCTTAATATGCGCTTTATGTATGCAAATGTTATGTTATTCATATATACATCATCTGTATTCAAATAAAAACCTTTGTTCAACGAAAAAAACCCCAAAAAAACGCTAAGACTAAAAATAAAATGGTGTGAGGTCCCCCCCAAAATCCACACCAGACCCTTATGCCAGGAAAGGGGGGGCGAGCGAGCGCCCCCCTACCTCCTGAACAATACCAGGCCACGTACCCTCAACATGGGGGTTGCTTTGGGGTAGGGGGTCCCCCGCCCCAAAGCACAGTGTCCCCATGTTGATGGGGACAAGGGCCTCTTCCCCACAACCTTGCGCTTTGGTTGTGGGGGTCTGCAGGCAGGGGGCTTATATTCTGGAAGCCCCCAAATCCCGGCCCCTCATGTGAATGAGTAGGGGTACATTGTACCCCTACTCATTCACCAAAAAAGTGTCAAAAATAAATAAAAACACACACACACAGTTTTTGACAATTTCTTTATTAAAAAATAATAAAACAATGTCCCCGGTGTAGATCCATCATCAATCACGATGCCCGCCGCCACTGCCAGTCCTGAAAAAGAAAAAAAAAACGCTCTGCCCGCAACCAAGGCTAATCACTGACTACCTGCTCCGCCATTTGACAGTTCTTATGTAAGTAAGGGGCGTGGCCACCTGGTGACATCACCTGGTGGCACTGCTCCTTGTGACATCACCGACCCAGCATGTCAGGACTCTGAGCATGCTAGTCAGGCCTCCATCCAAAACTTGCTCATCCATGGACCTTGCTTTGTGCACTGGTGCGCAGTCATGTTGGAACAGTAAGGGGCCATCCCCAAACTGTTCCCACAAAGTTGGGAGTATGAAATTGTCCAATTGTTCTCTTCACTGGAACTAAGGGGCCAAGCTCAACCTCTGAAAAACAACCCCACACCATAATCCCCCCTCCACCAAATGATGTGGACCAGTGCACAAAGCAAGGTCCATAAAGACATGGATGAGCAAGTTTGGGGTGGAGGAACTTGAGTGGCCTGACCTCAACTCGATAGAACACCTTTGTAATGAATTAGAGCGGAGACTGCGAGCCAGACCTTCTCGTCCAACATCAGTTCCTGACCTCACAAATGTGCTTCTGACACACTCCTGAACCTTGTGAACAGCCTTTCCAGAAGAGTTGAAGCTATTATAGCTGCAAAGGGTGGGCCAATTCAATATTGAACCCTATGGACTAAGACTGGGATGCCATTAAAGTTCATGTGCTTGTAAAGGCAGGCGTCCAAATACATTTGACAATATAGTGTATATACAGTGGGGACGGAAAGTATTCAGACCCCCTTAAATTTTTCACTCTTTGTTATATTGCAGCCATTTGCTAAAATCATTTTTTTTTCCTCATTAATGTACACACAGCACCCCATATTGACAGAAAAACACAGAGTTGTTGACATTTTTGCAGATTTATTAAAAAAGAAAAACTGAAATATCACATGGTCCTACGTATTCAGACCCTTTGCTGTGACACTCATATATTTAACTCAGGTGCTGTCCATTTCTTCTGATCATCCTTCAGATGGTTCTACACCTTCATTTGAGTCCAGCTGTGTTTGATTATACTGATTGGACTTGATTAGGAAAGCCACACACCTGTCTATATAAGACCTTACAGCTCACAGTGCATGTCAGAGCAAATGAGAATCATGAGGTCAAAGGAACTGCCTGAAGAGCTCAGGGACAGAATTGTGGCAAGACACAGATCTGGCCAAGGTTACAAAAAAATCTGCTGCACTTAAGGTTCCTAAGAGCACAGTGGCCTCCATAATCCTTAAATGGAAGACGTTTGGGATGACCAGAACCCTTCCTAGAGCTGGCCGTCCGGCCAAACTGAGCTATCGGGGGAGAAGAGCCTTGGTGAGAGAGGTAAAGAAGAACCCAAAGATCACTGTGGTTGAGCTCCAGGGATGCAGTCGGGAGATGGGAGAAAGTTGTAGAAAGTCAACCATCACTGCAGCCCTCCACCAGTCGGGGCCTTATGGCAGAGTGGCCGGACGGAAGCCTCTCTTCAGTGCAAGACACAAGAAAGCCCACATGGAGTTTGCTAAAAAACACCCAAAGGACTCCAAGATGGTGAGAAATAAGATTCTCTGGTCTGATGTGACCAAGATAGAACTTTTTGGCCTTAATTCTAAGCGGTATGTGTGGAGAAAACCAGGCACTGCTCATCACCTGTCCAATACAGAAGCAACAGTGAAGCATGGTGGTGGTAGCATCATGCTGTGGGGGTGTTTTTCAGCTGCAGGGACAGGACGACTGGTGGCAATCGAAGGAAAGATGAATGCAGCCATGTACAGGGATATCCTGGACGAAAACCTTCTCCAGAGTGCTCAGGACCTCAGACTGGGCCGAAGGTTTACCTTCCAAGAAGACAATGACCCTAAGCACACAGCTAAAATAATGAAGGAGTGGCTTCACAACAACTCCGTGACGGTTCTTGAATGGCCCAGCCAGAGCCCTGACTTAAACCCAATTGAGCGTCTCTGGAGTGACCTAAAAATGGTTGTCCACACACGTTTACCATCCAACCTGACAGAACTGGAGAGGATCTGCAAGGAGGAATGGCAGAGGATCCCCAAATCCAGGTGTGAAAAACTTGTTGCATCTTTCCCAAAAAGACTCATGGCTGTATTAGATCAAAAGGGTGCTTCTACTAAATACTGAGCAAAGGGTCTGAATACTTAGGACCATGTGATATTTCAGTTTTTCTTTTTTAATAAATCTGCAAAAATGTCAACAGTTCTGTGTTTTTCTGATAAATGATTTTAGCAAATGGCTGCAATATAACAAAGAGTGAAAAATTTAAGGGGCTCTGAATACTTTCCGTCCCCACTGTATATATATATATATATATATATATATATATATATATATATATATATATATATAAAATCTTATCAATGAGAACTAATGTTTTCAAAAATATAGTATGTGTAATAGGGTTTTACGTGCCCCTTATTTGGAGGGACTGTCACTCTTTTGGAACCAAATTCCTGTATTTTTGATCTGATGTAAAGACCAGTGTTAATTTCGTCAACGAAATGAAAAGTACCCCGCGTTTTCGTCCACTGATGAAAACTATGACGAAAATCAATTCTGAAAACGTTAAGAAAATGTGAGGCAGGGACGTTTACCCTCTCTTGAACTAAATTCCGGTTTCCACGGAACTCTATCTGCTTCCGCTACCAATAAGCAAGCGACTGTGCAACCAGCATTACAGGCCCCCCAAGTCCTCAGACGACCCTCCAGAGCAGCACTGTGCATTACAGGCCTTCTGAGTCCAGACGAGAGTCCCACTTCCGACTCACAAGTCACAACGATAATAGTCCAGAGCAGAGAGCACCCACTGTGAGTGTGTACATTACAATTACAGGCCCATCAGACCATCGTCCATCCAGAGCACTGTGTGTGCATTACAGGCCTCCTTTGACCCCCAGCATCCAGGGCACTGTGCATTACAGACCATCCCTCCTACCTGAGACCACCATCCAGCACTGTGCAGCATTACAGGCCCCCTCTGACCAGTGACCACCGGCATCCAGACCACTGTGCATTACAGGCCATCCCTCAGACCTGAGACCACCTACCAACCAGTGACCACTGGTACCCAGAGCACTGTGCATTATAGGCCTCTTGAAACCACCATCCAAAGCACTGTTCAGCATTACAGACCTTATCAGACCATCCAGAGAGGCTAAATCTGTATCTGTGAGTTTGTTCAAACCTTAATACCAATCAGTGGTTCTCAACCCTGTCCTCAAGTACCCTCAACAGGCCATATTTTGGAAATTCCTCTTAGATAAAATACTGTATTTATTGGCGTATAACACTCACTTTTTCACCATGAAAATCAGGTGCAAATAGTGTGTGCGTGTTATACGCCAATACTTCAATTTCAGCTGCCTTGGAGGCAACGGGGGGGACGAGTGCCGTCAGATTACATACAGTGAGAATCTCCTGTTTACTTGGCGGCCTCTGTAATAGGAAGTCAATAGATGGCAATGGCGAGGCTGCTGCATTTATGGCAATGGCAAGGCTGCAATCAGACTGCATTGATGGCAATGGTGAGGCTGCAGATGGGCACTGACCCTTATTTTTCTTCAAAGTACCTTACTTAAAATGTATCACAAGCAAGGGGGATTACTAAGGGGGAGGGTGGGACTTTAAATGAAACATGAGACCGCAAGGAGGTAATAGGATGAACATAAAGGAATTTATTACCGTAATACTAAAGCATACACATTGCAACCGTACAATACATACAGTGAAACAATTCATGCATAGTTACATAAATAAAATCATAATTAAATGAAATATACTATACATTGTAATGTTCATACAATCAATAGATAGGTAGCAATGGTAAAACATAAAAAGATATGAAAAATGATGACACAGGATGCCACTTGTAATAATTCCCTAGTGCACCACAAACAAGGTTAGGTAAAATATTGTTAAAAACAGTAATGCCTGCTAGACCTAAGGCCTCGCTGGACCTGTGGGGGGGTTTAGATTATGGTATAATTGATGGGGACTGGTAAGACAGTGGAACACGGCAAATGGTGGCTCAACGCGTTTCGTGGCTTCCATGCCACTCGTCAGGAGCAAGCACGTGTAAATCTGAAATTATATAGGGATGAGATAATTGGAGGAAAACAAAAGAAATGATCATGGGGGAGCGTGGTAGATGAGCCCCCTGCAGCTAGTATATAAAGATACTCACTAAGGGACTGGGCACTGAAAGTATGGATGGAAACGTGTCTTCGCTCTATTGGCTTCTATTTATCATCTATACTGCCCTTAATGACCTTTGTGACACCTCCCCTGTTTTCCACTAATATACTCCAATTACTAATACTATCCATAGGTACTCGTTGTATCATTTAACGTTCCAGTGTTATCTTGTTTACACTCTAGGCCCAATCCTATGGGGCCGGGTCGCTGGTGGTGTGTGTTGGTGGGACCGCCTTGCCGTCCAGTCCTTTATTCCCATCGGGAGCCGCGACGCGCCTTACGGGTCTCCTCCCTCCCCCAGGTGCGCCTCTGGGGGGTTGGACGCCGTGTTATGCGCGTCGACGTCACGCACCGCACTGTGCGTGCGGCGTCCCTCCGGTGGCGCCTCATGCACAGTTGCCTGTTTCCACACTCGTGGGCCAATGGGGAGCCTTCCTGTGCCGCTTTGCCGGACATGTGTCCGACTCGCGGTGCCCCTCCCCCCGCTACACGGCGTGACGTTGGTGGGCGGCCCCGTGGCGGCGTTATAGGGACGCTCTCCGGGGCGGCCTGGGCACTCGAGGATGTTCACAGCTCCTATCTCACATGTTTTGGGAATCTTCCTCCCTCTGGAACCCCAATCTTTTTTCAGGTACACTCATCACCAGCACCCTTCACCTTGGCTGGTCACTGCACTTCACGGTTTACGCTTCCGCACTCTCCACCCACCCAGCACCTATCTCGGGTTACTGCTTCTCTTCCCATGCCCTCCACTGTGTACCTTTTACTCCACCCAATGTCTCTAGGGTTTTCTTTCCTTCCCTTTCCCTCTCTCACTGTTCACCCTTTTTCACCCAATCTCTCGTTCATTTCCATAGATCATCCTCGGTCCCCATGCCTACCCTGGTTGGCGCCTGCTTCCGTCCCCGCGGGGCTCTCCGCCTCGGCTCCCGTTTGGGGGTAACCTGGATGGCTTTCGGTGTCTCCCCGCCATACTTTCAGTGCCCAGTCCCTTAGTGAGTATCTTTATATACTAGCTGCAAGGGGCTCATCTACCACGCTCCCCCATGATCATTTCTTTTGTTTTCCTCCAATTATCTCATCCCTATATAATTTCAGATTTACACGTGCTTGCTCCTGACGAGTGGCATGGAAGCCACGAAACGCGTTGAGCCACCATTTGCCGTGTTCCACTGTCTTACCAGTCCCCATCAATTATACCATAATCTAAACCCCCCCACAGGTCCAGCGAGGCCTTAGGTCTAGCAGGCATTACTGTTTTTAACAATATTTTACCTAACCTTGTTTGTGGTGCACTAGGGAATTATTACAAGTGGCATCCTGTGTCATCATTTTTCATATCTTTTTATGTTTTACCATTGCTACCTATCTATTGATTGTATGAACATTACAATGTATAGTATATTTCATTTAATTATGATTTTATTTATGTAACTATGCATGAATTGTTTCACTGTATGTATTGTACGGTTGCAATGTGTATGCTTTAGTATTACAGTAATAAATTCCTTTATGTTCATCCTATTACCTCCTTGCGGTCTCATGTTTCATTTAAAGTCCCACCCTCCCCCTTAGTAATCCCCCTTGCTTGTGATATGAATTGGGATGGAAACACATGACCTTACCAGGTCATGATTTCATTCAAAGTCCCTAGGGATGGAAATGGGTGACCTTACCAGGTCATGATTTCCCCACAGTCCCTAAAACCCCCCTTTTTTGCTTACTTAAAATGTAATTTTTTTCCTGAAACTTCCCTCTTAAAATGAATGTGCGTGTTATACGCCTGTACGTGTTATATGCCGATAAATACGGTAGCTGTCTAAAATACCAAGCCATTTACTCTGATTTAAAGCACCTGTGCAAGATAAAGGAAAACCTGCAAACATGGCCTGTTGGGGGTACTTGAGGAAAGGGTTGAGAACCACTGCCATAAATAATAACATATTCTAATTTTTTACTCCAGGAGTATATAATAAGTTTGGAAATTCTAGAGAAATGCTTAAATAATGCATTACAATTTAACTAAACCCATTTGATTTTAGTCGACTAGAATGATTTTAATCGACTAAAATGTAGGACATTTTAGTAAACTAAAATGTACTGCAGATTTAGTCGACTAAATACGACTAAAACTAAAACAATTGTAGATGACTTAAATGGGACTAAAACTAAAATGGCATTTTAGTCAAAAGAGTAAGACTAAGGCCCCTTTCACAATTGTGGACTTGTTCTGCGACCTGGGACTGCAAAGTTGCATGACAAGTCGTAAGCCATGATTTCCAATGAGTACCATTCATATTTGTGCAACTTCAAGTCGCAGCGACTTCAAAGTAGTCCCTGCACTACTTTGGTCCGACTTTGGTGCGGCTTTAGCTCCATAGACCTCAAGATTACGCAGACATTGCTTCAAGTCGTGTCAAAGTCGCAGCAAAATCACATCAAAGTTGCAACAAAATCGCGGCAAAAGTTTGCTCCCAAAATTAACACTGGTAAAGACATCTTTTAAAAAAGCATAATGTTTCACCTTCAAAAGTATTATAATACACCAAACCAACTAACCTCTAAATTATTATATTTGTTTTTTTGAGAAGTCAGTATAAAGAAAAAATACCAGTGAAAAAGGAGTTGTGGGTTTAACCAATCATTTTTTGTGTATTTATTTTTGTCATGTATCTGAGGGCATGACATGGAGTGAGCCCTTTTGGTGTATGCTTTGTGCTAAAAGTTTCCCTGTTCTCATTTTAGAGTGTTGGGAGGTATTGGGGTAATCATATTTGCTTTTTACTTTTGTAGGCTCTGCTTCTCGCATAGTTATTTAGCAAAGTAACTGTGCTTTACTACTCTTCGCTCAAATACACATCGATAGGTTATGTATGATCTAAAAAACAGACAGCCTATCAGGCTAATTAAGCTCATCTAAGAATTGTCAGGTTGCATACACATGAACAGCCAATAGCCAACAGCAAAAACAGCTACTGTTAATGTGAATAATAGTGAAAAATCCTGCGCCACAAAAAATTGGAAAATAATAAATATAAAAAAGAAAAATAATAATAAATAGAATAAGCTGCTATTCCCAAAAACTAAATGATATAATCACTAGTGCAAATTGAAAAGGAGATGGATGCGAAGTGCTAATTGTGGACTAAATAAACTAAAAAATAAGTGAAATTAGAAAAAAATTGGATAAGATTATGAAAATTTGAAAAGAGATGAATAAACACCAGCCTACCTAATTGAATTAAACTAAAAAACCATAAATCAAATGAGTAAACCCAGGAGTAGTTCCTAAGAGTGTACTATAATAATTAGGACCATTAGATAAAAGGTCTATGTATGTACTATGGTAATAACACCGATTGTGAACAACCAAACAATAGGTATATCGTGATGATCATAAAAATACAATTAAAAACCCTATTGGAACCACAAATAACTGAATCATGTGAGATACACAATAAGCATATAGAGAAGTGAAATAAAAGTTCATATAAGTGAAAATAAGTCCATATAAGTGATGACTCTGGTGAACAAGTCTTGGTAATAATGGTACTGTGAAAAATGACAGTAAAACACCTTCACTGTCTGTAGATATCACCCAAAGTGCTCAAGGGATGGGTGTCAGCTTACCAGATGTAGTTGACCTAATTAGTGAAAAAAAGGTCGAATGAGCTTTAGCAAGATATTGCTTGCTGCAATGGAGAGGACTGTAGACTGGACTCATTCCCTCACACCATGAGGAGCTCACGATAGGAATATGAAAATTGGTGGTGCCATTGCCTGGCACTGAGGCTGGATAGCATGACAAAGTGGATGGATGGATGTCCCGCAGTGAAGCGCTGGAAGCCGGCATGCGTTCCACCTACGACGGCAAGCAACCAAAACAACCGGATATGATGTGGTTGCGTGACCAAGTACCGCCTCGACGTACGTTTCGATAAACACATCTTCAGGAAGCATACTTGGTCACTACAGAGATGGAACTTAAGTATTCCTTGTTCATTACCATACGGGGAGGGAATTTGAATAATTAACAGCCTCAGCGCCGGTCAGGGCAAACTAAGCAGACTGACGTTTAACAGATACAAATTCTACCGTAATAGCGCAGTAAAATAACATTGGTAAAAAACATTAATTAAAACCTGGAAAAGTGTACAATTTCAATTGCATTAACCCACACTGGGAAAGTATAAAAAATGAGCCAGACTTGTAAAGATACCACTAGTTGGTGGCCCACAACAAGATAAAGAAAAAGACGAAAAAATCTTATGTTTAAATGGGAAAAAATAAGGTTTTTGATTTACAAAGAATGAATTCCTGGAGAGTTGAAAATTATTTAATTGATCTATAAAACAATAGACAAACTCCTCATAACAGAAGATGTACAAAAAAAAAATCTATGATGTATAACCTAGAGGGTGAGCTGGATAATTATTACTCATTGGTTAAAAAACAGTTAAGATCCAGCTCAAAGTTTAAACCCTGGGGCTGCATCGTATTGAGACAATACAGCCATTGCGTTTCGTTCTGAGAGACACCCTTTTTAAGATCCGTACCCCTCCAATGTGGGGTAATTTTGTCTATCCCATAAAAAGTTAGTAGACGAGGATCTCTGTTATGGAACATACGAAAATGTTGTGATATACTAAGGTTCAGAAAACCTTTCGAGATATGTGACATGGTTGGAGTTACATGTTATTAAGGGTTTTATGGTGAATTCCTGTTGGGTAACTTTAGATTAGAATTTAGTGATTTTCTTTCCTGCTCGTTGAGTGGGGCGGCAAGCTTTGCACCCTGTGCAGTAGTGAAAACCAGATCCATCAAGAAAAGTAGAGGGTCTTTTGGGAAGGTCTGGGACATTTGGAGCTATCATATTTCTTAATAGTAGTGCTCTCCTATTAATGAATTTTGGTTGCGAAGGAAGAATGGTTTGCAAATCTTTGTCTTTTAAAAGTATAGGCCACTATTTTTTTAAATTTTTTTCTACATTCCTATACTGTCTGTGGAACCCTGAAACAAATGTGAGGTCACCTTGGAAAGGAGGTGTGTCCTTAGGAATTAGTAGTGATTCCCTATCCATAGATAAAACTTGATTTTTTGTTTTTGTAAGATCTTTAAGGGAATAACCCTTCTCCCAAAATCTCTGAGTAAGTACCGCTGATTGTGTAGGCAAGTCACTTACGTTGTCACAATTTCTCCTGATACGCATATACTGGCCTTTGGGAACTGCTCCCAGCCATTGAGGGTGGTGGCAACTATTGGTTTGCACAAAGCCATTCCTGTCGGTGCCCTTGAAAAATGTCCTTGTGCCAATTCTATTCCCATTTTTCACCAAAGTGAGATCCAAGTAATTGATGGTCTCCAGATTCCATTCTGCAGTAAACTTGAGACCATATTGATTGTCATTCAAACATGTCCATTTCCAGGTTTTAATTCATGTTTTTTACCAATGTTATTTTACTGTGCTATTACGGCAAGATTTGTATCTGTTAAACAGCAGTCTGCTTAGTTTGCCCTGACCGGCGCTGAGGCTGTTAATTATTCAAATTCCCTCCCCATATGGTAATGAACAAGGAATACTTAAGTTCCATCTCCGTAGTGACCAAGTACGCTTCCTGAAGATGTGTTTAACGAAACGTACGTCGAGGCGGTACTTGGTCACGCAACTACATCATATCCGGTCCTTCTGGTTGCTTGCTGTCGTAGGTGGAACGCACACGCCGGCTTCCAGCGCTTCACTGTGGGACATCCATCCATCCACTTTGTCATGCTATCCAGCCTCAGTGCCGGGCGATGGCACCACCAATTTTCATATTCCTATCGTGAGCTCCTCATGGTGTGAGGGAACGAGTCCAGTCTACAGTACTCTCCATTGCATCAAGCAATATCTTGCTAAAGCTCATTTGACCTTTTTTTTTACTAATTAGGTCAACTACATCTGGTAAGCTGACACCCATCCCTTGAGCACTTTGGGTGATATCTACAGACGGTGAAGGTGTTTTACTGTCATTTTCACAGTACCATTATTACCAAGATTTGGTCACCAGAGTCATCACTTATATGGACTTATTTTCACTTATATGAACTTTTATTTCACTTCTATATATGCTTATTGTGTACCTCACATGATTCAGTTATTTGTGGTTCCAATAGGGTTTTTAATTGTATTTTTATGATCATCACGATATACCTATTGTTTGGTTGTTCAGAATCGGTGTTATTACCATAGTACATACATAGACCTTTTATCTAATGGTCCTAATTATTATAGTACACTCTTAGGAACCATTCCTGGTTTTACTCATTTGATTTATGTTTTTTTAGTTTAATTCAATTAGGTAGGCTGGTTTTTATTCATCTCTTTTCAAATTTTCATAATTTTATCCAATTTTTTTCTAATTTCACTTATTTTTTAGTTTATTTAGTCCACAATTAGTGCTTCCCATCCATCTCCTTTTCAGCTACTGGTAATGAACTACCATGGACAGCGTGCATACCATGTAAAATAAAATGTATATGGTATATGACAATATCTCAAGATAATAATAAACCACTGCCAGAAGCTATGTTCCCAAAGAAAGACTATTTATTATCCAAAAATGAAAAACATACTGGTATACTTAAAGCGGAGTTTCACCTGTTTTTTGAAAGTACAATTATGTACATGCCCATCCTAAACGCCATAAAAAATGGCAATCATTTTTTTTTTTTTTTTTTGCAAATAACTGCTTTTTACTTTTCTTCTACAGCACTTCCGACTTCCCCCGCCTAGGCGATTACATCAGTAGGCGATTTGCAAGGGCTCCTGGGATAGCGGTGTCATGTATCCCAGGAGTCCTTGTGAATCACCTAGTGACAAAATCTTGCATTATTTCCAGACTGGAAATCACACGCATGGGAGGACCGAGAGGTCATGATTGACAGGTTGCTGGTTGGGGTGAGAACTTTCAACGCCACCACCATTGCTATGGCAGCCTGTTGGGAAGAGAAAGAGCCACTCAGTGCGCAGGTGCAGAATCAGGAGGTGTATGCTGGGTATCCAGCTGCACCGAATCCCGGAAATACATAGGAGCAGGCTTCAGATGCCCAAATCCTTGATGGCCATTGCCTGCTTCCAATCAGATCAAGTAAGATATTACCTATTTACAAGTAACATGAAAGAGGACTCTTATGCTAATATCCAAATAATATAGTACAAGTACTAGGGATCACAGAAGTGCTTTTATCAAAAGAATGTTTAGAAGACTGAACTCCACTTTAACCCCATTAAAACCACCCACTACAGATCCTCAGTCTCATAAATATATATAGAAAAAACATATAACATATACAGCATATTTCCTCAAATGTGCCCCAAGGCACCTCTACCTACTGTTAAAAAATGGATTTTAAAACAGCTTACCTGTAAAATCCTTTTCTTGAAGTACATCATGGGACACAGAGCACCATAATAATGACTATCTGGGTTATATGCTACCTTTAGATGATTGGACACTGGCAACTGATAGTAAGAAGGTTCCTCCCATATAACTCCTCCCACCCGGGAAGTACCTTAGTTTTGTAGCAAGCAATGAAGATCCCAGAAAAGAAGGGAGGGACCTCTGTGTCCCGTGATGTACTCCAAGAAAAGGATTTTACAGGTAAGCTGTTTTAAAAAAAAATTTTTCTTTATTGTACATCACGGGACACAGAGCACCATAATAATGACTATCTGGGATGTCCTAAAGCAATGCATTTGAGGGGAGGGAACACAGTATTCCTAGACCCCATCCAGGCCCAGGGTAATAAAGCTGCTTGCAGCACGCTACGGCCAAAAACAGTCTTCCTTTGAGATCTAACATCCACCTGGTAAAACCTGATGAACGTATGAACCGAAGACCAAGCGGCCGCTTTGCGAACCTGAGCCACAGACACCTGTTGGCGCACTGCCCATGACGCACTAACTCCTAGTGGAGTGAGCTTTCAGATACCGAGGTGGAACCCTGTGTTTCAACCCATAAGCCTGGATAATGACATGGCGAATCCACCTTGAGTTAGTTGAACTAGTCACTGCCTGTCCCTTTTTAGGACCCTCCGGCAGGACAAAAAGGGAGTCAGTTTTTCGAAAAGGAGCTGACATCCTTAAGTAAACCTTGATCGCTCTCACCACATCCAGTGAGTGAAGCGACCTTTCTTCCCTAGACTTAGGGTTTGGAAAAAAGGAAGGTAAAATGATATCCTGATTCAAATGAAAATTGGAAACCACTTTAGTCAAAAAATCTGGATGGGGCGCATGACCACCTTGTCCTGATGTAAAAATAAAAAAGATTCTTCACAAGATAGGGCGGCCAACTCTGACACCCTTCTAGCCGACGTTATGGCCACCAAAAAGACCAATTTCCTAGTCAATAGGTTAAAAAGAATATGCTTAATAGGTTCAAAAGCTCTGGTTAAGCCACCCTTATGCCAGGGGCATAAGGGTGGCTTAACCGGTGGCCTTAAGTGCATTACCCCTTTGACAAAGGTTCGCACCATCCTCACAATCTCTGTGTACCAGGACCTCCTGGGCCAATCTGGGGCCACCAGGATCACTGGTTTCTGTTCTTCCTGTATCCTGCATAGCAGGTGCGGCAGAATCTGGATCAGAAGAAAAGCATAGATTAGGGAATACTGATCCCAGGGAACCACCAATGCTTCCGTCCCGACAGCAAGTGGATCCTTGGTCCTGGATACAAACCTGTCCAGCTTGGCTTTGAATCTGGATGCCAGAAGGTCCACATCTGGGATCCCCCAGTGCTGGCAGACTTCAGGATGAAGGGACCACTCCCCAGTAACAATTGCTGGCGACTTAGGTAGACTGCCCGCCAATTGTCCACACCCGGAATAAAGACCGCTGAAAGAAACGGCACATGCCTCTCTGCCCAAGTTAATATATGATTTACCACCTTTTGGGCCGCCTGGCTCCAGGTGCCTCCTTGGTGGTTGATGTATGCCACCACCGTGGAGTTGTCGGACTGGACTCAGACAGGAAGACCCCGCAATCTGGATGTCCAGAAAAGGAGAGCCAAGTGAGCTGCCCGAATCTCCAGCAGATTGATGGGCAAGGTCTTTTCCGCTTGGGACCATATTCCCTGGACGGATGCCTCTTTCAGGACTGCCCCCCAGCCGAGACGACTGGTGTCCGTAGTTACCACCTTCCAGGTTACAGGCGGGAAGGATTTTCCACCCCTCAAGTTACTGGTCTTCAACCACCAAGAGAGGTCCCGTTGTACCTGTGGGGATAGAGACATGGGACGATCCAAGGCTTGAACAGTCTTGTCCCAGGCCTCCAGAATATTTTTCTGGAACAACCTGGAGTGAAACTGTGCATAGGGAATTGCGCTGAAAGATGACACCATCTTGCCCAGTAATCTCATCACAGTGGAATCGAAGGCCTCTCTACTCCTTTGACTTTTTGGACCAGCTCCACTATGGAGTTGACCTTTAAGTGAGGTAAAAATACCTTTTCTTGAGTGGTGTCCAGGATCAGGCCCAGATATATCAAGACCTGAGCCGGACGGAGGGCTGATTTGTCCACATTCAGAATCCAGCCTAGGAACCTCAGAAAAGGAATTGTTGCTGTAACGTTTTCGACTAGGATGGAGCAAGATTGGTCCTTTTACAGAAGATCGTCGAGATATCCTATCACTGAGATCTTTTGGGACCTTAGGAATGCCAATATCGGGGCCAGAATCTTTGCGAAGACCCGAGGGGCCGTGGCTAGACCGAATGGCAATGCCACAAAGTGGAAATGACGCCCCTCTACTGAGAAACGCAGAAATCTTTGATGTGGACCGAAGATCGGTACATGCAGGTACGCGTCCTTAATGTCTATGAATGCTAAGTAATCCCCTTTTCTCAGGGATGCAATTACCGAACGGACCAACTCCATACGGAAGGACCGGACATTTAGAAAGCAGTTGAGGGACTTGAGGTCCAGAATGGGCCTTACCTCCCCATTCGGCTTTGGCACTGTGAAAAGGTTCGCGTAAAACCTCTTGAATCTTTCTTTGTGCGGAACCTTGACAATTACCCCTTGCTTTTCCAGATGCTCCAAAGCCAGGAACAGGCATTTATTTTTCTCCTGGATCTGAAGGAATTCTGGATACCAGAAATCGAGTTGAGGGAAATTCCCGGAACTCTATTTTGTAACCCTGTGTTACAGTGGAAATGACCCACCCCACCTATCCTGAACCAGTTTCCCTCAAGCATCTGAAAACAGCCGAAGTCTGGCCCCCACCCATAAGAGTGGGGGCGCCCCTTCACAAGGTAGACTTGGAATTGAACTTGGCTGGCTTTTGGGTCCAGGGTCTTTTTTGACCCTGAGGTTTTTTAAAACTAGGCGGCTGAGGCCATCGATACCGCTTGGGAGAAGAAGCACTTGACCCTGGAGCGTTGGGAATCTTAAAGGAAGGCTGCTTATTCCTTCTTTTAACAGGAAGAAATGAGCTCTTTCCTCCTGAGATCTTTTGGATATATTTATTCAGATCCTCTCCAAATAGGCGCTCTCCATGAAAAGAAAAAGCTGTGAGCAGCCTTTTGCATGGCGTCTCGGCAGACCAGTTCTTTAACAACAAGACTCTCAATACATATGCGCAAAGTAGTGCAAAACGAGACATCTGCTGGATCGAGTCCTTTAATGTGTCTACAGCAAAACATAAAGCACGAGGAAGTTCAGACAATTCGTCGGTAGATTCCTCCTGAAAAGGTAGGTTCCCAAACAACCTCTTAAAATGGTCCTTCAGGGACTGGCAAATACCGATAGCCTCAACTCCCAGCTGCACTGCTGACCCAGCTACCGCAAAGGAAACCTTTAGCAAGGATTTAATTTTTTTATCTGCCGGATCCTTAAACACCTGGGCATTATCCACTGGACAGGTTAAGCTTTTATTCACTGAAGAAATGGCAGCATCAACCAAAGGTGTATGCCACTCCTTCCTGAATTTTTCCTCCATAGGATATAAAAAGGAAAACCTTTTCGGAGGCAAGTATATCCTGTCAGGGTAGTCCCAGTCAAGGTAAATCACCTGCTCCAACAATGGGTGCAAAGGAAATGCCTGGGAAGCTTGCTGAGGTCGCAAGGATCCTAAAGTAGAACAGGAGAGTCCAGGCTCCTGCACTGGGGGTAACTTAAACCCAGCTCTTACCATTTCAGCTAGAGACTGGATAAACAATTTTTGGGATTGGGAGGCTGAAATTGGTTGCTCAGAACCTGAATCCTCCGCCGAGGAATCTTCAGCCTCTCCTTCCTCTTTATCCTTTACGGCCATTTCCTCCAAATCCTCTGCCCACTCTGGATCCAGATCACATGGACCCATCTGGCTAAGAGAATCCTGGTGCTCAAGTGACTCTCCACTGGGGCCAGGCTCAGGAGAGGGAGATCTATGACGTTTCTTCCCTCCCTGCGTTACTGTGGCAATCATACCCGCTATTTTGCCCTCAAGGCCAGCTAGGGCTGAAGCTATTTCATCCTTAGTAACATAAGCCAAGGCAGGGACATTGGTAGTGGCCACTACGCCTGACAAATGCAATGACTCAGCCAGGCCAGATGCCGCAGGTCTTTCAGGGGAGACTGAGGCTGCAGCAACCTGAGGTTGATCTCCTGTTTTCGAAGGAGGCACTTTAACCCCTGGACTTGCCCTGCTCCCCGTACCTCCTCTTCTGGAAAACATTGCTTACAAGGGTTGAGGAATACAAGTATTCCCTCTGAGCTATAGGCTGAAATACAGCATATAGCAGCTATCACAGCCTTATACAAAGACCCTTCAAACTTGTTGCAATTGTTCAACTCACGTGCCCCAGACCTCTGTATCCCAACCACGAGCTCTAGGAGTCCTGGCTCTTATGAGCCCATTAACTGATTCTGACAACCGGCATCGCCACGCATGGGCGCGTGCATACGCGCGCCCCCATGTGAACCCATGGTATGCACACCAGGGAACCCCCACGGCACATGCGCACACCCACGACGCACACAGAACACACGGCGCACAGGCATGCCCGTGATGCACACATGCACGCACACGGCGCACGCGCGGGAAACACCTGCATAAGTGCACACCGCCAGCTGTCTTCTGTAACCTCAGACACAGTGGGACACAAGGCACACGCAAATTATGACCTAAAAACATGATATAGAGGGAACAATAACAGTTTTTTTTTTTTTTAGGCATCCCAGAGGGAGTACTCACCGGTCCATGCTGCAGGGCCTGAGACAGGCCCAATCTTCCCCCATCATGGCGAGTAGCGCCTCTGAGGACCTTCAAGTACCGGGTCCCCCTTTATTTGGGGTCCACACCCTTGGACCTGTAAGGCACCCTTCTGGTTCCCTTGGGCAAGTAATAGACCAGGAATACCATTAACAAGGGTCCAGCGCCATAAAGGACACATTACAGGCAAAACCTCGTTCTTGAACCGAGGCTCGGGTACCATCCACTTTAGCATTCTTGCCATCCGAATGGATCTGATTATAACATCCTCACTGGGACATCATTGAAGAATTTGAAGAGCTTCAACAGCCATGACCATCACCCTCAAGACACTGGCAAAAAACTAAGGTACTTCCCGTGTGGGAGGGGTTATATGGGAGGAACCTTCTTAATATTGGTTGCCAGTGTCCAATCACCTAAAGGTAGCATATAACCTAGATAGTCATTATTATGGTGCTCTGTGTCCCGTGATGTAAGATAAAGAAATGTACAATATAAACAATCACAAAAACCACATCAAGACATATTCATTACCGGACCGAAGCATGAATGAATATATGGACACACTTCAGGCTCATGTCTTACTTGGCCCTTCCAATCGCAGACCACTTAATCACTTAATTAATGGCAAGATGAGGCACCAGTCTATTTTACAAAAATACTTCACTGGTTCACCATATTTGTTTTAACCACTTACCACAAAGACCAAGCCTTTTCTGGAACTTTTTGTTTAAAAAGTTTAAATTAGTATATTTTGCTAGAAAATTACTTAGAACCCAAAACATATAAATTATCTCACAAAAGTGAGTACACCCCTCACATTTTTGTATTTTATTATACCTTTTCATGTGACAACACTGAAGAAATGACACTTTGCTACAATGTAAAGTAGTGAGTGCACAGCTTGTATAACAGTGTAAATTTTCTGTCCTCTCAAAATAACTCAACACACAGCCATTAATGTCTAAACCGCTGGCAACAAAAGTGAGTACACCCCTGAGTGAAAATGTCCAAATTGGGCCCAAAGTGTCAATATTTGCCACTGGAGTCCTCTTCCACTCCTCCAAGACAGCATCACGGAGCTGGTGGATGTTAAAGACCTTGCGCTCCTCCACCTTCCGTTTGAGGATGCCCCACAGATGCTCAATAGGGTTTAAGTCTGGAGACATGTTTGGCCAGTCCATCACATTTATCCTCAGCTTTTTTAGCAAGGCAGTGGTCTTCTTAGAGGTGTGTTTGGGGTCGTTATCATGTTGGAATACTGCCCTGCTGCCCAGTCACCAAGGGAGGGGATCATGCTCTGCTTCAGTATGTCACAATACATGTTGGCATTCATGGTTCCCTCAATGAACTGTAGCTCCCCAGTGTCGGCAGCACTCATGCAGCCTTAGACCATGACACACCCACCACCATGCTTGACTGTAGGCAAGGCACACATGTCTTTGTACTCCTCATTAGGGATGAGCCGAACACCCCCCTGTTCGGTTCGCACCAGAACTTGCGAACAGGCAAAAAATTTGTTCGAACACGCGAACACCATTAAAGTCTATGGGACACGAACACAAATAATCAAAAGTGCTAATTTTAAAGGCTTATAGGCAAGTTATTGTCATAAAAAGTGTTTTGGGACCTGAGTCCTGCCCCAGGGGACATGGATCAATGCAAAAAAAGTTTTAAAAACTGACGTTTTTTCCGGAGCAGTGATTTTAATAATGCTTAAAGCAGTGGTTCTCAACTCCTGTCCTCAGGACCCACTACCAGGCCAGGTTTGCAAGATAACTGAAATACATCACAGGTGATATAATTTTCTGCTCAGTGATTGCGGTATTCTAGTCTGCATCTCCCCCAAGGTAATACTTAAAATCTGGCCTGTTGGTGGGTCCTGAGGACTGGAGTTGAGAACCACTGGCTTAAAGTGAAACAATAAAAGTGTAATATCCCTTTAAATTTAGTACCTGGGGGGGGTGTCTATAGTATGCCTGTAAAGGGGCGCATGTTTCCCGTGTTTAGAACAGTCTGACAGCAAAATTACATTTCAAAGGAAAAAAGTCATTTAAAACTACTCGCGGCTATTAATGCATTGCCGGTCCGACAATACACATAGAAGTTCATTGATAAAAACGGCATGGGAATTCCCCACAGGGGAACCCCGAACCAAAATTAAAAAAAAAAATGATGTGGGGGATCCCCCTAAATTCCATACCCGGCCCTTCAGGGCTGGTATGGATTTTAAGGGGAACCCCGCGCCAAAATAAAAAAAAAAAACGGCTTGGAGTCCCCTTAAAAATCCATACCAGACCCTTATCCGAGCATGCAACCTGGCAGGCCACAGGAAAAGAGGGGGGGACGAGAGAGCGCCCCCCCTCCTGAGCCTGGTATGGATTTTTGGGGGGACCCCATGTATTGCATTTGTTAAAAATATGATTTTTTTATATTAATCAGACATAAGATAAATGGGACAATATTACAATAGTGAGTTGGTTAGATTACTGTCAGTTTTTTGGCTTGAGTAGATTTCTCAAACAAATGCTGTTTTATACAATGGGGATAGATATCATTGTTGTATTTAATTGACAGTTCAATTAACAGGCTATTGTCTTTATAGCTACAGTACACAAGAAAGAGATTTACTCATTTGAGGGTTTTTTCAGCTCTCAAACTGAAAGAATGACCGTTAGATTACTGTCAGGTGTTGGCCTGATTAGACAATGGGTACGTAGATGCAGTTATCAACAGTCCATTGTTTCTACAGCTACAGTAAACAGGCATGTTTTCTGTTTGGTAGCTATGGCAAACAGCCTGACACATAAAAAGGGGGTGAGTAGGGACACAGACACACACACCATCATGCTGTAACATCAGAAGCAAGCCACCCATGATAGAAGAACAGTGCCTGATGCTCCAGGAGATTCGTTGCCAATGGAGATCACGAACATACAGTAACAGAAGATAAGTAACCTTTAAGTGTATTTGTACTATTATAGACCATAGGCTGTTTAGTTTGCTAGGCATTTTGCTTGTTATTGATATCTGTCAGTCTTGTATTGTATTCCTAATATTGTAATAGTTTTGTATGTACAGCATCTTTGTATAGTAAAAGCACATTTACACATTGCAGAAATCTCAGCATCCTTGCTTATACCACAGAGTAACCTTGCTAGATAGACGCAAGCAAAACATTTGGGGGCTCGTGCCGCGGTCTGTGCTATAGTTCAATTGAAGCAGGCCTGTTTTTCTGTAGTGTGTTGTGTAGCTTGTGCTAGGTAAAATGCTGCATAAGCTGTTTAGGAAAAGCAAGGCTGCAGAGGGTTCTGGTGGCCAGAAGGAAGTGTGCAGCTTACCTATCTGGGCCAGAGACAATGAGTGGGAGCCTCTTGCTAAAGAATTTGTGAAGTATGCTTCTCCCTTGAAGCTGACTTGGGGCGATAAAGTCTCAGATCATTTTGTAGATTTTAGCCTTAAGGGGTTGGATTTAAGTAAAAAAGAGAAGAGGACAGTGTCCACAGTGGGCTGGTATTTCCTTAATGCTATTTACACTGAATCACAGAGAAGGGAGAAGGCAGAGGCAGAAGTTAAGGTATTAAAAGACCAGCTAGCAGTTGCTTCAGAGTGTGTGCGTTCAACTGCTAGTCGGGCTGATGATTTGCAAGAGCAGTGTGCAGCCCTCATGACCAAATCAATTAATGCCTTAAGGAAAAAGAAGGGCCGTAAACCTGTTAGTAAAGCCAGGGTAAAATTGGGATTGTGAGGATGTGCTCTCCTCAAATGATAGTGAGGATGAGGAGATAGAGTTTGATATTTCGCATGATGATCTGCTAGTGCGAAAGAAAAAGTATGCCAGACCTCTCATTACTAAGCATAGGAAACGGCAACATGATAGAGAGGATATGGCAGATGGGGAAGTGCATTATCGCAACCCCAGAGATGTTGAATTTGAAGAAGTACGGGAGTTTACACAAACTGAACTCCATGAGCTGGCAAAACAATACAAACAAAGGTCTGGGGAGCCCCTATTGACCTGGCTCCTACGCTTATGGGATAAAGGGGCGGACAGTGTTGTTTTGTCAGGTAAGGAAGCAGTGACTATGGGAGTGTTAACCCATGATCCGCAATTGCGTCAGGCAATGCAAAAATCCTGAGAGTTTAGCGTGAATTTTTCACTGTAAGACCTCGTGAGAGATGGAATAGTCCCAGTATACGCTAGTCCTACTGACCTGGAAAATACCTACTCCTGGAGATCAATAGGAGAGGGTATTTCCAGGTTACGTGAGATGGGTTGTATAACCGGATTAAATACGTTTCCAGAATGGATGGGTCCAGATATGGAACCCTTTACGTCTGCTCTACGCTCTAAGTTGATGAAGTCTGCGCCATTTAATCTCAGGGCTCCATTATTGTCCTTGTTGGGAGGCCTGGGATTAAACAGCAAGATTCATGAAGCCACAACCCTTTTAAGCCAGTTGAGGGAGCTAGAGGAGATTAAAACAAAACCTGTCAGGGCAATAGATAAGGTCAAGGCCAAACAGGAAGAATACAAGCAAAAAAGAACAGAGAAGAAAGGGAATTGGGTAGAGAAGACAGGAGGTGAAGAGAAAACCAGGCTAGTTATTTCTAGGAAACAAATGTGGGTGGACCTATTAAAGGCAGGAGTACCTAAAGATGAGATAGATGGGATTTCTACTGCAGAAATGCTGAAGAGGTGGAAACATTTAGTAGGGAAAACTGTCAGGGTTAGAAACACTACTCCAAGTGAAGATAACAGCAGCCTGGACTTAGAGAAAACAGAACAGACCCCTCCTGTTAGCCCCAAACCAATTCCCAAAACTGAACATGAACCAAAATCCCTTTATCCTGGGGAGGAGTTAGAGAGAATCAGAAAAGGGGATCGGGAGGTTCCTTATCCTTTATGAAGGGAAGGTGAGTCTCCTGTAATAGCCGTGAGGGCAGTGACAGCAGGAGACCGATGCCCATATGCACCTGTCACTGTATGGTGGGGGAAGTCATCTTCTCCTACACATGTAATGGCTTTAGTTGATAGCAGAGCCAAAGTTACACTTTTGTAAGGTAATCCTTCCCATCACAAAGGAGAATTGATTTATGTAGAAGGTTTGGGAGGGCAAACTACACCAGCAGTTAAGATACGGGTGAAATTGGCTATTGGCAAGGAATCAGGATATATGACAAATGTTTTGGTATCAGAGTTACTCGAAAATATTCTTAGGATGGATGTACTTCAAGGTCAGTCAATTCAGACTGAAAGAGGTACATTCATATTTGGGTATCCTGATAAAGCGTATCTGGTTAGGGCGGTGAAGGCTGTGGTCAGAGGTCATGCGAAATGAACCCCTGTCTACATTCCTCCACCAGAGAAGCCAGTCTGTCTCAAGCAGTAAGGACTTCCTGGAGGCCACAAAGAAATTGGGGAGACTATTCAAGAACTGTTGAGAGTAGGAATCCTTAGACCTGCTGTAAGTCCTTTCTCCTCTCCGGTGTTTTCAGTAAAGAAACCTGATGAGACATATAGAATGACTGTGGATTACAGAGGTCTAAACAAAGTGACACCTCCATTGAAGTCAGCTGTTCCAGATATGAACTCAATTGTTGAGAAAATTGCTAAAGATGCAGGAAAATATCATGCTGTGATAGACCTGGCTAATGCTTTCTTTTCGAATTTCATAGACCCAGAGTGTCAAGACCAGTTTTCTATAGTGTGGGACGGCCGCAAGTACACTTTCACCGTGCTTCCTGAATACTATGTTCATTCTCCAACGATTTGTCATGGACTGATTGCCCGAGATTTAAGTACCCTGAATTTGAAAGTTGCTGTGTTTCCATACATTGATGACATCATGATCTCTGGGACAAAAGAAGATGTAACTGAAGCACTGCACCTGCTGATAGAGCACTTGGAGAACAGAGGGTGGGCTATCAACAGAGACAAAGTCCAAGGACCTGCCACAGAAGTGAAATTCTTGGGAATGATGTGGACTGGGCCGCAGAGGAAAATTCCAGAGACAGTTGTGCAAACTATCCAGGCGCTGTCGCCCCCTACTACCAAAAAGGAGGCACAGAAGTTCATTGGAGTTGTGGGGTTCTGGAGATTGTTCATCCCACATCTTGGACTGATTCTGAGGCCTATATATATTGTCACCAGAAAAAAGACTGAGTTCTCATGGGGTTCAGAGCAGCGGACTGCATTCCTGGCTGCTAAAGAAGCTATTTTGCAGCATCAGGGATTAGGACCCGTGAGACAAGGAGTACCATTTCAGCTGGATGTAGTGGAGCAGAATGGTACCATATCTTGGAGTCTATGGCAGCCAAATGAAAAGAAAGGACTGAGAGCAATACCCATTGGATTTTGGTCCAAACAACTGACAGGGGCACAGAAGAGATACACACCCCTAGAGAAGTACCTGTTTGGGGCCGACACGGCACTTCAACATGTAGAGACCATTACAGGAAAGGACACAGTCACCATCTATACTGCATTGCCAATAGCAGGATGGGTGAGAGATAATGGACTGACCACTAGGGCAGCTGTAGCCCAGAACCAGGCACTGATGAAATGGAAGTGATACCTTCAAGAAAGAGGGGGTATTGCAGCTGGGGATGTTGGAGATATTTCAAAACAGTTGGCTGGGCTTGTTACTTTTACCAGCACCCGGCCAGAAGAAGAAATTCCTGTGCTGCAGTCTTCCCCCATTCAAGAGGCTCCACCCTTTGAGTCTCTGTCAGAAGACATGAAGGCGTCAGTGTGGTTCACTGATGGTTCAGCCATAGTCACCTCGTCTGGACGTAAATGGACAGCAGCAGCCTACAACCCAAGTACAGACACAGTCCTGCAGGAGACCGGAATAGGAGGGTCCAGTCAGTATGCAGAGTTGAAAGCTGTGGTGATGACTCTTCAGGAGGATCCTTCTTCCCATGTCACTATCTACACTGACAGCTGGGCGGTTTTTAAAGGACTGACAACTTGGATTCCCACGTGGAAGTCCAATGAATGGATGATTCATGGAAAGGTGGTGTGGGGAGGCAAGGAAGTTTGGGACTACATCTGGAAGGAAGCTCACTCCGGCACCATAAAAGTGGGGCATGTTGATGCACATGTGCCCCTAGTCCCAGACTTTGAGAACTATAACAGAGCTGCAGATGAAATCGCCAAAGTGAAGGCAGTTGTGCCAAATGATCCTGTCTTGATGAACTTGGCCAACTGGGCCCACAAGCAATCTGGACATTTGGGGCAGAAAGCAACATATGAATGGTCACAGCAGAGAGGATTGCCTATATCCATGGACATGATAAAGACTGTAATAGGGAACTGTACAGTGTGTGGAGAAGTGTGACAATGGCCATTGCAAAAGTACTCCACCGGGTCGATTAAGAGGGGTGAGAGGCCTGCAGAGATCTGGCAGATCGATTTCATCGGTCCCCTGCCCCGGGGAAATAATGGACTGAGATATTGTTGCACTGCAGTGGACACCTATTCAGGACTTATGCTTGTTCATCCTTGCAAACGTGCAGATCAAGCCACTACACTTCAACTGCTCCAGAAACTTGTCGTTGCTTATGGTTGTCTAAAACAAGTGCAAAGTGATAACGGCTCACACTTCACCGGATCAACAGTACAGCAGTGGGCCAAAGATTCTGGAGTGTACTGGTTGTGCCACATCCCATACCATCCACAGGCAGCTGGTTTGATTGAAAGATACAACAGGCTATTGAAGGACCAGATACGCAAACTTACACCCACACATACACTAAGGGGGTGGGATCGGTCCTCACACAGGCAGTCATGTTGTTAAATTCTAGGCCAATAGCCAAAAGCACACCATATGAGAGAATGGTAGGGGCTGGGGCACAGATTCCACAGATTCCACACCTCTCTCGCAGAGTGCAGAGTTCAGTATTTATGTAAGGTTCCTGAAAGAACAGAGCTTAACAGATACCATGTTGCTGCTTCCCATGACATAGAAACCAAGAGTGATGTATCTGAAGCTGAAGCCTATCTAGGAATGAGAGGGAATCTGGCAGGAAGGTTTGAAGTTACATTTGCATTGACAGATGAGCTTCAAGACAGTGGCTGGGACTCTGATTGGTTAGTGGATACTTCTCAGCAAGAGTGGAAAGTGAGGCTACATAACAGCAAACCTTCCAAAATAAACAGCAGTGATCTTCTGGGAAATATCAGTATATTTCCTCTCCTCCCTATTGATGTTCTTTGGGAGGGTCAGAAGTAGGTACAGGCAGGGGGCAAAGTGTTAGTCAGATATCCAGGCAAGAAGCCACTTAGAGGAGAGATTTTAGCTGAAGGGCCTGGATCTACTGTTTATGTATTATTAGAAGGAACAGATAATCCGCTTTGTTTTCCACTCCACAGGCTGTCTCCAATTTGACCCATAGGAAGACCAGAGAAAAGTGGTTACATGATGGAAAAAATGACGGAAGATCGCAAGAGCTGTGGAGAGCAAGGCCTTTGATGTATTACAAGCCTGGACTTGTTTCTAAAGAACTTTAGAATGGACTTTCTAATGTTTTTTTTTTAGTTAAAGACTGAAACACCTTCTCAGTGACAGAAATGGGAGGTGTTGCATTCAAGGAAATTAATGTTTAGAATGAGTTTAGTAATGAAGAGATTTTGTGTGTAGTCTGAGAAAAAAAAATCTAGGGCGGAATGTATTGCATTTGTTAAAAATATGATTTTTTTATATTAATCAGATATAAGATAAATGGGACAATATTACAATAGTGAGTTGGTCAGATTACTGTCAGTTTTTTGGCTTGAGTAGATTTCTCAAACAAATGCTGTTTTATACAATGGGGGTAGATATCATTGTTGTATTTAATTGACAGTTCAATTAACAGGCTATTGTCTTTATAGCTACAGTACACAAGAAAGAGATTTACTCATTTGAGGGTTTTTTCAGCTCTCAAACTGAAAGAATGACCGTTAGATTATTGTCAGGTGTTGGCCTGATTAGACAATGGGTACATAGATGCAGTTATCAACAGTCCATTGTTTCTACAGCTACAGTAAACAGGCATGTTTTCTGTTTGGTAACTATGGAAAACAGCCTGACACATAAAAGGGGGTGAGTAGGGACACAGACACACACACCATCATGCTGTAACATCAGAAGCAAGCCACCCATGATAGAAGAACAGTGCCTGATGCTCCAGGAGATTCGTTGCCAATGGAGATCACGAACATACAGTAACAGAAGATAAGTAACCTTTAAGTGTATTTGTACTATTATAGACCATAGGCTGTTTAGTTTGCTAGGCATTTTGCTTGTTATTGATATCTGTCAGTCTTGTATTGTATTCCTAATATTGTAATAGATTTGTATGTACAGCATCTTTGTATAGTAAAAGCACATTTACACATTGCAGAAATCTCAGCTTCCTTGCTTATACCACAGAGTAACCTTGCTAATTTTGGCCGGGGTTCCCCTTAATATCCATACCAGACCTGAAGGACCTGGTATGGAATTTAGGGGGACCCCCACGTCATTTTTTTTTTTTTATTTTGGTTCGGGGTTCCCCTGTGGGGAATTCCCATGCCGTTTTTATCAATGAACTTTTATGTGTATTGTCGGACCGGCAATTCATTAATAGCCACGAGTAGTTTAAATGACTTTTTTCCTTTGAAATGTCATTTTCAGACTGTTCTAAACATGGGAAACATGCGCCCCTTTACAGGCATACTATAGACACCCCCCAGGTACGAAATTTAAAGGGATATTACACTTTTATTGTTTCACTTTAAGCATTATTAAAATCACTACTCCCGAAAAAACGTCAGTTTTTAAAACTTTTTTTTGCATTGATCCATGTCCCCTGGGGCAGGACCCAGGTCCCCAAACACTTTTTATGACAATACAATGAATATAAGCCTTTAAAATTAGCACTTTTGATTTCTCCCATAGACTTTTAAAGGGTGTTCCATGGCATTCGAATTTGCCGCGAACACCCCAAATTGTTTGCTGTTCGGCGAACTTACGAACTGCCAATGTTCGAGTCAAACATGAGTTCGACTCGAACGCGAAGCTCATCCCTACTCCTCACCTGGTTGTGGCCACACATGCTTGACACCATCTGAACCATATAAGTTTATCTTGGTCTTTAAGACAAACTGCGGCTGACAATTTAAAAAAAGCGGGAAGGGAAACAACAACATTAATAAAAAAAAAGGACGCAGCGAGAACAAAAATGAAATAAACTGGCGCTAACACAACTGAAAAAACTAAAAAAATAATAATAATTATAAAAAAGGGGGAACACCAGCATCACAGTAAGACAATCTGCAGCTTAGAATTGAAAAAAGGGAACAGGGGAACAACAACAATAATAAAAAAAAAAGGATGCAGCGACAAAAAAAAAAAATGAAACGTGTTGCTTGGTGCACTATAAACTTTGTACAATTAGGGACTGCCGCTGGCACAAATTGAAAAGACTAACAAAAATATATATATATTAATAAAAAAGGGGGAAAACCAGCGTCACAGTAAGAAACTGCGGCTGACAATTTAAAAAAAGGGGGCAGGGGAACAATAGCAATAATTAATAAAAAGAACACAATGACAAAAAAAAAAAAGAAAAGAAATGTGGTGCTTGGTGCACTATAAACTGTGTACAACTGGGGACTGCCACTGAGACACATTGAAAAAAAAAAATATTAGTGAAAAAGGGGAAACACCAGCATCGCAGTAGGACAAACTGTAGCAGGGGAAAAACAACAATAATAAAAAAAAAGGTTGCAGCAACAGAAAAATAAAAAAAAATGAAATGTGGTGCTTGGTGCACTATAAACTGTGTACAACTGGGGACTGCCGCTGAGACACATTGAAAAAAAAAATTATTAGTTAAAAAGGGGAAACACCAGCATTGCAGTAGGACAAACTGGAGCAGGGGAAAAACAACAATAATAAAAAATAAGGTTGCAGCAACAGAAAAAAAAAATGAAATGTGGTGCTTGGTGCACTATAAACTGTGTAGAATTGGGGACTGCCACTGAGACACATTGAAAAACAACAACAAAAAAATATTAGTTAAAAAGGGGAAACACCAGCATCGCAGTAGGACAAACTGTAGCAGGGGAAAAACAACAATAATAAAAAAAAAAGGTTGCAGCAACAGAAAAATAAAAAAAATGAAATGTGGTGCTTGGTGCACTATAAACTGTGTACAACTGGGGACTGCCGCTGAGACACATTGAAAAAAAAAATATTAGTTAAAAAGGGGAAACACCAGCATCGCAGTAGGACAAACTGGAGCAGGGGAAAAACAACAATAATAATAAAAAAAAAAAAAAAGGTTGCAGCAACAGAAAAAAAAAATGAAATGTGGTGCTTGGTGCACTATAAACTGTGTATAATTCGGGACTGCCACTGAGACACATTGAAAAACAACAACAAAAAAATATTAGTTAAAAAGGAGAAACACCAGCGTTGCAGTAGGACAAAATGGAGCAGGGGAACAACAACAATAATAAAAAAAAAAGCTGCAGCAACAGAAAAAAAAATGAAATGTGGTGCTTGGTGCACTATGTACAATTGGGGACTGCCGCTAATACACATTGAAAAACTAAAAAAAATATATACCGTATTTATCGGCGTATAACACGCACCGGCGTATAACACGTACCCCAATTTAGGAGGGAATTTTAAGGAAAAAAAACTTTTAGGAGGGAAGTTGAAGGGAAAAAACTTACATTTAAATGCCCATCATTGCAGCCTTCTCAGTGCAGCGTTGCCCCAGTGCAGCCATGTCAGTGCAGCCTTGTCAGTGCAGCCTTGTCAGTGCAGCCTTGTCAGTGCAGCCTTCCCCAGTGTCCATTGTAGCCTTATCCCAGTGCAGCCTTGCCCCAGTGCCGCCTTCCCCAGTGCAGCCTTGTCAGTGCAGCCATGTCAGTGCAGCCATGTCAGTGCAGCCATGTCAGTGCAGCCTTGTCAGTGCAGCCTTGTCAGTGCAGCCTTGTCAGTGCAGCCTTCCCCAGTGCAGCCTTCTCAGTGCAGCCTTCCCCAGTGCAGCCATGTCAGTGCAGCCATGTCAGTGCAGCCTTCCCCAGTGCAGCCTTGTCAGTGCAGCCTTCCCCAGTGCAGCCTTCCCCAGTGCAGCCTTTCCCAGTGCAGCCTTCCCCGGTGCAGCCTGTCCCTGCTTCAAAATCGCCGACCGCGATTTGAAAATGGCGCCGCCGGCGCCGCAATACACAGAGCCGGTCCTCGGGTCTTTCCGGCGGCTCTCGTTTACTTTCGGTTCCACTCGTAGTCCCGAGCGGAGCTATCCGAGTATTTTCGGATAGCTCCGCTCGGGACTACGAGTGGAGCCGAAAGTAAACGAGAGCCGCCGGAAAGAGCCGAGGACCGGCTCTGTGTATTTCGGCGCCGGCGGCACCATTTTCAAATCGCGGTCGGCGATTTTAACGTTTTGACAGCTCCGGATCGCAGGGCATCGGCGTATAACACGCACCTGCGACTTTCCCCTGATTTTAAGGGGAAAAAAGTGCGTGTTATACGCCGATAAATACGGTATTAATGATAAAGGGGGAACACCGGCATCACAGTAGGATAAACTGGGGCAGGGGAACAATAACAATAATAATTTAAAAAAGGATGCAGCGAAAAAAAGAAAAGAAAAAAAATGAAATGTGGTGCTTGGAGCACTATATGTTGTGTAAAATTGGGGACTGCTGCTGACACAAATTGAAAAAGTAAAAAAATAGAAAATGAGGAACACCTGCGTTGCAGTAAGACAAACTGTGGCTGACAATTTTAAAAAAGGAAACAGGGGAATGCAGCAACAACAAAAAAATTGTGTATAGAGCACTAAATGTAATGCTGTTAACACTTCACTTTACTCACACTACACTAACTCTACACTATCTCTACACTACACTAAAGCCTCGTACACACGATATGATTGTTGACAGGGGATTGTCTATTGACCGACTGTTGTCCTAAAATCTTTCAGTTAGTACGCTCCTTTTGAAAATTGTTGTCCAACTTTCGGCCAACAAATGGTTGGCAGGCTAGTAAATTTTCGGCGGACAACAGTTTGACGTCTGATTTTCGTATGGTCAGTACACAAATCCGTCACACAAAAGTTGAAAGTACAAACACGCATGATCGGAAGCAAGGAACGAGACGGAAGCTGTTGGTCTTGTAAACTAGCGCTCGTAACAGAAAATTAACATTCGTGACGCGGCAAATTATGAAATGTCGAAATGCAGCGCACATTCTCTTCTTCTTTAATTGGATAATAATGAAGCTGCTTTGCTGGTGATACTGATGGAGTTTTGGCAAACGTATTTTAAAAGGCATTTTTTTTCTAGTGATATCAAGAATATTATTATAATGCTTGTTTGTTTTTTTGGGCAAATTACCAAAACACCATTATCCCAAAGTTTTTAATATCAAAAATACATCTATGTTGGTCTCCCTTGTTAATTTTACATTGCATTTTTTTAAATGCAACTGCCTACTCCCAAACTGTCATTAAAAGTAAAACACATAGCCAAGTATTATTCTACACAATTTTTTTTATTGTGCAGAAAAAAAAATAAAACTAATTAAATTAGATATGCTATCTGCCATCCAAATACAAAGAACTTAATCAAAAAGTGCATTCTATGCATACAAAAATATAGAAAATATAACAAATAAAATCATTATTAAAAAAAAATATATATATATAATAGAAATTAGTAAGTGGTGAAGGGGTTAAAATCCCCAGTCCAGTGGCCTTGTTGGGGGTCTTGTGGCTGGTATGCCGCTGACCGCCATGCTGCTGTGGTGGGTGGGGTGGCTGTGGTGTGTAGGTTGGCTATGGAGGTGGTGGAGGTGGTGCCACAAAATCTGAAATGTGGGTGCTTTCAGAAATTATGGCCCCTCATCCCCTTGTTGAGGAGCTGCAGGATGAGTTCCTCATACCTGCTCCTTTGCTCACTGGCCATCTGCCTTAATTTATTGGTGGTCACACACCCAAATGCCTCAGACTTATCTGGGTCAGTACGGAGCGCAGTAGTGGCCTGGCTGAGAAAGGAAACTGTGGCCTCCTCCAGATTCCTGCTCTTCCTGGCCCTTTTAGCAGAAGGGCATAGGCGAGGGATCTGGGACTCTGTCTGGCTGCAGGCCGCTGGCTCCTCCAGACTGACACTTTCCTGTGTATGAAAATGGGACATAATTAGAATCTTTTTTAGGGATTTGGTCATCAATAACACACAATTTTGATCTCCTCACTGTTGCAAATTGAATGTGGAGGAATAGAAAAAACTATCTTTCTGACCCCAGCATTTTTCATTCTTGTTCAAATCATTTTTGGTCACTACTGTCTATTGAAATGGAAACCACTTTGTTAAGGCAGACATATTTTACCAATAATGTTTAGTTATCATCATTGTATTTTTGGATACAAATATGTTCAACAATGCTATACCTGGGTCAAGCTGGGAACCTTCACATCTTCATCCTGCACATCAGGACCTGTGTGGACCTCAGGAGCTGTGGCCTCAGCAGAGGTTGAAGGGAGCGTAGACAGCAATGGCCTGGGTTCTGTCTAGTCTGTCAAAAACCGCAGGCTGTAGTAATACCACAGCCTGGGGACATATAGGTCATCCGCTGCTGCTCCTGACCTCTCAGATTCCAGGACCTTGTTCAGCTCCCTTTTAAATGTACTCCTCATGTTAGCAATCTTTTGCTTTATATAGTTGTTGTCTGCCCTGGGGTACACTGGTTTGACCAACTCGACCAGTTTCTCCAAAGCTGCCTTCCTCAATCTTTAATTGGAGTAATCTCTACTCTTGACCTTCGAGAGACAGGGCAGCTCCGGGTACAGGTCAATGACTTGGGGTAGAAATCCAGGCAAAGTAAATTTATCAGTCATGATAAATGATATGATGCCTGCAAGACGGAACACAAGACAAACCATAATGCTTAACCCATTAGCTGATCCCAATATAGACCTCAATTTAAGCAGTATAGGCCACTACCCACCTATGCCCCAATTTCCAATTGTACGTTTGTTTTATGCCTCCTTTCTTGCATTGGCGATCGTTTGTCCTCCACTCCAAGATCGTTCCTATGGCCGTTCCATCGACCGTGCATTCTGGCTTTATATAGACTGCGCATGCGTCAAACCTCGCTCTCAGTGCATCATGACACTGGGGCGTGACCATCTCTCTTCTGCATGCAACACACACGGCGGAACATTCGGGAGGGACAACATGGCGGATTCTGAGGATTACAGCAAGCCCCACGGAGGTGGAGCTCTAGGAGGCACAAAGCAACCCCCATGAGCAAGGGTGAGATGGTGGAGATGGTGTGCATCCTAGAGAAGCACGATTACGACTGCAAGCTGCGCAATTACGAAAGGCCCAACAGCCGAAAGGACATAATTTTGGAGAAGGTCATCGCCGTTTTGCAGTGCGAATTTTCGGTGGAACGATCAAAGGACCAAATCCAAAAACGATGGTCTGATCTCAAACACCGTGAACAAGACCAGATGGAGTATATGCAGCAGTTTATAAAAAAAAAATAAGCAATATTTATATCTAAACAATATGTATATGTGTAAATTAGCTGTCTGTATATGTTTTAGTAGCTCTAGAGAATTCTATATAAGCTTTTCTAAAATCTTTGTATGACTTGGGATTCCAAAGATGAAGGTAAATATAAAGCATATATGAACATTTTTATTTGGTCATGTTTTTGGACATTACTTTTTTTTGGAACCTATTGTTTTTTCTTCTTTTAACAGGGAGGCACCAAAAAAGGAGCCTCCAGCCAAGCCACTACAAGGGATGAAGGGAGGCTACCCTCACTCGGGCCCCAACAGGGGAGGCAATAAGGCCATCTTCCCCCCAAAAACGTAAGTGCCAACTTCAAACACACTCATTTAGCCACCGACAACAGTGTTTCTAGGTGGGCCAAAGGCCATGGGCTTAGGGCGGAAGGGGTAAAGAACACTTTCTGGTTGCTGCCTGGCTCATCAGTGCCCATTAATGCAGCCTTGTCAGTGTAGACGTGGGTAGAGGAGGCGCCCCGGGGCTCCCAGTCACACAGAGTCACGCCTGCTAGGATGGTCATTATATATCCTGTATCCCATAGAAGACAAGAGGGGAGGGGGGTAACTGCAGGACTTTTTCAATGTTGACACTTGTCAAGTGTTTGCCCTCTGGAAAATGCCATCACCTTCCCTTTTCTATGCATTTTTCACAGGAAAAAAACAGAGTGCAGCATGATGGAGTCCACTAGTCAGGAGCAAACATTGACATCAGACCAAGTGCAAGGTTGGTAAACTAATGCAGCAAAATGGATGATAGAAACAGATGTGACTTGGGGTGGCTTAATGAATGTTGTATTGTTTCTTTTTAGAGGAAAGTGACTGTGGCAGCTCACCCAGGATGTTTCTTTGGAGCCATGGGATCTGACTCCTGGACCCAGCACAGACATTGCTATTGTGGTCGACAAATCCCCTGACGCGAGTCACAGTGAGGGCCAAAGCGAACCAGAAGAGGAAGAAAGTATTCGGGAGCCTCTTGTTTGTGCAAGTAAGTATTCTTGGAATCTTGTTTCAAATGTGTATACATGTCGAGTGTTTAGATGTCCAAACCAAACACCCATTCCACACGTTACCAAAGTATGTAGTGCCTTAACATAAGCATGGAGAAGGAAGAGGTGGAAGGAGCTGGCAGTGTTGCTAGGTACCCAAGTTTGGGAGACCCAGGCACCAGGGCCAAGATTACAGAGTAGTTGCAGTGTATACATTCCTAGTAGCGTAGGTTTCCGAAGGGCAAGCAGGTTGCAAGCAACAATAGACTGGGTTGGTCAGATTTTTCCTGAATTTTGACTAGTAAGGTGACCATATCTCACTATGTAGGGCCTCAGCCACTTGACCATTGTTCCCTTAATACTTTTTTACTCTTCTTACTAGGTCATGCTTTTTCACGATGTACTATTGGCAGAATGGGTGCAGATATGTTGCATTGTTTGAAGGACCTTGAGCAAATCAAAGAGGCAGCCACTGTTTTACAGTGAAGTATAAGAGATTTTGTAACAATGCTTGCCAAATTTTAATTTCCTCTTGCCTGGTCTGAAGTTTATTGTTCCACTTGTTGGCTCCTGTTTGCCCTTTAATAATTACAATGTTTTAATGACTTATGTTTTAATGACTTTTAAATGTGAAAGTTTAGGGACAGAACTCAGTATATCTACACTCCACTCCTCTAGGTGAACCACCAGGTCCTGTTTTCTATATTTTCCTCAGTCTAAAAACAACTGTGCGAATTACTAACAGTAAAAATGACAACATCACCTGTGCCAAATTCATGAATTCTTGAAATCATAACCTGGGTTTGCATCTTGAGGAGGAGAGTTGGGAAACACTGCCCTAACTAATGATAATTGTATTGTTTATGTGTATTTTAGAATCTAAAAGCCCAAATTTTAAGGTGCCCCTCAAATTGGGCCTTAACATTCTTATTCCCCCATGATCCCATGCCTAAAATGTGTGTAGTTCCATACATCTATTTTTCAAAAACCCCAAAACACACAGTGTGTCAACATGTGCTATCTCCCATCACAGGGTAACAATGGACGCGTTTTGGGGGTGCAAACCCTTCCTCATAACTAAAGTAGCTCAGAGGAAGGGTTGCACCCCCGAAACGCGTCCATTGATACCCCATGATTGAAGATAGCACATGTTGACACACTGTGTGTTTTGTGGGTTTAGAAAAATAGATGTTTGTAACTACACACATTTTAGTCATGGTATCATAAGGGACATTTAATTGTAATGCCTCTACATGTACGTGGCTTCAAATTTTGACTTCTACAGGGGTGAGATCACCCCATCTGAGGAAGGCAAAATCCACACAGTCTTGGGATACTATAATGTCTCATTTGGCCTTCACTTTTTCAAACTCGAACTTTGTAATTTACTGAGTTTGGGATTTGTATCTAATGTTTTAGAACATGCCTGTTTAGCCACAACAAAGGAGAAATAATGAAAAACATTGTTATACATGTTATACACCAAGATGTTGGTTTGTTTTAAAACCTTAAAACGCACATGTGAATGTGCTATGAATAAAATGTTTTTTACTAAACAATGTGTGGCATATTACCGTATTTATCGGCGTATAACTCGCACTTTTTCCCCCTTAAAATCAGGGGAAAATCGTGGATGCGTGTTATACGCCGATCCCTGATCTCCGCTGATTGTGAGTGGAGCGATCGCCGCCAAGATACACATAGCCGAGTGTACTCGGCTCTTCTCAGCTCCACTCACAGTCATGCCCAGTCCCGCCATTGGACCTGTGTTATGTCCATCATAGGGCGGGACTGGGCGTGACTGTGAGCGGAGCCGAGAAGAGCCGAGTACAATGACAAGGCTGCAATGGACACCGGGGGCAAGGCTGTGCTGGGGCAAGGCTGCACTGACAAGGCTGCAATGGACACTGGGGCAAGGCTGCACTGGGGCAAGGCTGCACTGACAAGGCTGCAATGACACTTACAAGGCTGCATTGATGGGCATTTAAATGTAAGTTTTTTTTCCCTCAAACTTCCCTCCTAAAAGTTTTTTTCCTTAAAAATCCCTCCTAAACTTGGGGTGCATGTTATACGCCGATAAATACAGAATTTCATTGCTCAATACCAATGTGTTTTGTAAGTTGTTGTATTTACAGTGACAATGTGCTCTTAAATGTGGACAACTCCTGCAATTTTAGGCCTCCAAAAATGTTGTAAAGGCGTAATGTTTTTGAACTTCATGCATTAGATCCATTAAGAGTAAAAACATTGTGTGTGTGTGTGTAGCAGACCCACAGCACACCATAATAGTTAGCTGAAGAAGATATTGTCACCTCATATAGCAATTAAGGTACATTTGCACTATTGGAGCAAATGGCCAAAATAAAGCCCATTTGGGAACATATTAGACATATAAGAAACACAGACAACAGTAGTTCAAATGAAATAGGAGTTTATGATCTACAAAAAAATTATAAATGATTTGCTGCCAAGCCACTACCCCTCTACCCACAAAATATTCCAGGTATTTCTGATGTAAATCTCTGGCAATTTGTGAGGGCAATATAGCACGGGCATTTTAAATAGCCGTCAGCATGCCCACAGACAGACGAGCTGCAACCTCTTCAGCTGGGCGTGCCACTGCAGGGTCCACATCACTTGAAAGTGAGGCTAGGTAGCTGGTAACATGCCTCCTTAAAAAATTATGTAGCATACAGCAGCACAGGACCATATGGTTTATCTTGTAGAGTGCCAGGTTGATTGGAGTCAAAAACAGCCTGAAACGACTCGATAGGATGCCAAAGGCATTTTCGACCACCCTTCTGGCACAAGAGAGCCTGTAATTGAAGATTATCTGTTCTGGGGTGAGGTTCCTCATAGGAAACAGCTTCATCAGATGTTCCCCCAGAGCAAAGGCCTCATCTGCCACAAAAACAAAATTGAGACCCTTAACATTCTCCTCAGCAGGTGGCAAGTTTAAGGTGCCATTCTGGAGCCACTTGTAGAACTCTGTCTGCATAATCACCCCTCTGTCAGAGTTGTGGCCATTCTTCCCAACATCCAAATATAAGAACTCGTAGTTGGCAGACACTACGGCTAGCATGACTATGCTGCAAAAGTCCTTATAATTAAAATAACAGGAGCCAGAGTTGGGTGGTGGTACAATCCGGACATGCTTGCCATCAATAGCAGCACCACATTTGAGGAAATCCCACGGATGATGGAACTGGGCTGCAATGTCCTACCAGAGAAAAAAGAAATCACTACTTCTGTACATAACATTGCAAGCAGATTTGACCCAAAATGCTTAGCCGAAATAAGGATACACTTAAATGAGTATTTAAAGACAAAAGTGGAAGGTCAACTTATCTGATTCCTCCCCCCGTCTGGTGGCCCATTAGACAAATTTTAGGGGGGTAATGGGTAGATGTTTTGGACAGGTAACCCTCTCCACTTCCATAAGATCTGTTTGCATAAATAATCAGTGATACTTTGGCTAGCCCCTCCTTTTTTTTTTTTTTTTTATTGGCAGCCCAGTGGACAGGTAAGAAAATCTAGATACACACTGTCCAAATTGCAGCACATGTTGATATTATGATTTAAACAATCAATATAATAGGAGACAAACACTTAATAAGTTTAAATTTGTAGGTAATCAGGCAGGTCCTTGCACTACAAGTTTTGGTGAATTTATACAGTAATGTAAATACAAAAGAGGGATAGTGTGTATGGGTTTTGCAAAGTCAGCAGATAGAGTATTTGGATCTGTTGACTTAGCATTTTTGGGGGGGAGGGAGGGTTCAAAATGAGTCTGGGCCCCCAAAAATGGCCTCTTGCACTCTGCCTAAATTTGAGGACAACAATAACATTTGCACACATTTTAGGGGTTGTCTAGGGTAACCCCAAAATGTAGCTGACAAAAAACATTGTTAAGTTACTAGGCTAGATGTGTATGGGCCCAGGATAGCATGCTGGGGAGGTTAGTGACAGAAAATATGCATGTAGGCCAAAAAAGGAGCAGCAAAAGCTTACAGCATGCATGAGGACAAAGAGGACATTGACAGCATATTACAATATTGATAATTATGTAATCAACAAATTAATACAATACATTAGCAAACATAAATACATAGAATGTGATCTAAAAGGTAAAAACTTACCCTAATATAGTCCTTCTGCAGGACTTGAATGATGGCTGAGCAGCTCTGGAATAATAACTCCAAGAGCCGGGGGGAGAGCCCAGTCGTAAACTTGAGGTCCTGGAGACTTCTCCCCATCACCAAGTCCTGCAAGGTGGCTATGAGTCTTTGCTCTGGAGTTATGGAAAGCCTCATACATGTGTCCTGCTTCTTAATATAGGGGGACACCAATGCCAAGATATGGAGAAAGCAGGGGCCCGTCATCCGGAGATAATTCCAAAAATCATCAAAATTATTCTCCTGGAGCTCCCGCACCAATGGCATATGACATAATTGGTCACGATTAAGCAACCAATTTTTGGTCCAAGAACTCCTCCTGTTCAAGGACTGGACTTGGGTCAAAGCAATAATTCCTAGCCCAATAATCACACGTTCTCTCCTCCAATTGCGCAACATGGCTGGTTAACGAACGGCTGTTCAGAAACAAACTGAAAAGCACGAATCAACACTCACCAAACTTCTACTAACATGAAATTAGCAGAAGGAGCCCAAAGGGTGGCACTTGAGAAATTAACTTCCTCTTTATAGTCTCGTAGTATGTCTAGTACATTACTACATTTGTGTTGTCGACTGACAATTTGTGTACCTTTAGTATGCAAGACAAGATCCTGGCACGCGCCCTTTTGACAAAAATCAGATGCTCGGTTGGCCAGCAATCATATCGTGTGTACGAGGATTAAGACTGTAAACTCAGTCACAATAACACTAACTAGCTATCACAGAGCCCTGTTCTATCTCCAACAACACACTAGTGTGGGGTGGTACTATGAGTTCTATGCCCTGATTGGGCAAAGCCTTGCACCTAACCAGCAGTCAGTGCATTGCTTCAGCCAATGAGAGCCCTAGAATGCATTATGCAGTGCGGCGAACATCCCGCTGAGCGTCCCAATGGGCGGTGTTCGGGGCCAAACCAATGCTCGGCCCGAACAGCTCAACCATCTCTAGTTGCCACATACAGTGTTTCTGTAGCCGGGCCTCATTTGCAAAATGTGTAGCACTCGCTGCATTGTAAATCATGCTCTGTGATTTCTGGAGTAAAACCTGTCTGGTTTCTCCTTGTTGAACTGTTGCCTAATTCTAATGTTGCTTTTTAAATTAAAGTTGACTATTGTTGACCCAGTTCAAAATATGGCCTATTTCAAGTGTTTAACCCTTTCTGGACCAAGCTTATTTCTGACACTTGTTTACCAGTTAAAATCAGTATTTAGTGGGGGGCGTGGCTAGCCGGCGCGGTGTATGGACGCTCACTGAAAGAGCTCCTCTCTGCCAAGGGCCATTAGACACTCAAACAGCGACTTACAGCCTAGCAATTTTACTGCCACCAAAGCGGTTCAGCTGGGGGAACATCAAGGATGACTTCCAGGAAAAGAAAAGAGGATATTTACCCCAACAAGCTGCCAGATTACTTCATGTGGCAGCGGCGGTCTCCTGAGCGAGATGGCGGCGGCAAGCAGGGGAAAGGCACACGAGGCTCTCACACACAGAACGGCGCTGCACAGGGGAGAAGATCAAGCAGAGCTTACACTTCACCCACCGCTGAGCAGTACTCCCTGCCTCCCTCAGCCTCATCCAGCCCAGCCAAAAGCAAGCCAAAGTTGGATCACACAGAGGAGGATGATGAAGAGGTAAGCTTGCACTCATCTCAGGATGATACCAGAGAACTACAAGACTCCATAACTGACTTACCCACCGCTAATACACCAATAATGGACACTACACTTAAAGATATGTTGATATCTCTCAGATCAACATTGCATGCTGACATTCAATCACTGACTAGACAATTTAAGTCTGAAATATCTTCAGTGAACAAGAGAATCTCACATGTTGAAACAAAGATGGGTGAATTCGCTTGTACCTTCAATGACCTAGTTGTTGCCCATAATGATAGAGATGATGACATGATGCAACTGAAACTAAAATTAGCAAATTTAGAAGATAGGTCCAGGAGAAACAACGTTAAAATACGTGGGATACCTGAATCAGTTAAAAATCCTGACCTGAAACCTCACTTTATACAAATGCTGAAATCTGCCCTTCCAGAAGTTCCCCGTGATGAACTAGTAGTGGATCGTATCCACAGACTGCCTAAGACTAAACATGTAGCCGCCCACCTTCCCAGGGACACTATTGTCAGAATACATTTTTATCATGTCAAAGATCAGTTTATGGCAGCCACAAGAAACCGTGATTCCCTTCCAGAGGAGTTCCAAGAACTTTCCTTTTATGCTGACCTGTCAGCCTTCACCATGCAACAGAGGGGTCAACTAGCCTCTATCACGAAGCCACTGAACAACCACCATATCACTTATCGGTGGATATACCCAGCAAAACTCATGATAACAAGAGAAGGAAATACACATGTGATCTCTAACATCAAAGATGGCCTCCGCCTCCTGCGAGATTGGCAAATCATTCTCCCTGATGCAGACGACCAAGTCAACCATGGCTAGAAAGAAAGAGCTCCACAAACCAGATCTACTTCTAGGCAACCTCTACTGCTATTACATCCCTGATGGCCACGGGGATTGCCACCTTTCGTTTACTTGTTAAACACCCCTCGATTGAGCGGTTATTCCTACCGCACTGATTCTTTTAAGAATCAAGTTTTGTTTGTTGCTGTTAACTGTTTTCCTTTCTCCAAGAAGTTTCCAAGAATAGGATCCATCCCTGTACAACCCAAGGAATCGCCTACTACATCACTTGAACAGAAACTCCACCTGCAGTATTTCATCTCAGCATATCCGCAACAGCTACCACCTGAGAGTTCCCTATACCGCAAGTCCCACCTTACGGACCACCACACTGCCAGCGTCTGATCATCGCCTTCCGGATCAGAATCGAGCCATTCATTGGCCTTAAGGTAACCAGCATCTAAATAGTTGTCAAACCTTATAACTAAGAATAACAGGAATCCACACCATGCCACTCAAAATTGTATCCCTCAATGTAAAAGGCTTAAACAGCCCATACAAACGGCAAATGGCCTGGAAGGAAGCTAAAAGTCTTCACTGTGATGTGATATGTTTGCAGGAAACCCACTTTGCAGCAAATAAATCGCCTAACTTTCAAAATCGCCAGTTCCCGCACATTTTCCAAGCAAATTATACCTCAAAAAAAAGGGGTGTCGCTATAGCTATTAAAGATACTGTGCAATTCCAAAGTCTAGATATCCATTTGGACATTTCAGGCAGATTCATTATCTTAGTATGTGAGCTTAACGGCAAAAAATTCACCTTAGTGAACATCTATCTTCCAAACTCTAAACAGCTATCTTTTCTAAAAAAAGTATGGAAAAAAGTCTCATCGATGCAACAGGGTCATACCATTTTGTGTGGAGACTTTAATGCCGTCCCCAACAGAGACCTAGATGTATCCAGCCAGACCAAGCATTCAAGAAACAGATTGACTCTGAAAGATTTCATCTCATCTTCCGGTTTGTATGATGTGTGGAGGTGCCAACATTCCTCAGAAAAGGACTTTACTTTTTTTTCCAGCGTTCATCATACATATTCTCGCATAGATTTGTTTTTAGTAGATACATTTATCCTACAACAGATTACTAAATCTGAATTGCATTGTATTACATGGTCGGACCATGCTCCGATATCAGTGGTCGTGGGGGATCGCTGTGCCGAGACCAGGGCTAACAGATGGCGCATTGACATTTTTACACTATCTCAACTGCAAAACCGAAAATCGAAAAAGCAATTAAAGAATTTTTTGCCATCAACGCCCCCTCGGTCAGCGACCCCTTCACACTATGGAATGCACATAAAGTTTATGTAAGAGGTCTACTCATACAGATGAGTGCTAGAGCAAAAAGACAAAGATTAGAAAAGCTCAATACTATATTAGCTCAAATCCAACAGTTAGAAAACTTAAACAAACAACATACCACACAAAATATAAGAGAAGCATTGTTTATGTCCAGGCAAGAATTGCGAACTCTCCTAATATCACGCCATAACCACCAATTGAGATCACTAAAAGCTCAGACATATAGATACGGGAATAAAGCAGGAAAGTCCCTAGCCACACAATTAAAAGAAAAAACTATTAAACAAAAAATCTCCTACCTCATTAACCCCAAATCCAACAAAAAAGTTAACAACCCACAAGAAATAGCCGATGCATTTAGCGATTACTACGAGAAACTATATAACCTTAAAAAGGACCCAGATACTTTTCAGCCCATTGACACAGTGATTTCAGAATTTCTGGAGTCAATTCATCTCCCTAAAATATCACCAGAAGATTTGGCATACATAAACCAACCATTTACGTTAAAAGAAACAAATGACGCCATCAAACGTCTCCCCCGCAACAAAGCCCCAAGCCCAGATGGTTATTCTTCAGAATATTATCAATTATTCTCTCCCATCCTAACCCCCCACTTACTCCCTGTTTTTGAAGCTGCAACAACTACAGCAAAATTTCCCCCAGAAATGCTTACAGCCACAATCATAACTCTCCCCAAACCAGGCAAAGAACCCAACCTTCCACAAAACTTTTGGCCAATATCCTTATTAAATGTAGATGTCAAACTGCACGCTAAACTGATAGCAAACAGATTATCACGTATTTTACCCAACTTGATAAATTATGACCAGGTGGGATTTGTAATGGGTCGCCAAACCACAGATGCCACCAGAAGAATGTTAAATCTTCTTCATTTGGTAGAGGAGAACAAAGAGCTTTCTCTGCTTCTGGCCTTGGATGCAGAGAAGGCCTTTGATAGAGTGCATTGGGGGTACCTGTCCAAGGTCATGGATAAGTTTGGTCTGGTCGGTCCATTGCAAAATGCAATAATGGCACTATATTCTTCACCCTCCGCATTTGTATATACTGAAGGCATGTTCTCTAAGCCATTTCTCATTACAAATGGAACAAGACAGGGGTGCCCTCTATCCCCCATAATTTTTACCATGCTTATGGAACCATTAGCGGAAAAAATAAGGTCCCATCCCTCCATACATGGTATCACGTCACAAGAACACCACCACAAGATCTCATTATTTGCAGACGATGTTATTCTAGCCTTATCGAACCCAGACAAATCTTTACCCACAGCACATGATGTCCTTGCACAATTTATTAAAATATCTTATTATAAAGTTAATGCATCTAAATCCAGCATATTAGGAATACATATACATAAAAAACTTGAAAACCACCTCAAACACTCCCTACCATATCCCTGGACGAACGAATCAATCAATTACCTAGGTATTAAGCTCACCTACGCAGTTTCGAAAACATATACCATTAACTATACCCCACTTCTCTCCTCCCTTCAGCCAGAACTATCTAGACTAGGGAAGCACCACTTGACGTGGTTAGGCCGATTAGCAGCGTACAAAATGCTCATCCTACCGAAACTAATATACTTATTCAGAGTTCTACCAATACCAGCACCAGCATCATTCTTTAGATCAATGCAAAAACAATTATCTAACTTTGTATGGGCAGGGAAAAGACCAAGATGTTCCCCTGAAATACAAACTAAAAACAAAACGGTGGGAGGCATGGGTTTACCAATTCTGAAAGACTATCACACAGCGGCAGTTCTGGACCAACTTAAAAATTGGTTCTCTAACCCTATTACTAAACCATGGTGCCACTTGGAAACTGTACGATTAAACAAGACGTCACCATTATCATTTCTAATTGCTACTAAAGCACATAAACAGAATAGAAGACCCCTCCCACAAACAATGCAAGCGATACTACAATCTTGGGAAGAGATCAACATTACAGGGAATGAATTTTACCCTTCAACAATGATACCCATTCCCCTTGACACACTGCAATGGATAATTCCCAACATTAACCTTCGCAACTGGTATAAGGCAAACATACTAAATATAGTGGATATCATGTGTGGCAATAGGCTGTTACCGTTTAGCACAATACAACAGAAATTTAATCTCAATACTTCTGAATTCTTAACATATACCCAGATTACTTCATACCTTCAGGAGACTAAGGCCACACATGTGTCCATAGTAGAAAAAATATGGACCTTCCTCCAATCCAAAAACCCCAATATAAAAGGAATAAAAATTATCTACAATTATCTTCACTCTAAAGATGCTTTTACAAAAAATAACAAGATTTCCAAATGGGAAAAGGAATTAGGCAAAGAGTTCACAGATCTACAATGGAAACAAGCGATTACTAATAATCGCAAATTCTCCAGATGTGCCAATTATGAGGAACTAACACAAAAACTAATGTTAAGATGGTACTACACACCGTATATTACGGCAAAATTCTCTAGAGACAACTCAAACCTATGCTGGAGAGGGTGCGGACAGATAGGGACCCTGGCACATATGCTATGGTCATGCCTGGCAGTCAAAAAATTTTGGTGGAAGGTCTATGATATGCTTTCTAAAATAACTAATAGCACGGTGGTCCCAAACATAGAACAAGCTATTCTAGGAATAAATATGGACCAATATAAACCAGAACATAGATGTATAGTAACACAAGTCTTGCTGGCAGCAAGAATGGAATTGATATACAGGTGGAAATCTATTGATGTACCTACTATTAAAGATATAAAAATAAAAATTAACACTATAATAGAATATGAAAAAATTATGGCATACAGGGATGGAGCCTTTTCAAGGTTTGAATCTAACTGGTCCCCATGGAAACTTCTTCTCTCTTCTAATTATTTATTTTAATTCTTTCTTTTAGCCATTCAAACTAGCTGTAGCTGGTAAGCTATGCAAAGTAATATATCTCAGTGATCCCCGAGTCATACTGATTATTATTGGAATGTTTACTGGTTTACTAATACATTTTGGGGAGGTGGTTCCTGTGTGAGCACAGTGTGTTCCCATTGATGTGCCCGGGGATCTCTTCCCCCTTTATACAAGCTTTGTACTCCCTTTTACATATCCACAATTATTCTTGGGACACGAGTAACTATTCTTATCTCACAGATTCTTTATAGTAATAAAGCAACATTCTTTAAGATACGTTGGAAATGCTACGGACATACTTAACGTTTATAATAAAAATTTGTAATTAATATTTTCGATTGCTTTCTGTACAGTAAGTACAGGATTGTTTCAATATCTTCCTGCATGACTGCATTTATCTGTATTTGTACTAAAAAATTTTCAATAAAAACTATTTGAACAAAAAAATCAGTATTTAGTATTTAATTTAGTATTAGAACCCCCAAACATTACATATATATTTTTTTTAGCAAAGACTCTGGAGAATAAAATGATGGTCGTTGCAATATTTTATGTCACACGGTATTTGTGCAGCGGTCTTTCAAACACAATTTTTGGGGAAAAAATACGCTTCACTAAAAAATGAAACAGTAAAGTTAGCCTAATTGTTTTGTATATTGTGAAAGATGATGTTACGGTTTAAAATTGCGCACACTCATGGAATAGCGACAAACTATGATACTTAAAAATCTCCATAGGCGACGATTTAAAAAACGTAACGGTTACCTGTTTAGCGTTACAGAGGAGGTCTTTTGCTAGAATTATTGCTCTTGCTCTGACAATCGTGGCAATACCTCACATGTGTGATTTGAACACCGTTTACATATGCGGCACGACTTACATATGTGTTTCCTTTGGTGCATGCGGGGATGGGCGCTTTAAAAAATGTTTTCTTTCTTATTTATTTTATTTTTTACACTGTCCCTTTAAGTGTAGACCCGGGCGGAGCGGCAGAAGGCGGCGGGAGGGGGGACGTCCCCTCCCGCTGCTTGTGATAATGGCACTGCTGAGCCGCATCGGTTGTTATCATCAGAAAACCACCAGATATAAAAAAACAGTACTGGGGTGAAGCCTGCAGCTGCAGGAAGCATTAGGAAGGCCAATGAACACACCAGACAGGTTAGGGATAAAGTTGTGGAGAAGTTTAAAGCAGAGTTAGGTTATAAAAAAAATATTCCAAGCTTTGAACATCTCACAGAGCACTGTTCAATCCATGATCCAAAAATGGAAAGAGTTTGGCACAACTGCAAACCTACCAAGACATGGCCGTCCATCTAAACTGACAGGCCGGGCAAGGAGAGCAATAATCAGAGAAGCAGCCAAGAGGCCCATGGTAACTCTGGAGGAGCTGCAGAGATCCACAGCTCAGGAGGGAGAATCTGTCCACAGGACAACTATTAGTCATACATCCCACAAATCTGGCCTTTATATAAGAGTGGCAAGAAGAAATCCATTGTTGAAAGAGAGCCATAAAAAGTCCAGTTTGCAGTTTGCGATAAGCCATGTGGGGGACACAGCAAACATGTGGAAGAAGGTGCTCTGGTCAGATGAGACCAAAATTGAACTTTTTGGCCTAAAAGCAAAACGTTATTGAAAGGAATTACACACCTTGACAACCACCCTGGTTATGCAGGCAGACCACCGGGACCCTTGGATCCGTGACACACCGCATGAGACACCGCATGAGACACGGGAAACAGGCTTGAGTGTTTTTATAAGGTGTCTGATTTTATTGAGTACAACAGTAACTTATATACCAGTAAAACAAAGAAAGGAGGGGCTGCGTTTTAATATATACGTGTCGAAGGGTTATACAAACTTGCACTCAGTACTTTCTTATCATGAGTTAGACTGCTGTCTAGATGACAAGAAATAGCTGATGACTTGCTGACACAGGATAATGCCCCGGGAAACAGCTTAACCACAGTAACTCATAGGGTGTGGTTCTATGCAAACTATTAGTTAAGTTGTTTATGGCAAAACTCATACATACAAAAGTTAATTTCTACTTTATGTAAAATGGAGGGGAATCTAAAATGGAGTCACGGTTGTTTATACATTCTCTTAAAATCCCCTCTTAAGTCATGAACATGACTTACTTTCTCTCCACGGTAACATAATTAGCTTTCTTATCATAGTATATGCTAAGGTAGGCTTTATTGCAGCAGCGAGGTCAGGGATTCGAGTAGCTCTAGCAATGATACACATTACAAGTTTGAAACATGTATATAAAAATAATAGAAAAAGCAAAATCATTATAATAGTCATAGCAATGTCTTTCAGCCATGAAAATATTCCCCCAAAACTAAACCCGCCTAATCCTTTGAAAGGATCCCAATTCTTTGTTATGTCTCGTGCTTCTGTTTGTAATTGATCTACTTCTTTACTGTGTTGTGAGATTATGTCATAATAATCATATATTTCTATACTGGTATTATGTATCCAAGTACAACATTCATAGTCTTCAGTCATCTCACATAGGGATGAGCCGAACACCCCCCTGTTCGGTTCGCACCAGAACATGCGAACAAGAAAAAAGTTTGTTCGAACATGCGAACACCGTTAAAGTCTATGGGACACGAACATGAATAATCAAAAGTGCTAATTTTAAAGGCTAATATGCAAGTTATTGTCATAAAAAGTGTTTGGGGAACCCCGAACCAAAATTTAAAAAAAAAAATGACGTGGGAGTCCCCCTAAATTCCATACCAGGCCCTTCAGGTCTGGTATGGATATTAAGGGGAACCCCGGCCAAAATTAAAAAAAAAAAATGACGTGGGGTTCCCCCTAAATTCCATACCAGACCCTTCAGGTCTGGTATGGATTTTAAGGGGAACCCCGCACCAAAAAAAAACAAAAAAAACGGCGTGGGGTCCCCGCCAAAAATCCATACCAGACTCTTATCCGAGCACGCAACCTGGCAGTCCGCAGGAAAAGAGGGGGGGACGAGAGTGCGGCCCCCCCCTCCTGAACCGTACCAGGCCACATGCCCTCAACATTGGGAGGGTGCTTTGGGGTAGCCCCCCAAAACACCTTGTCCCCATGTTGATGAGGACAAGGGCCTCATCCCCACAACCCTGGCCGGTGGTTGTGGGGGTCTGCAGGTGGGGGGTTTATCGGAATCTGGAATCCCCCTTTAGCAAGGGGACCCCCAGATCCCGGCCCCCCCCTGTGTGAAATGGTAAGGGGGTACAAAAGTACCCTTACCATTTCACTAAAAAACTGTCAAAAATGTTAAAAATGACAAGAGACAGTTTTTCCTTTATTTAAATACTTCTTCTTTCTTCTATCTTCCTTCATCTTCTGGTTCTTCTGGTTATTCTGGCTCTTCTGGTTCTTCTGGTCACCGGGTGGCCCCGCCCCCCGTTATTTAAGAACTGTCAGACGAGGAGCTCCGTCACACAGCGGGAGCCTCCCTCCATGCCAGCATGGGTGCGGAGCGGCCCGGAGAAGAAAATGAAGAAGAGAAGAAAAGAAGAAGAGAAGAAGAGAAGAAGATGAAGAAGAAGAGAAGAGCGGGAGCCTCCCCCCATGCCATGGGTGCAGAGTGGCCCGAGGAGAAGAAGATAGAAGACGCCGCGGAGGAGATGCTGGACGAGAACGCCGGAGGAAGAACCAGAAGAGCCAGAAGAACCAGAAGAACCAGAAGATGAAGGAAGATAGAAGAAAGAAGAAGTATTTAAATAAAGGAATTGTCAAAAACTGTCTCTTGTCATTTTTAACATTTTTGACAGTTTTTTAGTGAAATGGTAGGGGTACTTTTGTACCCCCTTACCATTTCACACAGGGGGGGGCCGGGATCTGGGGGTCCCCTTGTTAAAGGGGGCTTCCAGATTCCGATAAGCCCCCCGCCCGCAGACCCCCACAACCACCGGCCAGGGTTGTGGGGATGAGGCCCTTGTCCTCATCAACATGGGGACAAGGTGTTTTGGGGGGCTACCCCAAAGCACCCTCCCAATGTTGAGGGCATGTGGCCTGGTACGGTTCAGGAGGGGGGGGCGCACTCTCGTCCCCCCCTCTTTTCCTGCGGCCTGCCAGGTTGCGTGCTCGGATAAGGGTCTGGTATGGATTTTTGGGGGGACCCCACGCCATTTTTTTTTTTTTTTTTTGGCGCGGGGTTCCCCTTAAAATCCATACCGGACCTGAAGGGTCTGGTATGGAATTTAGGGGGAACCCCACGTCATTTTTTTTTAAAAATTTTGGCCGGGGTTCCCCTTAATATCCATATCAGACCTGAAGGGCCTGGTATGGAAATTAGGGGGACTCCCACGTCATTTTTTTTTTTTAATTTTGGTTCGGGGTTCCCCTTTGGGGAATTCCCATGCCGTTTTTATCAATGAACTTCTATGTGTATTGTCGGCAATGCAATAGCCGCGGTAGTTTTAAATGAGTTTTTTCCTTCAAAATGTCATTTTGCTGTCAGACTGTTCTAAACACAGGAAACATGCGCCCCTTTACAGGCATACTATAGACACCCCCCAGGTACGAAATTTAAAGGGATATTATACTTTTATTGTTTGACTTTAAGCATTATTAAAATCACTGCTCCTGAAAAAACGGCCGTTTTTAAAACTTTTTTTTGCATTGATCCGTGTCCCCTGGTGCAGGACCTGGGTCCCCAAACACTTTTTATGACAATAACTTGCATATTAGCCTTTAAAATTAGCACTTTTGATTTCTCCCATAGACTTTTAAAGGGTGTTCCGCGGCATTCGAATTTGCCGCGAACACCCCAAATTGTTCGGTGTTCGGCGAACTTGCGAACAGCCAATGTTCGAGTCGAACATGAGTTTGACTCGAACTCGAAGCTCATCCCTAATCTCACATAACCCTGTAAGGGGTGCACTCATACTTTCTATGACCATGTCATGAAGTTCTAGTTGTTTAGTGATTGCTCTTGTTTCTAAATTTAACTTAGTGATGTTGTTTGAATCTTTATTCAGTATTTCATCTAGTATCTTAGAATAATTATTTAATTTCTTCATCATATCAATCCCCCATCCTGTCTATGAGGGAAACCAAGCCCATGCCATGTCCTTTTCAAGAAACAATTCTCGCTTCATTCTATGCTTAAGAGGATATCTTGGATGCATACTGGCCTCAAGTAGGTGATCTCCCCTATTGTTACCCATTACTCCCATAATCAGGACTAAATAGGTCAAATAACACCATCCCTGGACATGGAGGGGGACACAAGGATAGCATACCTTCCCACAACACACATATACACTTTGTCCTAGTGCGAATGGTTTCTTAGCAATAAGCCCATGAGTGTCCTTGTTCTGTGCTGCGAGTATGAATTGGTGTAGCATATCGCTTACATTATCAGGGAGGGAAGAAAAATTAGACAAGGTGTTGTTTACATCCAGATCAGATATATGGAACAGTGAACAGGAGGAGTTTCCCTTAGGTTTACTTGTAGAAATGTTAAATATTGACCCACTGCATGTAGAGGGGTTAGTCTGTGTCTCATTCCCTAAATTATAACACCAGTCAGGGGAATGACTTCTACCCATTATTGGAAAAGTAACAGTGTTGTTTATATATAAACTTGATATGTTGATTAAAACAACGGGAGGAGTTCCATTTAAAAAAGGGTTATATTTAAAGGTACAGCCGAAGGGGAATACGGGCTGTACTAGGATGCAGTTTACTACATATCCAACATTTCTCATACTCCGATTTCTGGGCATAATTATATTTGAATTTCAGTAGCAACATTTTGTCTGTAAAACTATCGGTTTTAAATCCTTCATTATCTGATTGGGTAGCTGTCTTGTGTCTGGTATGTGTATTATTGGTGGGGTTATTGGGTGACCTACATATGCCTTTAAGGGCTCCCAAGTCCTCAAGATGATAAATACAATTAGTTATGATCCATGTAGGTAGGAACACTATCAGAGAGATTAGGAACAGGAGGCAAAATGCCTCCCCAGATGTCTGTGGTGCAATAAGCGAGATCATCTTGTTCAGAAACTTTTTCACCTGCTTCACTCTCTCTTCAAGGATTTATTTCACCGGTTTCACCTCCTTTATCCTTGGCTTGCTTCTTAGGTGTTTGGTTCACCTTCTTCACACGACTGGCATGTATCCAGGACTGTTGTCCCTCGGTAAGGATTGCGCTACGTGTGACTGCGACCACAGTGGCCAGGGGTTCGAACGGGTACTCTTGCTTCTTAGTACGATTCAGCTGTTGGACCACCACTACGTCTCCTACCTGGAAAGGGTGTGTAGGTTCCTGTGAAAAAAAAGGAGATGTGCGAGCAACATTTCTTTCAACTCTGTCCAGAGTTTCAATAAGTTTCATAATATACTCTCCCTGTATTACTTCTAGGTCCCCTCTTTCTAACATAAGTGGTTGTCTGGCCCACCGGGTGGGAAATTGCCTATCCATAAGGACCTCAAATGGAGAGTATCCTGTTTTCTTAGAGGGCGTCATTCTTATTTTGGCCAAAACTGCTGGTAGGACTTTCTGCCACTGATTATATGTGCCTCCTGTTGCTTTTCTTATCTTATCTTTAATGGTTCTGTTCATTCTCTCAACAATATCTGAACTCTGCGAGTGGTAAGGTATATGAAATTTCCAATCAATTTGTGCATCTTCTTTTGTGGTTACTAATGCTTCTGTCCATCTTGAGAACATTTCTACTATCACAAGTAAATATTCCTGTCTTTTACCTAACTTAGGCATATGGGTGAAGTCAATCTGTAAATATGTAAAAGGTGTGGATGGCTATGTAAGGTGTTAATGTTTTGCCTTGTGTGAATTTCTTGGGTTGTTTCGGATGCATGTGATGCATCTGGCAACATATAATTTGACCAAAAAGGGAAGACCGGGGATAAATAAATCATTGTCCAATAATTCACATGTGACCTGCCAGCCTCTGTGCCCTACCCCATGATACTGAGAAATAAATAAAGGTGCACTAGCTACAGGTATACATGGTCTCCCCTCTTGACAGACAAGTCCAGTATCTGGGCTTTTCTGCACTCCTGCAATATTCCATTGTTTAATATCTGTGTCTGTAGCATATGTTTGAAGATCTGACAAGGTTTGGTCTAACAGAGGCATTTCAGGTGCAAGAGATGGCATTTGTATGGTGGCTTCTTGTTTAGAAGCTGCTTCCTTTGCTGTTTTATCAGCTAAGGCATTTCCTTTTGAAACATCATCTTGGTTTGTGGTATGTGCCTTGCAATGGAGGATAGCTATAGAGCGAGGAAATTTAATTGCTTCCAAAACGCTGGACACTAATACTGAATGTGAAATTGATTTGCCATCTGCTGCTATGTACCTTCTTCTTAAACAGATAATACCAAAATCGTGGACTACACCGAATGCGTATTATGAATCAGTATAAATGTTCACATCTTGTCCTTCAAAGAGCTGGCATGCTCTTGTAAGAGCAATCAGTTCTGCAGCCCGTGCTGATTGAAATTTTACTGAGTTTGCTTCGAGCACTACATCAGGCAACTGGACTACAGCATATCCTGCATGATATGTGTTGTCATTTTGTCTAGAAAAAGAAACAACAACAAAAAGATTTTGTGCTCCAGGGATTGCAGTGGAAGACATATCTGCACGTGGAGATGTGTCCTGGTGGATTATTTCAATGCATTAATGTTGAGGAATAGGGATGAGCCGAACACCCCCCTGTTCGGTTCGCACCAGAACATGCGAACAGGAAAAAAGTTCGTTCGAACATGCGAACACCGTTAAAGTCTATGGGACACGAACATGAATAATCAAAAGTGCTAATTTTAAAGGCTTATATGCAAGTTATTGTCATAAAAAGTGTTTGGGGACCTGGGTCCTGCCCCAGGGGACATGGATCAATGCAAAAAAAAGTTTTAAAAACGGCCGTTTTTTCAGGAGCAGTGATTTTAATAATGCTTAAAGTCAAACAATAAAAGTGTAATATCCCTTTAAATTTCGTACCTGGGGGGTGTCTATAGTATGCCTGTAAAGGGGCGCATGTTTCCTGTGTTTAGAACAGTCTGACAGCAAAATGACATTTTGAAGGAAAAAACTTATTTAAAACTACCCGCGGCTATTGCATTGCCGACAATACACATAGAAGTTCATTGATAAAAACGGCATGGGAATTCCCCAAAGGGGAACCCCGAACCAAAATTTTAAAAAAAAAATGACGTGGGAGTCCTCCTAAATTCCATACCAGGCCCTTCAGGTCTGGTATGGATATTAAGGGGAACCCCGGCCAAAATTTAAAAAAAAAAATGACGTGGGGTTCCCCCTAAATTCCATACCAGACCCTTCAGGTCTGGTATGGATTTTAAGGGGAACCCCGCGCCAAAAAAAAAAAAAAAAACGGCGTGGGGTCCCCCCAAAAATCCATACCAGACCCTTATCCGAGCACGCAACCTGGCAGGCCGCAGGAAAAGAGGGGGGGACGAGAGTGCGGCCCCCCCTCCCTCCTGAACCGTACCAGGCCACATGCCCTCAACATTGGGAGGGTGCTTTGGGGTAGCCCCCCAAAACACCTTGTCCCCATGTTGATGAGGACAAGGGCCTCATCCCCACAACCCTGGCCGGTGGTTGTGGGGGTCTGCGGGCGGGGGGCTTATCGGAATCTGGAAGCCCCCTTTAACAAGGTGACCCCCAGATCCTGGCCCCCCCCTGTGTGAAATGGTAAGGGGGTACATAAGTACCCCTACCATTTCACGAAAAAAGTGTCAAAAATGTTAAAAATGACAAGAGACAGTTTTTGACAATTCCTTTATTTAAATGCTTCTTCTTTCTTCTATCTTCCTTCATCTTCTGGTTCTTCTGGCTCTTCTGGTTCTTCTGGTTCTTCCTCCGGCGTTCTCGTCCAGCATCTCCTCTGCGGCGTCTTCTGTCTTCTTCTCCTCGGGCCGCTCCGCACCCATGGCATGGGGGGGAGGCTCCCGCTCTTCTCTTCTTCTCTTCTTCTCTTCTTCTCTTCTTCATTTTCTTCTCCGGGCCGCTCCGCAATCCATGCTGGCATGGAGGGAGGCTCCCGCTGTGTGACGGCGCTCCTCGTCTGACAGTTCTTAAATAACGGGGGGGCGGGGCCACCCGGTGACCCCGCCCCCCTCTGACGCACGGTGACTTGACGGGACTTCCCTGTGGCATTCCCCGTGACGTCACAGGGAAGTCCCGTCAAGTCACCGTGCGTCAGAGGGGGGCGGGGTCACCGGGTGGCCCCGCCCCCCCGTTATTTAAGAACTGTCAGACGAGGAGCGCCGTCACACAGCGGGAGCCTCCCTCCATGCCAGCATGGATTGCGGAGCGGCCCGGAGAAGAAAATGAAGAAGAGAAGAAAAGAAGAAAAGAAGAAAAGAAGAAGAGAAGAGCGGGAGCCTCCCCCCCATGCCATGGGTGCGGAGCGGCCCGAGGAGAAGAAGATAGAAGACGCCGCGGAGGAGATGCTGGACGAGAACGCCGGAGGAAGAACCAGAAGAGCCAGAAGAGCCAGAAGAACCAGAAGAACCAGAAGATGAAGGAAGATAGAAGAAGCATTTAAATAAAGGAATTGTCAAAAACTGTCTCTTGTCATTTTTAACATTTTTGACACTTTTTTTGTGAAATGGTAGGGGTACTTATGTACCCCCTTACCATTTCACACAGGGGGGGCCGGGATCTGGGGGTCACCTTGTTAAAGGGGGCTTCCAGATTCCGATAAGCCCCCCGCCCGCAGACCCCCACAACCACCGGCCAGGGTTGTGGGGATGAGGCCCTTGTCCTCATCAACATGGGGACAAGGTGTTTTGGGGGGCTACCCCAAAGCACCCTCCCAATGTTGAGGGCATGTGGCCTGGTACGGTTCAGGAGGGAGGGGGGCCGCACTCTCGTCCCCCCCTCTTTTCCTGCGGCCTGCCAGGTTGCGTGCTCGGATAAGGGTCTGGTATGGATTTTTGGGGGGACCCCACGCCGTTTTTTTTTTTTTTTTGGCGCGGGGTTCCCCTTAAAATCCATACCAGACCTGAAGGGTCTGGTATGGAATTTAGGGGGAACCCCACGTCATTTTTTTTTTTTAAATTTTGGCCGGGGTTCCCCTTAATATCCATACCAGACCTGAAGGGCCTGGTATGGAATTTAGGGGGACCCCCACGTCATTTTTTTTTTTTAATTTTGGTTCGGGGTTCCCCTTTGGGGAATTCCCATGCCGTTTTTATCAATGAACTTCTATGTGTATTGTCGGCAATGCAATAGCCGCGGGTAGTTTTAAATGAGTTTTTTCCTTCAAAATGTCATTTTGCTGTCAGACTGTTCTAAACACAGGAAACATGCGCCCCTTTACAGGCACACTATAGACACCCCCCAGGTACGAAATTTAAAGGGATATTACACTTTTATTGATTGACTTTAAGCATTATTAAAATCACTGCTCCTGAAAAAACGGCCGTTTTTAAAACTTTTTTTTGCATTGATCCATGTCCCCTGGGGCAGGACCCAGGTCCCCAAACACTTTTTATGACAATAACTTGCATATTAGCCTTTAAAATTAGCACTTTTGATTTCTCCCATAGACTTTTAAAGGGTGTTCCGCGGCATTCGAATTTGCCGCGAACACCCCAAATTGTTCGCTGTTCGGTGAACTTGCGAACAGCCAATGTTCGAGTCGAACATGAGTTCGACTCGAACTCGAAGCTCATCCCTATTGAGGTACTACCTCATGTTCTTCTCCTTTTAGACCTAGTAACACATTAAGGATCGGGGCTGGGCCTGAAGTGGGTGAAGCATATTTTAATTTGAGATTTGGATTTGAGAGAAGAATAACCTCGTATCCACTTAATCTTTGGGCTGACATATGTTGGGTATGAATATTTTTCAAAAAAATGGATACATTATGAGTAGCATGTAAGGTGGTTGGATGTCCTAGAGTAAAGGAAGTAGCCATTTCAAATACCATAGCACAGGCTGCCAAAGCCCTGATACACGCCGGCATGCCCTGTACCGGCTGTTACGTACCTAAAGGGTGAGCCCGAATTGCAGAGGATGGCCTCTCCTACGCCTCCGACTCGAGGGCCTCTGGTAGTGGTGACAGGGGTGCAGGAGTGCGGAGTGGTATGAGTGCCTGGCAGGATCAACAGCAGAAGGATCAGATGGCCGGCACAGCTGACGGGATGGATCAGTAGACAGGAACTGCAGACTGGACAACTCAGCAGACAGGACAGCAGACTGGATGGATCAGGCAGACAGGTGAGCAGCCTGGATGGCTCAGCAGACAGGCCCAGCAGACTGGATGATAAGCAGACAGGTGAACAGCCTGGATGGCTCAGCAGACAGGCCCAGCAGACTGGATGATCAGCAGACAGGTGAACAGCCTGGATGGCTCAGCAGACAGGCCCAGCAGACTGGATGATCAGCAGACAGGTGAACAGCCTGGATGGCTCAGCAGACAGGCTCAGCAGACTGGATGGGAGTCCAGGATCGTCAGACAGGCCGGGTCGGTAAGCAGGCTGGCAGCAGAGGTATAAAGGAGCAGGCAGAGGGATCGTCAAACAAGCCAAGGATCAGGTACAGGCAGATAACAGGAATAGTCTCAAAGCAAGCCGGGTCAAAACAGGAGCAGATATCAGGTTTTCAGGGAACACATACACAGAGCTGCAGAGCAAACAGCAATGATGCAAGTGCCAGACAGGTTTAAATAACCCGCCAGACACTAACGAGTGCATGTGCACGTGCGCATAGACACCCGCAATCGTGCACCGATGGGTCTAATCTGCTTGTTACTGGCAGGATCTTCATGACATTGCCCCCCCCAAGGGGCAGCCTCCGGGTGCCCATCCGAGCCAATTTTTCAGGATGGGACCTTTTGAAGGATTGAACCAGACTCTCAGCATGGATGTTTTCTTCAGGTTCCCATGAATTCTCCTCGGACCCATAGCCCTTCCATTTTATCAGGAACTGAGTTTGATTGTTTCTCCTCCTGCAATCCACTATTGCTTCTACCTCAAACTCCTCTTCCCCATGTACTAATACAGGATCAGGGTAAGGGATTAGCAACAGAGGGTTTTAATAGTGTTACGTGGAAAACAGGATGAATTTTAAGTAGCTCAGGAAGTTCCAACTCATAAGCCACTTCATTGATTTTCCTCTTCACAGGAAATGGGCCTATGAATTTAGGACCCAGTTTTTTCGAAGGGCATGCCATCTTCAGGTTCAGTGTAGACAACCAAACTAAATTACCGGGTGCCAGTAACAGTTCTCCACGTTTCTTTTTATCAAAAACTTCTTTATTGTGTTCCTGTGTCCTGGCCATAGTTTCTTGCAAGAGCTGATTGTTGAGAGAAAAAAAATTAATTGTTTCATGAACTGCTGGTACAGGACATTTGGGATGGAGCTGGGCAGGAATGATGGATGGAAGCCATAATTGGCAAAAAATGGGGTTTGTTTTGTAGCAGAGTGTGTAGAATTGTTGTAGGCGAATTCAGCCAGCGGAAGCAAAGAGATCCAGTCATCTTGAGTAAATGAAGAAAAGCAGCGGAGGTATTGTTCGAGGCTTTGGTTGGTTCTCCCTGTTTGCCCATTTGTCTGGGGGGTGATAAGTGGAAGAGAAAGATAGCTTGATCTTCAAAGCTTTGCATAAGGACCTCCAGAATCGGGAAGTAAATCTGAGACAATGTTGGCCAGTATTCCATGGAGTCTGATGATTTCTCTGATGAATACCTGTGCAGTCTCAGAAGCAGAGGGAGTGCCTTTCATAGGGATAAAGTGTGCCATTTTTGACAACCGGTCTACCACCACAAAGATGGTGGTATGGTCCTCTGCTGGGGGTAACTCTACAATGAAGTCTATGGATAACATCTTCCAGGATCTATCCGGAACAGGCAGTGGTCTCAAGAATCCCCAGGCCTTGGCTCTACTGCTCTTGTTCCTAATGCAAGTGACACAGGATTCCACAAACTTCTTGCAGTCTCTGTCTACCTGAGGCCACCAGAAGGTATGTTGTACCAAATTGGTGGTTTTAGTTATGCCAAAATGTCCAGCTAGTGCGTGATCGTGACAGAGTTCTAATATAGGGACTCGTACGCTTTCAGGTGCAAAAATCTTGTCCCTGTACCAGAACAACCCGTCTTTTGCTCGTAGTTCCAATTTAGCGGGGGGCATCCACCCCAGAGTAGCCTGTTTAATCCAGGAGAGCAAATCTTCCTGCAGCAGAAGAAAATTCCCTGGAGAAAGAATGGTATCGGAGGAAGTCATTTCTTTGGATTTGTGAAACATTCTGGATAGGGCGTCAGGTTTTGTATTCTTAGAGCCTGGCCGGTAAGTAACATGAAAAGAGAACCTGGAGAAAAACAACGCCCATCTGGCTTGCCGTGGCTTCAACCTCTTTGCCGACCTCAAGTACTCTAAGTTCTTATGATCAGTGAAGATCAAGATTGGGTGAGTTGCTCCTTCAAGTAAGTACCGCCATTCTTCAAGTGCCGATTTTATTGCCAGCAGTTCCCGATCCCTCACATCGTAATTCTTTTCGGCAGCCGAAAGTTTGCGGGAGAAGAAGGCTACCGGGTGGAGCAGTGCCTTGGTTCCTTGGCGTTGGGAGAGTACTGCTCCAACAGCGATCTCAGAAGCATCTACCTCAAGTACAAATAGCAGGGCTTAATCAGGGTGTTTTAGAACGGAGGCAGATGTAAACAATTCTTTGAGAGATTCAAAGGCAACTTGAGCTTCTGGGGTCCAATGGAAGCGAAACCCCAGTTTGGTTAATTGGGTAATAGGGGCAATGATGGCAGAAAACCCCTTAATGAATTTCCGGTAGAAATTAGCGAATCCAACGAAACGTTGGATTCCTTTTTTGTCAACAGGAACTGGCTAGTCAAGTATTGCAGCGATCTTCTGCGGATCCATCTTGATACCTTCTATGGAGATGATTAATCCCAGGAATGGTATACTCTCTTGTTCGAATTCACATTTTTCTGACTTCGCGTACAGGCCATGCTGTCGAAGTCGTGTCAAAACACACCTGACGTGTCTGCGATGAGCATCTAGGGAGGAAGAAAAGATTAGAATATCGTCTAAGTAGACGATGACAAACAGATTTAAATAATCCTGGAAAATATTGTTAATAAAATACTGGAACGTGGCAGGAGCGTTACCTAACCCGAAGGGCATTACTAGGTACTCAAAGTGCCCAAAACGGGTGCGGAACGCCGTTTTCCACTCATCTCCTTCCCTGATTCAGACCAAGTTATAGGCTCCTCGAAGATCAAGTTTAGTAAAGATAGTAGCTGTTCCCAGTCTCTGGAATAACTCGGGGACCAAGGGAAGGGGGAACCTGTTCTTGACGGTAATTTTATTTAGCTCACGGTAGTCTATGCAAGGCCGAAGTGTGTGATCCTTCTTCTCTACAAAAAAGATACCCGCACCTGCCGGGGAAGTGGATGGACGAATGAAACCCTTCTTTAAGTTTTCATCGATATAGTCCTTAAGGGCCACCTGTTCTAACTCGGTTAACGGGAAGATTCTTCCGAAGGGAATTTCGGCCCCTGGAAGGAGCTCGATAGGGCAATCGTAAGCCCGATGGGGAGGTAGAGTTTCTGTTCCTTTCTTGCTGAACACGTCAATGAAATCATGGTAGGCTTTCCGGACAGTTTGGCATAGCTCAGCTTCAGTGTCCAGACATAGCAAAAGAAAGGGCCCGTGGGGGTCCTTTGAGGCACAGAATTGCTGGCAATAAGGAGAGGAAAAGGTGACCTCCCCTGTGGCCCAGTTGATTGTGGGCTTGAAGCCAAGGCATTCCAAGAATTACAGGAAACAGAGGTGAGGAGATAATGTCCATACGAAGTAGTTCGCGGTGGGCACCGGCAATGGTGACTGGCAAAGGGGAAGTCTCTTGGATAACCGGCCCAGATTTAATAGTGGACCCATCAGCCAGGTGAATGGACAGTCTTTGGGTCCTAGGAAGCAGAGGAATCTGATGTCTTGTTGCAAAAGATGAGTCCATAAAGCAGCTGCAGGCTCCTGAATCAATAATGGCCGGCACTGACAGAGTCTTTCCTGGAAGCTGCAAAGAGATAGAGAGAGCAAGATGAGAAGAGGTCTGGATTCCAATAAGCACATGTTCAGGAGATTTTCGGAAACACTTACGAAGTTTAGTAGGGCAATTCTTGACATAGTGACCGGGTTCCCCGCAGTAGAGACATAGATTATTTGCCCAGTGACGTTGGCGCTCTTCCATAGTAGTTCCATAGTTCCGAAGTGTCCGTTGTAGAAGTGGACTGAGAGGTAGGGGCCGGGTGCAGGTGACTGGGCACTCTAGGTAACATCCAGGTTGGTTGGGAAAATCCAGTTGCTTTTTCCGACCTACGTTCCCTCAGCCGCCGGTCAATCTGTATGGCAAGATTGATTAATGCGTCTAGGGTCTGGGGCACACCAACTCAGGCTAGCTCGTCCTTCAAGGGGTCAGACAGTCCCATGCGAAACTGGTAACGGAGCGCAGCATCATTCCAGTCAGTGTCTGCGATCCACCGCCGAAATTCAGCCACATAATCTTCCGCCGCCCAGCGCCCTTGCTGAAGGGCGTGCAGTGCGGCTTCGGCAGTTGCAGAAAGCTGAGGGTCTTCATACAGTTGAGCCATGGTATTGAAGAAGGTGGTAAGGTTGGTCAACACATCGGCTTTCTGTTCCAGGAGGCAATGGGCCCAGGTTTGAGGTTTACCCGAAAGTAAAGAGATGACAAATCCCACCTTGGTGGCTTCCAAGGAGAAGGTACGACGTGGCTGGAGGGCGAAGTACAGTTTACAGGAATTGCGAAACGCCCTGAATTCGCTACGTTCCCCAGCAAATTTTTTGGGTGTGGGGACACATGGCTTGAGGGGTTCCTTGAATTCCAGTGGGAGAAGACAGTACTTGGACCCGTTCCTCCAACCGGGTGTATCCTTCCTGAAGGCTTTTGACAGCCTGGGTCAGGCCTGCTAAGTGCAAACAAAGTTCCTGCATAGGAAAGGTTCCCTGCTCGGGCTCAGACATGGCTGTTTGCTACTGTTACGTACCTAAAGGGTGAGCCCGAATTGCAGAGGATGGCCTCTCCTATGCCTCCGACTCGAGGGCCCCTGGTAGTGGTGACAGGGGTGCAGGAGTGCGGAGTGGTATGAGTGCCTGGCAGGATCAACAGCAGAAGGATCAGATGGCCGGCACAGCTGACGGGATGGATCAGTAGACAGGAACTGCAGACTGGACAACTCAGCAGACAGGACAGCAGACTGGATGGATCAGGCAGACAGGTGAGCAGTCTGGATGATCAACAGACAGGTGAACAGCCTGGATGGCTCAGCAGACAGGCCCAGCAGACTGGATGATCAGCAGACTGGTGAACAGCCTGGATGGCTCAGCAGACAGGCCCAGCAGATTGGATGATTAGCAGACAGGTGAACAGCCTGGATGGCTCAGCAGACTGGATGGGAGTCCAGGATCGTCAGACAGGCCGGGTCAGTAAGCAGGCTGGCAGCAGAGGTACAAAAGGAGGAGGCAGAGGGATCGTCAAACAAGCCAAGGATCAGGTACAGGCAGATAACAGGAATAGTCTCAAAGCAAGCCGGGTCAAAACAGGAGCAGATATCAGGTTTTCAGGGAACACATACACAAAGCTGCAGAGCAAACAGCAATGATGCAAGTGCCAGACAGGTTTAAATAACCCGCCAGACACTAATGAGTGCATGTGCGCGTGCGCATAGACGCCCGCAATCGTGCACCGATGGGTCTAATCTGTCTGTTACTGGCAGGATCTTCATGACACTGGCATTGGCAATACTGAATGAGAAATGAAAAATACTGAATGGCAATGAAAAAAAATGCAATAGGGGGGAGTTTTCCTCCGTCTTCCTGCGCCAGGACTCCCACCATTGTTTTACAATTGTCCCTGGCAAACAAGTGAAACATCATGCCATAATCAGGAAATCCAAGGCCAGGGGCCGTTACCATTGCTGTCTTAAGGTACACAAATGCATCACACATTTCATCTGTCCACTTTAAACAATCTGGTGTGTTGGAGCCTGTGGCTTGCCTCAGGAGGTTTAATAAAAAGAGCAGCCAGGTATCCATTGGTGGCAGTAACCAATCATACCAAGAAAAGATAGCATATCTTTCTTTGTCAGTGGACGGGGCAGACCCACGAAAGCCGCAGGTAAAACCAAGGTATTCAACAGTCTCGTGACACCATTGCGATTTCTTTTTAGAGACTTTGTGACCATTTTCTGCTAACCAGTGCCATAAATCTTTACCATCCTCTCTGCTGGCAACCTGGCTTAGACTGCATAACAACAAATTATCAACATACTGTAATAGGACTGAACCATAGTGGGGAGTCCAGGACCGCAGGGTTACCTGAGGTACAACTGAATAGACTACAGGGGAATCTACATACCCTTGGCGCATTCTGCACCAGGTCATCTGGCGATTTCTAAAACAAAATGCAAGAATAGGCTGTGTTTCTTCGTCCACCGGGATGCTAAAAAATGCATTTGCTAAATCAATTACTGTGAAATACTCTGCATCGGATGGTATGGAAGTCAGGAGTGATGGCACATCTGGTACTATAGGTGCTATGGGCACTACAAGATTATTTATGGCCCTAAGGTCTTGAATAGGGATGAGCCGAACACCCCCCTGTTCGGTTCGCACCAGAACATGCGAACAGGCAAAAAATACGTTCGAACACGCGAACACCATTAAAGTCTATGGGACACGAACATGAATAATCAAAAGTGCTAATTTTAAAGGCTTATATGCAAGTTATTGTCATAAAAAGTGTTTGGGGACCTGGGTCCTGCCCCAGGGGACATGGATCAATGCAAAAAAAAGTTTTAAAAACGGCCGTTTTTTCAGGAGCAGTGATTTTAATAATGCTTAAAGAGAAACAATAAAAGTGTAATATTCCGGGGGCGTGGCCTGACCTGGCATGGAGATAGTCGCCTAATTCCTGAGCTCCGTCCGCCACAGGAGAAAGCAGGCTGAAAACCGAGGTAATATTCCGCAGTCTCGACACTGAACTATGGGGACTGCCTCCCGGACCTCTTCGGCATCCCGCTCGAGATCTCCCCGCGACCTAACGGGGGCACAGGGACAGAACATCCCGGAGATGTTTCGGACCGGCAGGAGCAATATGGCGCCTTCCCGCCATGCAACGGCACACTCCACACTGCCTCCCTCACAGCCGCTAAACCCGCCAGCTACACCTCCTCAACCCCCGCTCCCACACAGAGTGGAAGGGGGGATAGAACTCAGACCCCCACCGCCCATAAACATGCAGGACCTCCGCTTCATAGCAGACGACATTAAAGAAACGCTATCCGCCGCCATTTCAGAATTGCGGCTAGATCTCTGCGCCCTGAATGACAGAGTGCATGTTGTAGAGAGACAGACAGAACGTCAGGATGTCCTTTTACACTCTGTCACGGAGGACATTGATTCCCACACCATGCAAACGATATGCAGTGGCACCTCGAAGACCTCGACAACCGAGGCAGAAGGCATAACCTGCACATCAGAGGCCTACCGGAGTCGATTGAGGGGGAACAGATCACTCAGGCCGTAGTTAGCATCTTTAACGCTCTTCTCAATCGCCCTGCCCAAACTACTATTGCTATGGAGAGGATACACCGTGCTTTACGTCCCAAAGGCAGGGAGTCAGACCCTCCCCGCGACATAATCTGCTGTATAGTGGATTTCAAACTAAAGGAGGACATCATAAAAATTGCGAGGGGAAGACAGCAGATTCAGCATGAGGGGGCGACGGTGCAAATATGCCAAGACCTCTCGGGCATCACACTCCAGCACAGGCTCGACTTAAAACCCCTGCTAGAGGCCTTGAGAGACCACCAAATACTTTATAAATGGAAGTTCCCCTTCTGCCTCTTGGCATCGGCTCATGGTCACACGGCAATCCTCAAGGTCCCTGAGGACCTTCCCCACTTCTGTGCCACACTGGGCCTCCCGCTGGTGCCAGTTCCGAACTGGTATGCAGCCTTCCGTCCCAGACAGCGCACCCGGGAGACAATAAGAGAGGAACTCATGGAGGCGCAAAATTCCTTGAACCGCAGGAGACGCTCTCCCTCTATGCACCGTGGCCATACCTCATTTCGCTCAAACAACCGGGACATTAGCCCCACCCTTTCGCCACGGTCAAGGAGGACCCGCAGGGATCGCTGAAGGCCTGTGCAAATAGTCCTATCCTTATGATCGTCAGCTTTTTTGCCTCCAATATGGTTGGTTTCTATTTTTGGTCTTAGTGAGTGTTCCGGCCTGTTTTATACTGCTTTTTGTTTTTTTTTACTTTACTGTTGTTTTTACTTTTTGCACTTGTGCCTGAACTGCTTGGTAGGAGACATGGAAAAGCTACACAAGCAGAACGCTGACCGAGCAACATCTATCTTCGTCACCTCCCTGTCAGCACTAACTTCGTGACAGATGTTCGTCATCCACCCAACCCTCTCACTCACCACTCTCCTCATAGCTCCCCATCCTATCGCCCATTGGCGGAAGGCCCCGCCAATCCACAGCGGGCTTTCATGAGAGGGCTGGTCTCAGAACTACAATGACCACCATGCATTGCAACGCCGAACTCCACCCACATCACTCCGCACTCCTACGTGCTCTGCGTCCAACTCCCTCTACATAGCAGAGTATGGCTCCAAGCACCTCACAGGGCTGCACCTCTGACCCCGGAACTTACTTGTACATCTACCGATGGATGCGCAAGCAGACTTCGCTGTCATGTCGGACGCACCGTAGACAACTAAGAGGTGCTCACTCTACACAGGACCCGGAAGTGACTCATCGAGGTGGATACCATACAACAGCTACATACACGTGCCCGAGCAGACCAGGCACGTAGCTGAAGTTCACCTCTCCCCTTCTGCGAGGCTTGCCTTTAAGGGTATAACAGTTTGGTTTGTTTTTTTTTTTTCTGTTCCTTTTTCTACATAATCTTTTTGGTTTTTAGGCAATACAAAGTTTTAAGTCGAACTATTTTTGGTTTGGTTGTCACATACCTTCATTAGTTGCAGGACTCATATTCTACTCTGCAATAGACCTGAATGGAGGTACAATGTTATAGATAAACTTATAGATCAACGTGTTTATTTGTTTATAGGTATGTGCCTTTAGGGCATCTAAATTCATGTCTCTGGATCTGGCTCAACCACCAGACTGATGTCATTGCCCCACACCCTGGTTGGCGTGGGTCATTGCATAGCTGGTAATGGCATAAATGTTAAACGATATTCTGCATACTCCTGTAGTTCAGGGAGCCTGGCTGACCCCAGATCTCAGTACGTTTACCTATTCATCTAAGTACTTTAATATGTTGCAGCTCTTTGGGTTCTCTCGGGTTAATAATACCACACAGACACACTTTACCCTCTGTATTAACCAGGAAACACAGATCAACACAAACAGGCTTATTACCTATACTCTGACTTCACATTATCCTGTGGTGGAGGACATTCTTCTCTTCTTCCCTTTTTAGACTCTCACACTCTCTCCACTGCCTGGTTTTTGGCCAACCTCCACACAGGTTTGCGCCGGGCTGGCGTCGCCCATATTGGGTGGGACATCCCGAGCAAGGCCTGTACCCTACCAATCTAAAGATTGGGAGGCGAGTGGACAGATAGATCCACACCTCTTTGGTACCCACAGTACCACACCCACGTGGGCTCGCACACCTCACCTTCTACGACAGACGTAAATCCCACTTCCCTCACCCTTCTCCCCCACCATCTTTCCCTACAATGGCGGCTCCAGTAGATTCCCTCCCCACGCAGGGTGCATCATCGACCCTACCTCATTCACTTAAACTATACTCTATCAACATAAGGGGTCTTAACACCCCTGAAAAATGGTCTAAACTTGTGCTCTCCCTCCAGCAATCTAAAGCACAAATTGCACTCATACAGGAAACACATTTTCGAACGGACTCTATCCCTAAACTATACAACCGCGACTTTCCCATTGTGATCCACGCTTCCAATTCGGAGGCAAAGTCCAAAGGGGTCACTACCCTCATCTCCAAACATTGCCCTTTTCAAGTAATGGACACCTTACGGGATCCCCTTGGCAGATACCTCTTTATAAAGGGCACCCTACATCAATTGTCTTTTACCATTGCCAATATTTATGCTCCTAACTCTGGCCAAGTAGCCTTTTTCCGCACAACTTTGCAATCACTCTCCAGCTTCCAATCTGGAACCCTTATTGTCGGCGGTGACTTTAATGTCCACCTGAACCCGTCTATCGATACTTCGAACGGATCATCCTTCCTCACCTACAGGGCCTTGAAGGCCATCAAATTGCAATTAAGTAATTTACTCCTTCATGACACTTGGCGTACAATGCATCCTAAGGAAAGGGACTTACCTGCTTCTCGCCGCCCCACAATAAGTACTCCAGATTGGACCACTTTTTCCTCTCTCAGAACGACCTGTCAAACCTCTCCAAGGCCACCATAGAACCATCCCTTCTCTCGGACCACAATCCCATTTCTATCACCTTACGACTACCGATGACGCGCACGAAGACGCATATCTGGCGCCTTGACAGCTCCTTACTGACAGACAAAATCAACACAAACAGACTGACTAAGTGCCTTGCTGACTATTTCGCTAATAATTCAGCTCCTGATATTTCTCCTGTGACCACATGGAATGCTCACAAATGCGTCATTCGGGGCGAACTGTTGTCTATGTCGGCTCATCGCAATAAACTTAAACACACGCGCATTACTGAACTAACCGCGCGTATACACGCGCTAGAACAGACACACAAAGCCTCTGTTGCAATGGCATCAATGACCGAACTGACACAGGCTAGGGAGGAACTCCTAGACATTCTCCACAAAACGCTAAAACGCAAGTTCATGCTGACGCAAAAATTGTACTATGAGTTTGGTAACAAGTCGGGCAAATTACTGGCTAGAGCTCTCCAATCTAAAAAAGCCTCACATACTATCCACAAAATCTCCAACCCGGCTGGAGAATCGTTCGTTACTAATGAAGAGATCTCAGCACAATTTGTCCGATATTTTACCAAACTACAATTTGACCCCAACTCCCAACTCTGATAACTCATTAGATCGGAAAACGGCTATCCTAGATTTTTTAGCGCAACACGGACCTACCCCCATCTCTCAGGAAGATGCACAATCGTTAGATTCCCCTCTCTCAGTTGACGAGCTCCTTACAGCCTTAAAACAAATGAAGACTGGTAAAAGCCCCGGCCCTGATGGCCTTTCGGCCAGCTATTATAAATCTTTCCCGACCATCCTCCTTCCCCACCTAGTGAAAGCCCTCAATACCCTGACACCAGCAACAGATACCTATAATGAAATGCTCGCAGCACACATCACACTTATTCCCAACACGACAAAGATCCTACACTAGTGACAAATTACCGCCCCATATCCCTGTTAAATGCAGACCTCAAACTCTACGCAAAAGCTTTGGCTAACCGACTCCTACCTTTTCTACCCTCTTTAATCTTGCTTGACCAAGTTGGTTATGTCCCAGGCCGGGAGGCAAGGGACAACACCACGAAAGCCCTGAATATACACCGTTGGCTCACTAGAACGTCCACACAAGGTTTCTTTCTATCCTTAGATGCAGAGAAGGCGTTCGACAGGGTGGCATGGGACTACATGAAGGCCACTCTACAAGCAATAGGCCTGCCACCCCGTATGCTCCAAATGATATTGGCTCTCTACTCCTCACCAACGGCTAGATTGAGGATCAATGGTGGGCTGTCGGACGCCTTCTCTGTTTCTAACAGAACCCGTCAGGGTTGCCCCCTATCACCGCTCATATTTATATTGACCTTGGAACCCATGCTCCGCAGACTTAGAGACAACCCCACCATTAACGGTATTACTATCCGTCACAAACAGTACAAATTAGCGGCCTACGCCGATGACATCCTACACTTCCTGACAGACGATATTACATATATCCCTAACCTCCTCTCTGACTTCAAACTTTTTAAAACCCTTTCCAACCCACAAATAAATTTTGAAAAGTCCAAAGCCCTCAATATTACCCTGTCGACGGACATGGTTGATCTCTGTAAACTCAACTTTCCTTTTGGCTGGGAACGAACGGCCATATCATATCTTGGAATCAAGCTCACCACTGACCTAAAGGACCTTTACACCAGTAATTTCACTCCCTTGATATTATCCATCCAGAGAGACCTCCAAAAATGGCATCTGGGATCTTTCTCCTGATTGGGCAGGATCGCTATATTGAAGATGAATGTTTTGCCCAGGCTCCTCTACCTCCTCCAAGTCATACCAATTAAATTGCCGTTATCATTTTTTACATCTTACAAACGCATTTGCAGGTCCTTCATATGGGCATCCAAACAACCAAGGCTTAGTTGGGATAGACTAATCCTGCCCAAGCGATTGGGGGGAGTGGGGCTTCCAGATCTCCTAAAATACCACTGGGCTTGTCACTTAACCAGATTGGTTGACTGGCACATACACCATCATTATAAAGACTGGGTAAACCTGGAAGACTCCTTCGCTAACATCCCTATCATCCACTCTTCCTGGATTAATAATAGCCATATACCCGAAGATTTCACCTCACATCCATCCATCGGCACCACTCTCTCGATCTTTAAAAGGGCATGCAAGTCACTCAACATCTTACCCTCACCGGGCCCCATGACACCACTAGATAACAACCCAGACTTCCCTCCGGGGCTACAGTTAAAAGATTGTACACCAGAAATGACTACCAATCACGCTAGGGCACATAGTTGCTTCCAAAATGGCATGATCCGCTCCTACCCAGATCTCACCACGCAACTACCTAACTATCACATACCTTTCTTCAAATACTTGCAACTGAGACATTTCCTTCAGGCCCATCTAACAAACTCGACTTGCAGCAGAGATCACTCCCCACTGGAACTTCTATGTTCCAACGAGGAACCCCAGGGACATCTAATATCCACTATCTACTCCCTCTTGTTCTCACAACATATGGTCAAAAGCGACAAATTAGTAAAGCAATGGGAATCTGAACTAGCACTAGACCTCTCCCCACAGGAATGGGATTCAATATTCACCCTCATGCATAAAGGATCTATAAACGTTTCGACACAGGAAAATAGGTACAAATTGTTCTCTAAATGGTACAGGACGCCAGATAAGGTACATTACTTTCACCTGACCATTCCCCCAACCTGTTGGAGGTGTGGTACATCAAAAGGCACTCTCTTGCACATATGGTGGAATTGCAAACTCATACAACCTTTTTGGGAGGAAATTCACCGGCTAATTACGCAAATATCCACATACTCTTCAGCTTTCACCCCTGAACGATATTTACTCCACCACACCCCTGATTCTCCTGGGTCATACAAAAAATCACTTACCATACACCTCATTAACGCGGCCAATCTATGCATCCCTGCACTCTGGAGGAACACGACACCCCCCACAGTACAAGATTGGATCAAGAGGGTTGATAAAATAGCTGATATGGAAAGTCTAATATGCCAATCCAACGATAACCCTACCAAGTTCAATACTACGTGGGCATGTTGGTTACACTACAGACAATCCCTTACACAGACCAGACAGAGAGAATGAATCACCACTCAGCTATGAGTAAGCGCTCGAACTAGAGTGCAAAACGCGTTAGCTGTGTATGTACTACCCGCCTGATTGTCCTGTTTTTTATGATCCAAGTTTTACAATAAAGAAGACGCTTTCAACTTTATCCGGTGTGCGGCATCCAGATTTTCCTGTTTCAAACCCTCCTTACACAGACCACTTATTCTCTAAACCATACACACGCACCAAAATGACTTCCTCTGTACTGAAATCCAGAAAGCCGGACCCCATTATGCCGTCCATCCCCTCGCCTACCCCACACCCCATCTCCCGTTTCTATTTTTCTCATAGTCACTTTAGCCGCGTACATCTTCACGCATTTTCTCTCCTTCCCCCACACCATTGACGCAGGCTCATGACCTTCGCTGTCAGAATGTCTGTTCCAACACTCTGATGTGAATAATCAGGTCACATAGTGGGACTGCTCCATAACACACAACCCTGGATGTTGATCCCACTCATATAATGCTCTAATATCCCGGTCCATTCACAGCGATGGTCCCTTTAGGGGTAAATGGACCTGGATCTAACCATGGTCAGTATTGCGGTGACCTTTGCCCCTCACTACGATCTAACCATATAAAGCTACCACTACAGCATAAATTTAGTGCTCTAACACTCGGAATCTTAGAAAGTTGGAATTCTATTTACTTTTACCACACAAAAAACTGACATGTTGTACACGTTATGTGCATTGGCTAAATTGTAAATTGTAAAAGTATACATGCGATATGTCTGTTGCCCCAATGATTGCAATGTATGTTTTCTATACTTTGTTAAACTGTAAAAATCAATAAAATCTTTTCGGAAAAAAAAAAGTGTAATATTCCTTTCGTACCTGGGGGTGTCTATAGTATGCCTGTAAAGGGGCGCATGTTTCCCATGTTTAGAACAGTCTGACAGCAAAATGACATTTCAAAGAAAAAAAGTAATTTAAAACTACTGACGGCTATTAATGAATTGCCGGTCCGACAATACACATAAAAGTTCATTGATAAAAATGGCATTGGAATTCCCCACAGGGGAACCCCGAACCAAAATTTAAAAAAAAATTACGAGAACATCGAAGAACCAGAAGAAGAAGAAGATGGAGGAAGAAACCGAAGGAAGATAGAAGAAAGAAGATAGATGAAAGAAGAAGCATTTAAATAAAGGAATTGTCAAAAACTGTCTCATGTCATTTTTAACATTTTTGACACTTTTTTTGTGAAATGGTAGGGGTACTTTTGTACCCCCTTACCATCTCACACAGGGGGGAGGGCCGGGATCTGGGGGTTCCCTTTGTTAAACAAGGTGTTTTGGGGGCTATCCCAAAGCACCCTCCCAATGTTGAGGGCATGTGGCCTGGTACGGTTCAGGAGGGGGGCGCTCTCTCGTTCCCCCTCTTTTCCTGCAGCCTGCCAGGTTGTGTGCTCGGATAAGGGTCTGGTATGGATTTTTGGGGAGACCCCACGCCATTTTTTTAAAAATGTTGTCGCGGGGTTCCCCTTAAAATCCATACCAGACCTGAAGGGCCTGGTATGGAATTTAGGGGAACCCCCACGTCATTTTTTTTTTAAATTTTGGTTCGGGGTTCCCCTGTGGAGAATTCCCATGCCGTTTTTATCAATGAATTTTTATGTGTATTGTTGGACCGGCAATTCATTAATAGCCGCAAGTAGTTTTAAATGACTTTTTTTCCTTTGAAATGTCATTTTGCTGTCAGACTGTTCTAAACACGGGAAACATGCGCCCCTTTACAGGCATACTATAGACACCCCCCAGGTACGAAATTTAAAGGGATATTACACTTTTATTGTTTCACTTTAAGCAGTATTAAAATCACTGCTCCTGAAAAAACGGCCATTTTTAAAACTTTTTTTGCATTGATCCATGTCCCCTGGGGCAGGACCCAGGTCCCCAAACACTTTTTATGACAATAACTTGCATATAAGCCTTTAAAATCAGCAATTTTGATTTCTCCCATAGACTTTTAAAAGGTGTTCCGCGGCTTTCGAATTTGCCGCGAACACCCCAAATTGTTCGCTGTTCAGCGAACTGGCGAACAGCCGATGTTCGAGTTAAACATGAGTTCGACTCGAAGCTCATCCCTAGTCTTGAACAAACCTATAACTGCCATCCGGCCTTTTGACTGGATTTATAGGAGTGTTGTAGGTGAAATTTGCTTTAAGATTCCTTGTTTAAGGAAATGTTCCACCATGGGAGCAATTCCATCCTCCTTTTCTTTTGACAAAGGGTATTGTTTGTGGTGTATAGGTTCTGCCCAAGGTTTGAGGGTGGCTTTGTATGGGGTACAAGAGATAAGACCTACATCCAGAGGTCCATCCGACCAGGACCCTTTTAAGTCCTTTGAAAATTCTTCTTCCGGTACTTCAACATTTAAAGCTAGAATGGGTACTATGGGAACCTTTTTAGAATATGCAGTTAGACCGCCACTTGGAGACATTACTATTTTCATACCCAGCTTCCCCAACAAATCTCTTCCCAGGAGATTTACAGGACAATTTGGTATGATCCTAAAACTGTGATGGATTATTATGGACCCATGTTCATCATCTACAATCGGGAGGGGAGGGGTTTTGTAGGTCGTGGTGAGTATCCCATTAATTCCCATTGAAGGCTCAGCATTTGTGATCTCACCTCTGTAATAATCTTGGTTTAAAGTACTCTGAGTCATCAAGGAGAAATGGTATCAGTAACCCATTTACATGTAGGGTCACTAGAGGTTGGTCATCAAAGGAGTGAGACACAAGAGAAAGTGCTGGGATACCACGTTCTGGGCAGCTTCATTGTTGTTTTGGTTGGGATCACTGGATTGGAAACCTTGGGCCAGGAGCTGGTTGACTCTGGGATCTTTGAGGACCAGAATTGGTATTATTCAAGGGCTGTTGATTATTTGGATCATAGATCTCATAAGGACATTGATTCCTCCAGTGATCTTCAGCTCCACAATTGAAGCCACTGGTTCTAGAGGGAGAGGGGCCTCGGGAAAAACGTATCCCTCGTCCTCTCACTCTACCTCTTCCTCTACCCCTTCCTCTACCCCACTGCCTCCCATTCCCAGAATTATCCCAAGGTCTCGTATCTTGCCGAGGCGGACCTCCTTGAAGAAGGGCACCTGTAGCTTTATCCTTCGGTACATCAAAGCAACCTGCTGCGTCCCTTTCAGTCAGCGCTTTCTGAAAGTGCCCCATTGATTTTGTGGGTCAATCAGAAATCATCTGCTTTACCATTAAGCCATGTTGTAGTTTAAGATTGCTAATGAAAGTTTGGATCATTAAGATTATATGATCCAAACATGCACATGTGGATAATCCAGCTTCCTGTGTCCATACATCTACAAACCTTTTCCAGAATTCTAATACACTTTCTCCAGATTTCTGTTTACATGTTATGGCAGTGGGGAGAGAGCAGAGGCGGCTCTCTAATTAGGCAAATAAGGCTGTCGTCTAAGGCCTCGCACTCATAGGGGGCCCCGCGACTGCCTCATTGAAGAGCTGCCTCTGCTGACAACAATGCCTCTGCGAGCAATGTTAGGCTCCGGCCAGCAGTGGTTTAACATTGCCTGTGTGTTCCACGGCCAGGCAGCGGAGAGAGGACGGAGTGTGGCTCTGTCTTGAGGAGGAGGCGGGGCCAGCGCCGTGTTGTTCAGGGTAGGAGAGGGGGGGAGAAGGGGAGGAGGTTCCAGCAGCCGGAGCAAAAAGTTTCCTGCTGCTCCGGAGATGCAGATCGCGTCCCCCCTGGCCGTTACCCCCCACCACTGGAGTGCTCAGCTGAGCGGTCCCCGCACACCCAGAGGAGGAATCTGGCATGCATTGGCAAGGAGGGGAAGAGGAAGGTCCCGCGGAGGAGGCCCCACAAGCGCTGTATGGAGCCGATGGAAAGGGAGGTAGGAAAGAAGAGGTGTTCAGACCGGGCCACCAACATGAGAGAAAGCCTCAGACTGGTCTTTATATCCATCCCCTGTCCTGTCCCATGCACTCCACTCCCTTCCTCCTGATCATCAGTGTCACAAACAGTAAGGACAGCTCAGTCCCAGTGTGCCCACCTGTGACTGGCAGCCCCTGACCCCTCCCTTCACCCTGCCCTTACACCCACCTATGCGGGACTCCACTGCGAGGGGGGTTGGAAGGTCCCAGTCCAATGCTGATCCTCAGCCATGGTGGGCCGGGCACTCTGCATCCTGTACTGGCACTGCCTGCTGATTGGCTTCTCCGCTGCTATCTCCTTCACTGACACCAGCACCGAGACAGAGAGCGCTGACACCAGCTCCGAGATAGAGAACACTGACACCAGCACCGAGATAGAGAACACTGACACCAGCACCGAGATAGAGAGCACTGACACCAGCACCGAGACAAGGAGCACTGACACCAGCACCGAGTCAAGGAGCACTGACACCAGCACCGAGACAAGGAGCACTGACACCAGCACCGAGTCAAGGAGCACTGACACCAGCACCGAGTCAAGGAACACTGACACCAGCACCGAGTCAAGGAACACTGACACCAGCACCGAGTCAAGGAGCACTGACACCAGCACCGAGACAGAGAGCACTGACACCAGCACTGAGATAATGAGCGCTGACACCAGCAGCGAGATAGAGAGCGCTCACACCAGCACCGAGATAAGGAGCACTGAAACCAGCACCGAGACAAGGAGCACTGACACCAGCACCGAGACAAGGAGCACTGACACCAGCACCGAGTCAAGGAGCACTGACACCAGCACCGAGACAAGGAGCACTGACACCAGCACCGAGACAAGGAGCACTGACACCAGCACCGAGTCAAGGAGCACTGACACCAGCACCGAGACAAGGAGCACTGACACCAGCACCGAGTCAAGGAGCACTGACACCAGCACCGAGTCAAGGAACACTGACACCAGCACCGAGTCAAGGAACACTGACACCAGCACCGAGTCAAGGAGCACTGACACCAGCACCGAGACAGAGAGCACTGACACCAGCACTGAGATAATGAGCGCTGACACCAGCAGCGAGATAGAGAGCGCTCACACCAGCACCGAGATAAGGAGCACTGACACCAGCACCGAGACAAGGAGCACTGACACCAGCACCGAGACAAGGAGCACTGACACCAGCACCGAGTCAAGAAGCACTGACACCAGCACCGAGTCAAGGAGCACTGACACCAGCACCGAGTCAAGGAGCACTGACACCAGCACCGAGTCAAGGAGCACTGACACCAGCACCGAGTCAAGGAGCACTGACACCAGCACCAAGTCAAGGAACACTGACACCAGCACCGAGTCAAGGAGCACTGACACCAGCACCGAGACAGAGAGCACTGACACCAGCACCGAGATAAGGAGCGCTGACACCAGCAGCGAGATAGAGAGCGCTGACACCAGCAGCGAGATAGAGAGCGCTGACACCAGCAGCGAGATAGAGAGCGCTGACACCAGCAGCGAGATAGAGAGCTCTGACACCAGCACCGAGATCAGATAGAGAACACTGACACCAGCACTTAGATAGAGAACACTGACACCAGCACCGAGATAGAGAACACTGACACCAGCACCGAGATAGAGAACACTGACACCAGCACCGAGATAATGAGCGCTGACACCAGCAGCGAGGTAGAGAGCGCTGACACCAGCACCGAGATAGAGAGCGCTGACACCAGCAGCGAGATAGAGATCGCTGACACCAGCAGCGAGATAGAGAGCGCTGACACCAGCAGCAAGATAGAGAGCGCTGACATCAGCAGCGAGATAGAGAGCTCTGACACCAGCACCGAGATCAGATAGAGAACACTGACACCAGCACTTAGATAGAGAACACTGACACCAGCACCGAGATAGAGAACACTGACACCAGCACCGAGATAGAGAACACTGACACCAGCACCGAGATAATGAGCGCTGACACCAGCAGCGAGGTAGAGAGCGCTGACACCAGCACCGAGATAGAGAGCGCTGACACCAGCACCGAGATAGAGAGCGCTGACACCAGCACCGAGATAGAGAGCGCTGACACCAGCACCGAGATAGAGAGCGCTGACACCAGCACCGAGATAGAGAGCGCTGACACCAGCAGCGAGATAGAGAGCGCTGACACCAGCAGCGAGATAGAGAGCGCTGACACCAGCACTGAGATAGAGAGAGCTGACACCAGCACCGAGATAGAGAACACTGACACCAGCACCGAGATCAGATAGAGAACACTGACACCAGCACCGAGATAGAGAGCACTGACACCAGCACCGAGATAGAGAGCACTGACACCAGCACCGAGATAGAGAGCACTGACACCAGCACTTTAAAGCTCTTAATATATGTAATTTATACAGTTTATTTTTTTGTCGCTTTAATTATTTTTCCCATTATGGGCGTGAGTGGGGCCTCATGTCTAGGTTTTGCCTAAGGCCTCACAAAGCCTAGAGCCGCCTCTGGGAGAGAGGTCCTATTTTTAAAAGCATTTTTTTAATCCTGCCTCCAATTGGTCCCACATTGTGGTTCTGCCCCTGTCTGTATTTAGATTATACTGATCTGCACGAACATTATTTGCTTCTATCGTTGAAATACTGGGAACGTTTGTCCAATCAAAGGCGGATGTATGCCCAATCACCCCATCAACAATCAATCGCATATATTTCTGTGTATAATTTCTACCATTACAAGCCTTTTTTATACAACTCAGTGTAGCGGATGATGTCTATTAAAGCGAATAGCGAATCTTCAATGTCAATTACCTTTTTAAGCATGTCATTTCCTATAGTCATAAAAGGAGCCTGTATGCTGACACCCTGTACATCTGCATCCATCCCATATATCTTTCCACTCTTTGTTCTGTTTGGGTTAAAAATGTTACAATAGCACCTCCAATAGCTTTTGTCATTCCTATCAAGTCAAGATCATCTTCCTTTTCTACTATAACAGCAGGGGGGATTGGGTAGTTGATGTGTGGCCCCCTGTTGCTCCTTCTGAGGTACTATCACTATCCTCAGAATCTTGTGATGCTTGTCTTTGTGGGGTGGCGGGTGCCTGTGTGGTTTGTATCACTGGCTGTTGTGTCTGTGGAGGTGCTTTTTGTTGTGGTGGAGCCTGTGGAGCACCTGGTGGAGGGGATCTTTGATGGGTGGCATGATATCCAGAAAGAAGATCTATCTCATCCTTGCTGAGGCTTGGATAGATCTGACTGGTGTAAGGTGGTGGGGATACATGAGAGAAAAAGGCAAAGGTAGAGCCGTGGGATTGGGTCTCTTGACCTCAGATTGACTCTTATGTTTAAGGTCATACTCTTCCTTAGTTAAACAGTTCTTTGCTTTCTTCCATTTCGTATTATCCCTCCGAAACCAGTATGGGGCAAACTTAAGCCGATTTTCCCCTCCCTCTTTCATGTATTTCATATCCCACTGAGGGTCTCCTGAAAACCATGGGAAAACCTTCATATCACCAAGATATAAACCTTTCACCATATCCATATGAAATTCATCATTATCTCCATTGCGGGGGAAGGGATCACTACTATGTATAGTTTCAGTCCACCCTGCTAAATTTGACACCCAAGGATTTATAAATTCATAATCAGTACCACAAACCCTAGCAATATAATCCTTACAAGTTTCCCCAGTTAGGGGGAGGCGGAGTCTCTTTACCATGTTCTTGACCCATATTACAGTGAACGAGAGGCTGTCTTACCTTACAGCTTCTTCCACGTAACAAATTATATTATACTTCTATGCAACAGAAAGACAAAGCAAACAGAGGTTTGGGTCATGGTGGCGATTACCCCATAAACTCTCTCTCCTTCCCAAAAGGAGTTACAGTACTCTTTTGTCTAATGTTAATGAATCCTCTCTCAAGGACTCTCAGGTCTCCCAAAGACCATTCACACTTTAAGGTGTGGTCCGTCTCCTTCTATATAAATTTTAAGGGATTAAAGCTTTATCAGAGTTGAGGCAAGTAAATAATTTGTCAAATAAGACAAAAGTTTACTTACCACAGATGATTGCTTTATCCCGGATGGGTCCCCATTTGAATGGAATTATACACCTTGACGACCACCCTGGTTATGTAGGCAGACCACCCCGACCCTTGGATCCGTTGGATCCGTGAGACACCACATGAGACACGGGAAACAGGCTTGAGTGTTTTCATAAAGTGTCTGATTTTATTGAGTACAACAGTAGCTCATATACCAGTAAAACAAAGTAAAGAGGGGCTGCGTTTTAATACATACGTGTCTAAGGGTTATACAAACTTACACTCAGTACGTTCTTATCATGAGTTAGACTGCTGACTAGATAACAAGAAATAGCTGATGACTTGCTGACACAGGATGTTGCTCCGGGAAACAGCTTAACCACAGTAACTCATAAGATGTGGTTCTATGCAAAATGTTAGTTAAGCTGTTTATGGCAAAACTCATACATACAAAAGTTAATTTTTACCTTATGTAAAATGGAGGGGAATCCAAAATGGAGTCACAGTTGTTTATACATTCTCTTACAGCTATGTGTGGCGGAAAACTAACACTGCACATCACCCTGAACACACCATCCCCACCATGAAACATGATGGTGGCAGTATCATGTTGTGGGGATGTTTTTCTTCAGCAGGGACAGGGAAGCTGGTCAGAGTTGATGGGAAGATGGATGGAGCCAAATACAGGGCATTCTTAAAAGAAAACCTGTTAGAGTCTACAAAAGACTTGAGACTGGGGCAGAAGTTCACCTTCCAGCAGTACAACGACCCTAAACATACAGCCAGAGCTACAATGGAATTGTTTAGATCAAAGCATATTCATGTGATAGAATGGCTCAGTCAAAGTCCAGACCTAAATCCAATTGGTATTCTGTGACAAGACTTGAAAATTGCTGTTCACAGATGCTCTTCATTAGGGATGAGCTTTGAGTTCGAGTCGAACTCATGTTCGACGCGAACATTGGCTGTTCGCAAGTTCGCCGAACAGCGAACAATTTGGGGTGTTCGTGGCAAATTCGAATGCCGCAGAACACCCTTTAAAAGTCTATGGGAGAAATCAAAAGTGCTAATTTTAAAGGCTTATATGCAAGTTATTGCCATAAAAAGTGTTTGGGGACCTGGGTCCTGCCCCAGGGGACATGGATCAATGCAAAAAAAAGTTTTAAAAACGTCCGTTTTTTCAGGAGCAGTGATTTTAATAATGCTTAAAGTCAGACAATAAAAGTGTAATATCCCTTTAAATTTCGTACCAGGGGGGTGTCTATAGTATGCCTGTAAAAGGGCACATGTTTCCCGTGTTTAGAACAGTCTGACAGCAAAATGACATTTCGAAGGAAAAAACCCATTTAAAACTACCCGCGGCTATTGCATTGCCGACAATACACATAGAAGTTCATTGATAAAAACGGGCATGGGAATTCCCCACAGGGGAACCCCGAACCAAAATTTAAAAAAAAAATGACGTGGGGGGTCCCCCTAAATTCCATACCAGGCCCTTCAGGTCTGGTATGGATATTAAGGGGAACCCCGGCCAAAATTTTAAAAAAAAATGACGTGGGGTTCCCCCTAAATTCCATACCAGACCCTTCAGGTCTGGTATGGATTTTAAGGGGAACCCCGCGCCAAAAAAAAAGAAAAAAGAAAAACGGCGTGGGGTCCCCCCAAAGATCCATACCAGACCCTTATCCGAGCACGCAACCTGGCAGGCCGCAGGAAAAGAGGGGGGACGGGAGTGCGCCCCCCCCCTCCTGAACCGTACCAGGCCACATGCCCTCAACATTGGGAGGGTGCTTTGGTGTAGCCCCCCAAAACACCTTGTCCCAATGTTAATATCACATATTCATGTGATAGAATGGCCCAGTCAAAGTCCAGACCTAAATCCAATTGGTATTCTGTGACAAGACTTGAAAATTGCTGTTCACAGATGCTCTTCATTAGGGATGAGCTTTGAGTTCGAGTCGAACTCATGTTCGACGCGAACATTGGCTGTTCGCAAGTTCGCCGAACAGCGAACAATTTGGGGTGTTCGTGGCAAATTCGAATGCCGCAGAACACCCTTTAAAAGTCTATGGGAGAAATCAAAAGTGCTAATTTTAAAGGCTTATATGCAAGTTATTGCCATAAAAAGTGTTTGGGGACCTGGGTCCTGCCCCAGGGGACATGGATCAATGCAAAAAAAGTTTTAAAAACGTCCGTTTTTTCAGGAGCAGTGATTTTAATAATGCTTAAAGTCAGACAATAAAAGTGTAATATCCCTTTAAATTTCGTACCAGGGGGGTGTCTATAGTATGCCTGTAAAAGGGCACATGTTTCCCGTGTTTAGAACAGTCTGACAGCAAAATGACATTTCGAAGGAAAAAACCCATTTAAAACTACCCGCGGCTATTGCATTGCCGACAATACACATAGAAGTTCATTGATAAAAACGGGCATGGGAATTCCCCACAGGGGAACCCCGAACCAAAATTTAAAAAAAAAATGACGTGGGGGGTCCCCCTAAATTCCATACCAGGCCCTTCAGGTCTGGTATGGATATTAAGGGGAACCCCGGCCAAAATTTAAAAAAAAAATGACGTGGGGTTCCCCCTAAATTCCATACCAGACCCTTCAGGTCTGGTATGGATTTTAAGGGGAACCCCGCGCCAAAAAAAAAGAAAAAAGAAAAACGGCGTGGGGTCCCCCCAAAGATCCATACCAGACCCTTATCCGAGCACGCAACCTGGCAGGCCGCAGGAAAAGAGGGGGGATGAGAGTGCGGCCCCCCCCTCCTGAACCATACCAGGCCACATGCCCTCAACATTGGGAGGGTGCTTTGGGGTAACCCCCCAAAACACCTTGTCCCCATGTTGATGAGGACATGGGCCTCATCCCCACAACCCTGGCTGGTGGTTGTGGGGGTCTGCAGGCGGGGGGCTTATCGGAATCTGGAAGCCCCCTTTAACAAGGGGACCCCCAGATCCCGGCCCCCCCTGTGTGAAATGGTAAGGGGTTACTTACCCCTACCATTTCACTAAAAAACTGTCAAAAATGTTAAAAATGACAAGAGACAGTTTTTGACAATTCCTTTATTTAAATGCTTCTTCTTTCTTCTATCTTCCTTCATCTTCTTCTTCTTCTGGTTCTTCTGGCTCTTCTGGTTCTTCCTCCGGCGTTCTCGTCCAGCATCTCCTCCGCGGCATCTTCTATCTTCTTCTCCTCGGGCCGCTCCGCACCCATGGCATGGGGGGAGGCTCCCGCTCTTCTCTTCATCTTCTTCTTCATCCTCTTCTCTTCTTCTCTTCTTCCTTCTTCTCTTCTTCATTTTCTTCTCCGGGCCGCTCCGCATCCATGCTGGCATGGAGGGAGGCTCCCACTGTGTGACGGCGTCTCCTCGTCTGACGGTTCTTAAATAACGGGGGGCGGGGCCACCTGGTGACCCCGCCCCCTCTGACGCAAGGGACATGACGGGACTTCCCTATGGCATTCCCCGTGACGTCACAGGGAAGTCCCGTCAAGTCACCGTGCGTCAGAGGGGGGCGGGGTCACTGGGTGGCCCCGCCCCCCGTTATTAAAGAACCGTCAGATGAGGAGACGCCATCACACAGCGGGAGCCTCCCTCCATGCCAGCATGGGTGTGGAGCGGCCCTGAGAAGAAAATGAAGAAGAGAAGAAGAGAAGAAGGAAGAAGAGAAGAGGATGAAGAAGAAGATGAAGAGAAGAGCGGGAGCCTCCCCCCATGCCATGGGTTCGGAGCGGCCTGAGGAGAAGAAGATAGAAGACGCCGCAGAGGAGATTCTGGACGAGAACGCCGGAGAAAGAACCAGAAGAGCCAGAAGAACCAGAAGAAGAAGATGAAGGAAGATAGAAGAAAGAAGAATCATTTAAATAAAGGAATTGTCAAAAACTGTCTCTTGTCATTTTTAACATTTTTGACAGTTTTTAGTGAAATGGTAGGGGTAAGTACCCCCTTACCATTTCACACAGGGGGGCCGGGATCTGGGGGTCCCCTTGTTAAAGGGGGATTCCAGATTCTGATAAGCCCCTTGCCTGCAGACCCCCACAACCACCGGCCAGGGTTGTGGGGATGAGGCCCTTGTCCTCATCAACATTGGGACAAGGTGTTTTGGGGGGCTACACCAAAGCACCCTCCCAATGTTGAGGGCATGTGGCCTGGTACGGTTCAGGAGGGGGGGCGCACTCCCGTCCCCCCTCTTTTCCTGCGGCCTGCCAGGTTGCGTGATCGGATAAGGGTCTGGTATGGATTTTTGGGGGGACACCACGCTGTTTTTTTTTTTTTTTTGGCGGGGGTTCCCCTTAAAATCCATACCAGACCTGAAGGGCCTGGTATGGAATTTAGGGGGACTCCCACATCATTTTTTTTTTTAAATTTTGGTTCGGGGTTCCCCTGTGGGGAATTCCCATGCCGTTTTTATCAATGAACTTCTATGTGTATCGTCGGCAATGCAATAGCCGCGAGTAGTTTTAAATGGGTTTTTTTCCTTCGAAATGTCATTTTGCTGTCAGACTGTTCTAAACACGGGAAACATGCGCCCCTTTACAGGCATACTATAGACACCCCCCAGCTACGAAATTTAAAGGGATATTACACTTTTATTGTTTGACTTTAAGCATTATTAAAATCACTGCTCCTGAAAAAATGGCCGTTTTTAAAACTTTTTTTTGCATTGATCCATGTCCCCTGGGGCAGGACCCGGGTCCCCAAACACTTTTTATGACAATAACTTGCATATAAGCCTTTAAAATTAGCACTTTTGATTATTCATGTTCGTGTCCCATAGACTTCAACGGTGTTCGCGTGTTTGAGCGAACTTTTTTCCTGTTCGCATGTTCTGGTGCGAACCGAACAGGGGGGTGTTCAGCTCATCCCTACTCTTCATCCAATCTGACAGAGCTTGAGCTATTTTGCAAAGAAGAATGGGCAAAAGTGTCACTCTCTAGATGTGCAAAGCTGGTAGAGACATTCCCAAAAAGACTTGCAGCTGTAATTGCAGTGAAAGGTGGTTCTACAAAGTATTGACTGAATACAAATGCATGCCACACTTTTCACATATTTATTTGTAAACACATTTGAAAACCATGTATAATTTTCCTTCCACTTCACAATTATGTGCCACTTTGTGTTGGTCTATCCCAATAAAATACATTCATGTTTTTGGTTGTAACATGACAAAATGTGGAAAATTTCAAGGGGTTTGAATACTTTTTTAAGACAACTGTAGCTCGAACCACAGCTTAGAAATGAAGAGCAATATCCTGTGGATGCGAGAGACAGGGACAGAGAGACAAAAGGACAATGTCCTCTATTAAGCAAAACTCAGACATCAGCTTTGGAAAGGACACTGATGGAGAAACCACCTTGTTCCAGCATAAGTCCAAATAAGGAGACGTACAAGATAAAGCTGCCAGCTCTGGCACACCTCATCATGTGATAGCCCCCAAAAAGGCAACCTTTTAGGAAAGTATTATCAGAGGAACATTCCTAAAGTTTCCAAATAAAGGCTACTGGGGAACTGACAGAACCAAGATCAAGTCCCATAGCAGCAGGGGAGCTTGTAAGAAGGTTGTGTTAATGCTTCTTTATTGAGTTAGTTGCTGGCCAAGGATAGGGGGAAAGGATTATTTTATGCATGCTCTGTTCCCAGGCTTTTTTGGTCCTAGCCAGCCTTTGGTATAAAAAGAGGAAAGGCTGAGGTCCAAGAGTTGCGTTCCTGCTCTCAGTTCAACTCATGGTTCTGGGACTGCTGTGCCTTGCAGTCCACTGAAGGCACTGGTGTTCTGGAGGACATCCAAGCCAAGTTGGAGACTACCAACATGGACTATCACCTCATAGAGGTATGCCTGGGCAGCCACACAACTGTAGCTAGGATTAGGGTTTGGGCTTGTTCATATTGAACTGTAATGTTGAAGTCTCCCCAGTAAAGTAACATTAACTGTTCCAAGCCTGGTCAGAATATTCAAAGGGGTGCATGTGGGTTCTGACGCTCCTAGCAAACAGATCTGTGTACATGGGAACCATAGCATAACCATACAAAAATTATGGCCCACTGAGCCATAATAGAGTATGGCTTGCGTCATTGGTAGCGGTGGGAATGTGCACACGATTGTGTTCAGAGCCCTGTAAGTAATGTTTAAATTGTGAGACACTTTGTGTCTCAGCAAGAAGCTGGCGGCATGGCTCTGCACACGACCGTCTATACACGTCACTACTGGAATTCTATTTGAATATATACATGTGTGTGATTGGTTCTTTTGAAAGAATACAAGTGTCTGGCTGATTCTGAAGCCACCAACTTCCTTTGTTATTCATTTTTACAGTATATATAATGGTAGCAGATCATGCTAGGGAGGATTGGGCTAAGCTTAACGTGATACCAGCATCTGTCTGTGTTACTTGGAGATATACAAGCGTGCTTTCCCGGCATTATACAAAAATGACTGCTTATTAGTGCACAGAATTATTTGCTTATAAAAAGAAGCTTATAAAACATTCCATTACAGATAGCGGGCCCGGAATTTTGGAGCCAACAGAAATTTTTTATCCAGCAGACCTCAAGGGGGAATAAGGATCTAGAACCAGAGCAGCAAAGGCCGGCCTATGGTAGGACAACCATACTTCAAGTTTTTTGAACATTTTTGCTGTTCTGTGTTCGGGATCTTAATTTCTCTGTCCGCTGTATGGGGTAAGTTCTGCTAGGCAAAAGAACCTTTTGGGTTTTTTTTGTCGCTTTCTGTATAATAGTGGGACTTTAATTGTAGGTTATATTTTTGCCATTGTAAGTAGGTCTATTAATTGGGGGAGTACCTATATTTAAATCCTCTATAGGTCCCATTTAATACAAACCTAAAGTGTATGCTGTGTATGAGTGAGCAAGCTGATAAGTAACTGTATGTTGTGTAATAAGTTTGTGATGTATATGAGAAATAGAAATGTATTAATTGTGATTATTACCTATGTATGGGACCAGCAAGTCAGTTATGTATCTTGTTTAACTGATACAAGATACATGTTCCCATAAATTTGTAACAATATCTTTCACCTACAAATGGTTTAGTGAACTTTGATGTCATTTAGAAAAGGTTTGGTTTGAAGTTGTTTTGAAATGACTTTGTAGGAAATTGCTTTAAGAATAAAATAGCTGCTGCATATTCAAGTGGCCATGTGCCTGGGGGGGGGGAGGGGGGCGGTCATGCATTGTTGGGACATGTTTTACAGGATTCTAGGCAATAGCATGGAGGAGCTCTTGTTTTGAGATGAAAAGATCAAGCATGCAACCAGCATTGTCTTGGTCCTGTATATCTGTTGACCTTCCAACTTTCAAAATGAAGTATTGTTTGTGTTTGGGAACAGGAGAGTATGTTTAAAGCATGTTATTTTGTGATTTATCTAACTTTGGCATTTTTAAATGTGTTGTTTGGTTGGATAGCCTGTGTTTTAGTCCTCCAATTGGCCCTAGTTGATGTAGCCTAAAGTGTTTGTCTACGGTTATGTGTTCATTTGGTGACTCGATTGTGTAGTCAGTTTTTGCGGGGTTAAATTTTGGTTTTCTAGTGAAGAAATCTCGGTTTGTGCTGGTTTTGGTGGGATCAGCGACTGCATTTCATGTGTTAATGCCACCATTTTGTCATGGTACAGCTTTCCTCGGCCAATTTGAGGTAGTCCAGATTTCATCCACCAGTTTGTCGTGGTATGACTTTCATCGACCATTTTGTTGTAGTCCGGATTTCATCCACCGTTTTGTCGTGGTCCGGCTTTCGGCGGCCATTTTGCTGTAGTCCGGATTTTATCCACCATTTTGTCGTGGTCCAACTTTCGTTGACCATTTTGCTGTAGTCCGGATTTCATCCACCATTTTGTCGTGGTCCAACTTTCGTCAACCATTTTGCTGTAGTACGGATTTCATCCACTTATTTGTCGTGGTCCAACTTTTGAAAAGAGTGAATGTCCAACTGAATGAGCAAAATAATCAAACACCGAATAGTATGAATCCAAGAGCAATGGAAATGGGAATCCAACTCCGTCCGTGGAGACCACATCAAAGGGAAATCATCAACAACTAAATGACATGTAGATTCTCTTACCAGAACAGGTGGACTCAAATGTCATTGATTTGGAGGTTATTCCCGGTTCCCCCTGGATTCCATTCTAGAAGTCCGAACCACCTGGATATCCATACACCTGCCCTGTGTGGCATATTGCCTTGATGACTCTACAGGTATGTTGCTGACATTTGAGTCCACCTGTTCTGGTAAGAGCATCTACATGTCATTTAGTTGTTGATGATTTCCCTTTGATGTGGTCTCCACGGACGGAGTTGGATTCCCAATTCCACCGCTCTTGGATTCATTCTATTCGGTGTTTGATTATTTTGCTCACACAGTTGGACATTCACTCTTTTCATTATTTATGTTATAGGTTTATTCCGTTGTTTATCACTGTTTTTGTCGATGGACAATTACTTTTTATGGACTTTTGAATTTTGTGCACTGATATTTGTGTATAACAGGTAGCGCTACATTATTCACCACCCTGTTATTTCATGTTTGTCACATTATATGTAGCTGCTCTTTTTTCACCTTTTTGGAGTTAGCGCAGTGTTTCCCTTTACATTTCCACGTGGTTCGACTTTTGTCGACCATTTTGTTGTAGTGTGGATTTCATCCACCATTTTGACGTGGTCCGATTGTCGTCGGCCATTTTGTTGTAGTCTGGATTTCATCCACTATGTTGTCGTGGTCCAATTTTTGATTGTTGCAACTGCCATTTAGTTTCTGCTGAGTTTTGGTTCTGGTGGAATTGCTCTGCTTTTGGGCCAGGTTTCAGCATTTAGTGAGGGTGAGTCATCTTTTTGCAGGTGTTTCAGTTTTTGGCTTTGGTTGCGTTGTGCAGTATTTCGGTTTCAAAACTTGTGGCCCGACTGCCCAGGGGATATGGGAGTCGAGGGGGATTCCCTCCCATTTGTAATATGGGGGTTTGTTTCGCCCTTTCCTAGACAAAAGGCTTTTTAGAGATGTTGAAGTTTCCTATATGATGTTATAAAGTCCAGAGGTAATATGTGTTGCCATAACTATTTTTTAGTGTCTTGATAGACATAATATGATATTCAGGGAAGCCAGGCTTCCCCTCCCCCTTCCCCCTCCCTGTCCATTGATATGTAAATAAACCAGTTGGATAGGTTTTTAGAGCTGAGCAGAGAACAGGAAGTTCTTTGCAGGATGTAATGTATGTGATGAAGTTGGTGGGAGGGTCTTGGGGTCTTTGGAAACAAGCAAACAAAGGGACTTGTGTTTGGAAGGACGATGGAAATCACTTTGGCTTTTAAATTTAATTCCAGTTGTTTTGCGAAGATTTATACTGTAATTCAGTTTTGGGTAGAGAGTAAACGGGAGGCATCCCCATTATTGTTGTAAAATCTAGATACAGATAGAAAGAAGCCATAATATTGTTTTCAATAGCGGAGGATCTCCTCACGCTTTATAGTTGTCTGACAAACACATTTAGAGGGCTGTATATTGTGAGACCCGGTCGGGCCATGTATAATAATCGGAAATCCGGTGCGCGATTGTATTAGGCAGATCTGTTTGCTCTTTTAGGGATGTTCATTTATGCCTCACCAAGAGACTGGCCACCTCATGGTGATTGCATTAACTCTCCTAGCAAACAGATCTGCGTACATGGGAACCATAGCATAACCATACAAAAATTATGGACCACTGAGCCATGATAGAGTACGGCTCGCGTCATTGGTAGAGGTGGGAATGTGCACATGATCGTGTTCAGAGCCCTGTAAGTAGTGTTCAAATTGTGAGACACTTTGTGTCTCAACAAGAAGCTGGCTGCATGGCTCTGCACATGACTGTCTGAAATTGTCACTACTGGAATTCTGTTTGAATATATACATGTGTGTGATTGGTTCTTTTGAAAGAAAACAAGTGTCTGATTGGCTGATTCTGAAGCCACCACCTTCCTTTGTTATTCATGTTTACAGTATAAATAAAGGCAGCAGATCATGCTAGGGAGGATTTGGCTAAGCTCAACGTGATACCAGTATCTGTCTGTGTTACTTGGAGATATACAAGCACGCTTTCCCTGCATTATTATTATTATTATTATTATACAGGATTTATATAGCGCCGACAGTTTACGCAGCGCTTTACAACATTAGGGCAGACAGTACAAGTACAATACAATTCAATACAGGAGGAATCAGAGGGCCCTGCTCATTAGAGCTTACAATCTAGGAGGGAGGGTCAAGTGATACAAAAGGGTAATAGCTATGGGGGATAAGCTAATGGAGAAAAAAGTGCAGTTGTTAGATGGAGGCAGGATAGGCTTCTCTGAAGAGGAAAGTTTTCAGGGATCGCCTAAAAGTGGATAAAGTTGGAGACAGTCTGACAGATTGGGGTAGGGAATTCCAGAGGATGGGCGAGGCTCGGGAGAAGTCCTGGAGGTGCATATGGGAGGAGGTGATGAGGGAGCTAGAGAGCAGGAGGTCTTGGGAGGAACGGAGATGGCGATTAGGTTGGTATTTTGAGACTAGGTTAGTGATGTAGCTGGGGGCAGAGTTGTGGATGGCTTTGTAACTTATTGTTAGTATTTTGAATTTAATTCGTTGGGCGAGTGGTAGCCAATGGAGGGATTGGCAGAGAGGGGTAGCAGACACTGAGCAGTTTGTAAGGTGGATGAGTCTGGCAGCAGCATTCATGATGGACTGAAGGGAGGATAGTCTGTTTAAAGGTAGGCCAATGAGGAGTGAGTTGCAGTAGTCAAGGCGAGAGATAACCAGGGAGTGAATCAGGAGCTTTGTGGTTTCATTGGTTAGAAAGGGACGTAGTTTAGAGATGTTGCGGAGGTTGAGGCGGCAAGCTTTGGAAAGTGATTGGATGTGGGGCTGAAAGGAGAGTTCAGAATCCAGGATAACACCTAGTACCCTGACATGTGGGGACGGGTGGATGGTTTTGCCATTGCTCTTGACAGAGAAGTCGGGGGAAGAGGAACGTGGGGGAGGAAATATTATAAGCTCGGTTTTGGACAAGTTGAGTTTGAGGAAGTGGTGCGACATCCATACAGATATGTCGGTTAGTAAGTTAGTGATGCGTGAGGAGACTGATGGAGTGAGTTGAGGGGTGGAGAGATAGATTTGTGTGTCATCAGCATAGAAATGATATTGAAAGCCGTGAGAGGCTATCACCTGACCCAGGGAAGAGGTGTAGATTGAAAATAAAAGAGGTCCAAGAACAGAACCTTGGGGGACCCCGACAGAGAAGGGAAGAGGAGTGGAGGAAGTAGAATTGTAAGTGACACTGAAGGTGCGTTGGGATAGGTAGGATGAGAGCCACTGAAGAGCACAGTCACGGAGACCGAGGGAGTAAAGTTTTTTGAGGAGGAGGGGGTGGTCAACCGTGTCAAAGGCAGCTGAAAGATCCAGAAGTAGGAGTACAGAATAGTGTCCATTGGTTTTTGCAGTTAGTAGGTCATTTGTGAGTTTTAAAAGAGCAGTTTCTGTGGAGTGTTGAGGGCGAAATCCAGATTGAAGGGGATCAAGAAGGTTGTTTTTGATGAGGTGGTCACTCAGTTGGTTGTAAACCAGGCGTTCAAGGAGTTTAGAGGAAAAGGGGAGCAAGGAGATTGGGCGTAGGTTGTTAAGATTGGTAGGGTCCAAGGGCGGCTTTTTGAGTATGGGGGTAACCAGTGCATGTTTTAGAGCATCGGGGAAGATGCCAGAGGGGAGGGAGAGATTGAAGATGTGGGTTAGAGGGTGACCGTAGCATTTGAGAGGGAATAGAGTCCAGGGTACAGGTGGTTAGGTGGGCGATAGAAAGGAGTTTAGCAACTTCATCTGTAGTAGTAGATTTGAATAGGGGGAGTGTCAGTTGTATCTGTTGACATGGGGTCTTAGCTGGGGGAGATACCTGTAGAATAGAGATTTCATCATGGATTGTATCAATCTTGTTTTTGAAGTGATTAGCGATTTCCTGGGCAGTGAGTATGTCAGTGGGTGGAGGCGGTGGAGGGCAAAGTAGAGAGTTGAATGTAGAGAAGAGTTTACGGGGATTGGATGAGAAAGTGTTAATAAGAGTTGTAAAATAGGTTTGCTTGGCAGTGTGGAGGAAAGAATAGTATATTTGGAGGGCAGATTTATATTGGTTGAAGTCTTTGAGAGACTTAGTCTTGTGCCACAGACGCTCAAGAGCGCGACTACGTTTTTTGAGAATTTTAGTGTCATCTGTTTGCCAGGGTTGTAGGGGTCGAGGCCTGATTCTGCGTGTAGTGAGGGGAGCGAGCTTATCCAGGGTGGAGGACAGAGATTTATTGTAGATGGACATGGCTTGGTTGGGGCAGGACAGGGGCATTATACAAAAAAATGACTTTGCTTATTAGCGCACAGAATTAATTGCTTATAAAGAAAAGCTTATAAAATATTCCATTACATATCTAATGAAATAGGGTCTGTAAAGCACAAAAGGGGTATGAAGCTCAGCTACTACAAAAAAAAGAGTTAATAATGAGCATGCATGAGGTCTGCGCTATGTGCTTGGCAGTGTGGTGGAGATTTGGGCCCTGAAGGTGATGGACTTTATTATTAATGTGACTAATAATGTACACACGGTCGGATTTTCCGACGGAAAATGTGTGAAAGGACCTTGTTGTCGGAAATTCCGACCGTGTGTAGGCTCCATCACACATTTTCCATCGGATTTTCCGACACACAAAGTTTGAGAGCAGAATATAAAATTTTCCGACAACAAAATCCGTTGTCGGAAATTCCGATCGTGTGTACACAAATCCGACGGACAAAGTGCCACGCATGCTCAGAATAAATAAAGAGATGAAAGCTATTGGCCACTGCCCCGTTTATAGTCCCGGCGTACGTGTTTTACGTCACCGCGTTTAGAACGATCGGATTTTCCGACAACTTTGTGTGACTGTGTGTATGCAAGACAAGTTTGAGCCAACATCCGTCTGAAAAAATCCTAAGATTTTGTTGTCGGAATATCCGAACAAAGTCCGACCGTGTGTACGGGGCATTACAGTGATCTTTCAATGACTCTGTTGATTCTAAACATGTTCTGAAACTATAGAGACATCTTACCCTGCTGTGGAATTTTATCTGGAGTAGCTATCTGACAAAAGCCTTTCCTCTGACCATTTGGTAGCACAATAATGTCACTTCAAAGGAGGTGGGAGGTGGGAAGGGAACAGGAATAACCTGGTCATAAAATGGTAGCTGGTAAGAGAGCACCCCACCCCCATTGACTCAATGTAGCAGTTTTAGCATATGGAATAGGGGGGTTTACAAGTGTGTATACATTGGAACACAGATCACTGGCCTTTCTCTTCGCCTGACGGTCTAGATGAAGGATGGTCACGTGAGAGCTCTCTATACAATGTGTCTGTATTATCTCTTATGTCTCTTTTCTTCTCTTAACTTTTTCTATCCTAGGAGTTGCCTTACCTTGATAGCATGTGTACGTCAATTGTAACCATATCACCTTTTTGCATTACCTATTTTTGTAAACACTGGCAACACTGCATTTGTAATATCTCTATACTATATTTGGTAATCTCTGATTATTCTAACCTTCCTTTTCTGTATAAATAAATGTGATTGTTATTCTTTTTACACAGTTATCATTCCTTATTGATTTAATGGGTTATAGATGCAACTGCATGGGTTGATTTATATATAGATAAAATATTTAAATCACTTATGTATCATTAAGTATATAAGTGAGGTAGGTAAAAATAGCCATGTCAGATGGTGTCCTGTGTGAGGAAGTTTAACGTTTGGGTGAATTTTATTTCTTGTATGGAAGACAGAGCTGGTTTATACCTAACCCCAGAAATGCTAAGCATTTTTTCCTTATGTCTTTTATGTTCACCTGTCTCCTGTCTGAATACCCAGACTACAAAACCTCTCAGGACTTTCCTGTTTACCTTTTGTCTACACGGATACTTTGATGAGACTGATTTTGAATATTGTATATAAGAAATGAAATTGTAAGGGCGATTGATGAGGGCTCCATTTGGAATCTTGGAGGCAGTGGAAAAGGATATGTGCCTCTCTGCCAAAAAGCAAGTTCAGTTGACCCTTTGAATGAGATTAGGCCAATCATTATGATTGAAACGCACCGGTAGGCATAGAGCTGTTTCCACCGATGCAACTCTAAGGTCGCACGATTGAGCGTGACTGAGGTGCGACTTTAGAGTGACTGTGGTGTGGCTTTATAATGCGACTGATCCAAATTTACCCTCTGGGTCAGAGTCGCATCCAGAGTCGCATCAGAGTGGTGCAGGTACCTTTTCATTCGTTGCAGCTTTGAGTCGCATAGATTGGAATGGGTGCTATTGAAATCAATGAGTTGCGACTTGTAATGCGACTTTGTGTCCAAAGTCGCATGGCAAATTGCATTAGTGGAAACGGATTCTAAGTCACACTGAATGATCTTGATGTGTATGAATTAGGGCTGCAACTGACGATTGTTTTCATGGTCGATTGGTTGGCCGGTTGTTGTTTCGATTGATTGATTAATCGGTTAATGGCCTTGGAAGAAAGTGTGGTGTATGATTTGGTTGGTATGTAGAGTTTAGGAAGGGGGAAATTAATTCCTGTGTGTACTGTTGGAACAGATTTACTCTGTATATGCTGTTGGAGGATGTATGCTGTGTGTACTGTTGGGGGGTGAGTCTGATGGATATCATCAGACTCAGAGATCAAATTTTTTTATAAAAACAAAAACAAAAAAAAACAATGTCTTCCTTTAAAAAAGTGTCAATTTAGGAGTGTTTGTTCGATTTTCTAATCGTTAGTGGGGTCGAGTTGACATTTATTTTCAACTACAGTGATGGGAAGATTTGGAGATAATAGGGAACTTCTTGGTCAGGGGAATTTTCAGACAGTGTATGTGGTTTTCGTTCAGAAATTACATTGGTTTTAAAAACAGAATGTTAGAAACAAGTAAAAATTTCAAACATTCTTTCATTCAGCGAATGTACAAAGATTTTTCATCTGAATATTCTCGTCTAAAAATTGATCCGTGTGGCCAGCATAAGGCTCAGTACACACCTATGCAGTTTGCTTTTGATCTGTTTCTGCAGTGCTTTTTGCTGTGCGTTTTGATTTTTGCGCAAGTGATTTTGCTGCAATTTGCGTTTTTGCATTATTTTTTGGCCAATTTGTTGTTGGGCAGATTAAAAAAACACAAATTGCTGCAGCAAAAAGCATTACATGCTTTTCTGCAGCTTCTCCATTGAAGTATATTGAACCAAAGAAGCACCGTTAAAAAAAATCCCTGACCCTTTCCAAATACGCTGCATCTGAAAAAAGCATAGATGTGAACGTGTCTCATGGGATGCCATGTAGGTCAGTGGTTCTCAACTTTCCTAGTGCCGTGACCCTTTGATAAAATTTCCCAAGTTGTAGGGACCCCTAACAGTAAAATTATTTTCGTAGCCTGGGTTGTCAGCACCCAAGGCAAGACATGTAATTTGCGCCCCTAACCCATGGGTATTTAGCGCTCCCTAAGTCCCTTCCACTCGTACAGTATTAAAACCCCTTATGCCCTCCCCCACCCATGCCTTTAACTGAATGGGCGGCTGCGAAGAGGCTAAGTGGGCAGCCGCGGGCTCAAGGATCAGCCCAGCTGGGTGACCACAGGCTCCAGGGACAGCCCTGCTGGGTGGCTGCAAAAAGACTGGGAGAGTGGTGCGGGCTTCAGGAACAGCCCAGGATTCAGTGACCCCTGGCAAATCACCATTCGACCCCTGAGGGGTTCCCGACCCCCAGGTTCAGAACCACTGATGTAGGTGAACTGTGGTGCGTCTCTGCATTTCAGTCCTCGTATGAATCTATCTCTTTGTAAACTACTAATTGGGGATTGTGAGCTTCGTAATTAGACCTGTAAGCACTGGCTATATTGTAACTGCTACAAATCATATTGAAATTAGGTGTGCCTCAGTTGACTGCCTCCTGTACTACAAGCACTGGTAGGGTTCTGATTATCCAAGTTTGTGCTAATCATTCTTGAGATAACAGAAGTAATAGCCCTTCTTTAAGCATTTATTTTAAAATACTTGAGAAAAGTCCACGGGGGGATTGAACTATTTGAGTTTTGGAAATCTCCAGGCTAATTTTTTGAAGGACTATAGTCAGGGCAGGGAATTGTTCTGACAAAGAGTGAAAAAAAAAAAGCAGCAACGGTGACAGGGGCGGTACCTGTCAACCCAATTCTTGACCAGAGAGTAGCTACCTCTGGAGTAAAGGCAATCTGTAAAAAGTTTGGGGAATCAGTTCAAGGTCCATTGTAAATATGGGCCTTGGGTGGTATATTCAAGATTGGGATCGCTGGACTGAAAAAAAAAAGTATTCAAAAAAATACTTTTAAGCCAAAAGCTTGGGAACAAATTAAAGAGTTGCTTGGAGTGCATAGATGGTAGAATAAGGAGAAAACACACCAAATGATGCTGAGGAGTAGGAACAAGCAGGGACAGCCACTAGACCAACATCCCCAGAGTAGTGACAGTGATGAACAGGGGGACGATGAGGAATTGTCAGGATTGGGGCCTTATACAATCGCCCAGTATTTGTTGGCAAGATACTCAGAAGCTGATAGGAATTGTCATCTATCAGCAGATGACAAAAAAGGGGAGGCCACAACTTGCTGCTAAGTTTAACACCCTATTTAAAACCCTGAATGAATCATGCATATACTCTCTTTTGTTATCCAAGTCTGCTCTAATCATTCTTGAGATAACAAAAGTAATAAGCCCTACTTTAAGCCATTTTTTTTTTAGAATACTTCTGAAAAGTCCACAGGGGAGATTGAACTATTATAGTTTGGGAAATCTCCAGGCTAATTTTTTGAAGGACTATAGTCAGGACAGGGAACGTGAGGAGTAGTACGCTAGCAGCCCCGCTCAGGCCGTGTACAATAATCAGGATGCGGGGGTTGGTTATAGTAATAAAGGCACAAACAATAACTGCTCCGAAAGTAAAGTGCGGGGTTTTTGGATGCAGAGTCCGCCAAAAAAAAAAATTGTTCTGACAAGTAGTGAAAAAAAAGCAGCAACGTTGACAGTTGCAGTACCTGTCAACCCAATCACGGTCCAGAGGGTCGCTACCTCTGGAGGATCAACCTATAAAAGGTTAGGAAATCAGGGCAGGGTCCAAGCGTCCATAAGGATGGGTTAAATATTAGACATGTGCATTCGTTTTCGTCTGAATTTCAGGTATTTTCGTTATCGTTTTAACAAACGATAACGAAAGTGCAGAATCCAAAAAAGGAAAGATCCGACATAAACAAATGCTTTGTTTTCGTTTTTGTTGCTACAAAAGTTCGATATAGATAGGAGATTCGACATGATGCTGACAATAACAATCTGTGTCCATCAAACCTGTGGTTGAATGTGCCTAACCTTAACTCTATTAGTCCAAGATTATTCTACATAGAGAGAAAAGATTCAATGTAGAGAGAAAAGATTCGACGTAGAGAGAAAAGATTCGACATAGAGAGAAAAGATTCAACGTGGGGGAGAGAAGATCACTGCTGGATTGGGTGGGGGAAGTAAAATAAAAATAATGATGATGATGAATGTTATTGGTTGATTGTGACCAAAGAGGAGGAGCAGTAAAATATCTAGAACTAAGTACACACGTACTTTGGCTTATGGTGTCTGTTGAAAGTTCTAAGAAGATTCGACGGAGCAGGTAAACTATACGGCGTCGTACAGTTTAGCTGCTCCGTCAAATCTTCTTTGAACATTCGATAGACACCATAAGCCTTCAATGACAGACCTTAATTAATTTGGATTTTCGGATGAATGCAATTTTTAATGAAAAACTAAATAAAAAAAAACGAATTTCAGTAGCAACTAAATAAATTTATTTTTCGGACGAAAACGAAATTTCGAAACGAAATATTTCAGTGTGCACATGTCTATTAAATATGGGCCCTAGGATATTCGTGATTGGGATTGTTGGACGAGGAAGAGGTTTTCTAAGAAAGGTTAAACTTAAAGTATGGGAAGATCTGTACCTTGATCATCACACAAAGATGACACGGCCATATGACTTCAGTTGCCCAGTCAGATAGAGGAGATAACAGAGCAACGGATTTGGGTATGTCTGAATTCAGGGGGACATCTTCCACACCTAAGGTATGTACCAACAATGTTCCATCCCTGGTGTTTCTGCAAGAATACATCCCTGGAAGGTAGGATTTTTTTTTAAATTGCCCCCATACAGGCGGAGAAGGGGCTAATGAAATTGGATGTATTTCTGAAAGAACTTCAACCTTACCAAAAAGATGTTATGGGTTTAAGAAGAAGTACAGGCTATTATAGAAAACATGCTGATATGTGTGATGTCTAGAGTTCGTCTTTAACCTAGCTAATTGAGCGAGTGTGTGGAATATGCAATATATGTTGTGTCGTGTGATGTTTGTCTCAGCTGCTGAGAGCCCACCCCAAATGACCCCCTTCTTTCTCACCAGATCTGTGAGAGTGTAAAGCAAACTGTATTGACATGCAAATTACCTGAGCCAAGATAATTATCTGTAATAGTGAGCTGAAAGGTGCATTTACTAAAATTATTTATTTTTTTCTCCAGAGAGACAGTTCTGCGAGAGGTTTGTGGTGAGGTATTATGATTTGTTGATAAATGGTACCGCTAAAAGATTTATTACGAGTTGCTAATTTTTTTTCTCACCATGGTGAATACATTTATTTTCTTTTTTTGGGGAAATTATTGGTATACCATAAAACAAAAATCCACGTGGTATTAATATGTATAAAGTAATACATATTAATAATAAGTTGAGCTCAACAATTTTTGGTATTTAAAAAAAAAGTGCACTGTTTATGTAATGTAATGTATATTTGTTTCATATGCTAATGTCTTGTTACAGGTATATAACCATTGTTTTTTTGTTTGTAGGCAAAAAATTAAATGTTTATTACTACATTTTATTGGTGTTTTATTCCTCAGATTCAATAATTGGGTTTCATGGCTTTAAAGGGTAAAGGTCTGATGTTACTTTGGGTAGACTTGTGTTTAAGACTGCTTAACTCCCCGGCTGTTATTGTAATTATCAAAAGAAAAAAGGGGGGGGTTCAGCAAGGAGCCCCGGTCAGAATTTAAAGGCACAGCAAGCCAAAGGGATCGTAGTCAAAATAACAATATAATAAACTTTATTAAATATAAATGCATAAGTAACAAAAACATCGACAAGAATAATAAAAATCATCTATATAGAAATATACATGATGTGAGCCCCGATGCGTCTACGTGTTTCGTTAACATTTCTTCAGGACACATTCAGGCTTCAATTAATACAAAGAAGGGTCTCACTAGAATAAAAAAACAGAAAAATAAATACATAGACACATAATACCGTATAACACCAGATGAGGCTCAATGGCCTTTGCACAGAGAGCAGATACTGTGTGAGTCCATCACATTACCTTATAAGGAGGCTTCCATAAATTCAAATGATAATAATAATGAGATCTATAATTCATATTTCCACTCTAGGTGCAGGGATTTTGTCATAAGAGTAAAGTGACCGTCAGCTAAAATAAAAAAATCTCAATTTCAGCCAGCAACATTGCCAAATACAATCTTGAATATGAACAAATTATACACTTGGCCCATGTGGAGGGCTTGATCACCAATGAGATTCTAGAGGGCATACAGGTCCCACACCCCAAGACCCCAAAAATGTTATGCGCTCCCCAAGACACATAAAAGTCTCTGTAATCCACCAGGATGACCCATCGTCTCTGGTGTGGGCTCAAATACTGAGCGGGCTAGCAAACTCGTTGATGAATATCTATCTTATCTTGTCACATTGCCCTCCTATATCAAGGACACTACTGATCTTTTAAAAAACCTTGACGGTCTTACCGTGCCGGCAGGTTGCCTCCCTGTCGCCATTGACATCAAGGCACTCTACTCTTTTATCCCACACAATCTTGGCTTGGAAACCATTTCCAAATTTCTTGATGAACGCTGTCCTAAATTTTCTGGCATGAATCAGTTCATATTACAACTCTTATCTCATATCCTTACCAGAAATGTGTTTTCATTTGATGAGTCCCACTTCCTCCAGGTACAGGGGGTCGCCATGGGCACTTGTTGCGCCCCCTCTTATGCCAATTTGTACCGGGGGGGTGGGAACGAGACCTTTTTTCTAATGATGATCATACTAACCTTCTTTCCCATATTCTGTTATGGCGTCATTTTATAGATGATGTCTTCATGATATGAGGTGGGTCCTCTACTATGCTTGAATGTTTTATGCAGATGCTTGCCGGGAACAAATACAATCTAAAATTTACAGTGGACTTTCACGAGAGCAGGATCTCCTTTCTGCATATTACCATTACTATTGAGGCTGATGGCACTATTGCTACATCGCCCACTATTGCTACACCCACTGCGGGTAACACGATACTGCATGCCTCTAGTGCACATCCTAGTGCACTTGTTCGTAGTATTCCCTTTGGCCAGTATCTACGCCTCAGAAGGAATTGCTCTGATAATGCCAATTTTAAACAGGAGGCTGACCTACTATACAAACGTTTATTGGCCAGGGGATACACAAAAACTTGCTTGAAAAAGGCTTACAATAAAGCTTGTGGTTGCTCCAGACATGCGATCCTGTTCTATGATTCCAAACGTAGCAAGTCCGATGTAACAAGATTCATCACTACCTTCTCTGACCAGCACCAGATGGTACGTCTGTTCTCGGCAAGCATTGGCATATCCTACTGGCTGACCCTACCCTCTCAAAATATCTAGGGCCATGTCCTGAGATAACATATAGATGTCCTAGATCTATTAAGAATTTCCTTGTACACAGCCATTATCACAAATCTCGGGATAGACCACAAGAATCACTTGGCCTATTCCGATGTGGTAGTTGCGACTTCTGTCACCTTCTACTGGAGGGGCCCTCTTTTACTTTGCCCAATGGTCAGACGCATTTTTTGCATCATCATGTCACTTGTCTAACTAAACGGGTCATCTATATTATTCTTTGCCGATGTGGGGCTTTCTACATCGGTAAAACAATCAGACCTCTATGGAAAAGAGTGAAGGACCATGTATATTATGCCACCAATGGCATACTCAACAAAGCCATTGGTTATCATGTGGCATTCAAGCATAATTATGATCCACACACATTCAAAGTTGCCGTCCTTGACTGTATATATGATGATCCTAGAGGCGGTAACTTCGATCAAAGGGTACTCCAAAGGGAGACCCAATGGGTGTACAACTTGCAAGCTACATCATACCCTGGCCTCAATTACATGCTTAGCTTTAAACCATTTCTATAAATGTTAGTCTATCTGCATTTATTATAATGTTATTTTCCTTCCCCTTTAGGTTTTTTTTTTTATTATCACACCACTCATGTGTATATACATGTACATATAATAGTTATTTGCATTACTATATGCTATTTGAAAATAATCTATTGTATCTTTAAGGAAACCTATTACAAAAATCATGAAGATTGTTTGTATTTATAAACAAATTCATTCAATGCATACTGTATTGTTTTTAATTTTATTTTATCTCATACCGTACTCCAGTGTGCTGAATCATGACCTGCAACAGATCAGGTTTACTGTGTCCATACACTAGTCTCTGATATATTTATGCCATGAGTAATTGACTAATCAACCTTTGTTTTTGTTTTTTTTATATACTGCAGCGGTTTTCCGGTGGCCGGATATAGGCGCTGCCTCGTTTCCTACTTAGGATATGGCTTAACCTTTTTTGGATATGCCCTGTTGTGCTGGATTCCTGGTGATTTCTGGTCCATTGCGCTGCTGGTCTCATGGGCCGCTGCCCCGCCTCCTCCCTTCCTGTGTGTTTGTGGGGGACGGGACACGTGGTTGCACTTGGTCTGCTCCGGCGTCGGGATAGGCGGTAACTCCACCTCTCTGTGTTGTTGCATGCTTGTGTCATGTAACGCGGCTAGCTCCGCCCCCCTGTCTCACGGGATTCTAGGACGCACTTGCTGTTCCTGGTATGTTGATTTTTGCGCCAAGATGGACAATGTATCCACCCCTCTTTTTGGCGCCAAGACAAGTTATTTAGCAGCTACTTACTGACTCTCAACTCATGAGCGTCTCTGTGTCCTCCAGGGGATGTATACTCAATCTAATTGAAAGTAAGTATTTTATTTTTGCTGCAATCTTGTTCTAGTTGTCTTTGTTGGAATATAGATGGACCTATAATGCCTATTTTGGGCTTCTTTTCCACTTCTATTGTTCTAGGCTCCCTCAGTGTATTTACACACTGCCACATGGATTATCAAGTGGAGACTTTTTATGGGCTTCTTTGTGCCCTTTGATGTTTGGTGGAGCTTTGTGGCATGTACATTTATCCCTGCAGCTCACTGGCTATTTTTGTTTTTTTTTCTGTTGGGATTGAACCCAGAGCTTGGATATATATGGCAACAGGTATATATTACCCTGCTTATTTGCATTGTGATTTCCATGCATTAGTTCATTGCTCTTCATTCTCACTGAACTTATTTTATCTACTCTTTTTCCCTTCCCCTCCCCCTCTCCCCCCCTTTTTTTTTTTTTTTTTTTTTTTTAGCTGACGGTCACTTACTCTTATGACAAAATACCTGCACCTAGAGTGGAAATATGAATTATAGATCTCTATTATCATTTGAATTTATGGAAGCCTCCTTATAAGGTAATGTGATGGACTCATACAGTATCTGCTCTCTGTGCAAAGGCCATTGAGCCTCATCTGGTGTTATACGGTATTATGTGTCTATGTGTTTATTTTGCTGTTTTTTATTCTAATGAGACCTTTCTTTGTATTAATTGAAACCTGAATGTGTCTTGAAGAAGTGTTAACGAAACGCGTAGACGCATCGGGGCTCACATCATGTATATTTCTATATAGATGATTTTTATTATTCTTGTCGATGTTTTTGTTACTTACGCATTTATATTTAATAAAGTTTATTATATTGTTATTTTGACTACGATCCCTTTGGCTTGCTGTGCCTTTAAAGTCCAACCAGGGGCTCCTTGTTGAACCCTCCCTTTTTTCTTTTGACAATTTAACTATACGGATGTGGCTATAAGAGTGTTTTTCTTTATGTTATTGTAATTAGTTACACACCCAGCCAGTGCTTTCTTTTCAAGCGAGGCTCTTTGCCTTAGGCTAAGTTATGTTAATGTCCCTAGCAATCTGTGTGTCCCCAAGTGTATTTCAAGCCTGCTTCTTGCCCAGAGTCACCATGCCACTCTATTTGCTCCTAGAGTTTCCTGTTTGTCTGTTTTTACGTGGCTATTTGTTACCAATTGTCTAATGTGTCTGTGGCGTATCTGTCACTAATATATGTGTGTTTCAAGGCACACCGGTTGGCTCGAATTGTACCCCCTACTGTTCAGCGATCCTGGCGCCTCAGTGCTGCAAGGGATTTTTCTTTGCCTGTTAGCCAGTTGTGTCTGGTAGCAGCAGTTCCTCGAGCTGGATACACATTATGCAATTTTTTGTTGTTCGATTTCCTTTAGATTTACCTTCAGATGTGTAGTACAAGGGCCTGCCTGATGGCATACAAGTTGAGAGTGTATAGGTCTTGCTTCGTATTGTATAGTTTTGGGTAAGTCTGGAGAAGAGTTGTGCAGGAAGATTGTGTGGGGTGTTACCAGCTCTTGGCTGTTCCAAGGACCCTCACTTTGGTTATATGTGTGGGCATGATGTATTCTCCTCAGTTAATACCAATAAGTGTCCTTCCTGTCCTAGACTCCTGGTGTACCTTAACTAGTTGTCTGTGTTCTGCATGCCAGGAAGACCAGTGCCACACTATGCCCCTGTCATTCATGTGAGTCTAAAGAGTGTAGGCAGTTTATTTTGTATGGGTGAAGGATAGCCTTGTCTGATTACCGAATTGATAAAGGAGGGAAAAGGGATGCAGCCTCTATAAAGAAACGACTGTACCTGTTGACAGGTGGTTTTCAATCTGGGTATTCAGACTCTTTCCCATACTTAGGATAAAGAGAGGCTTAATGGAGACTGCTGTTGGAGCTGGAGCACTGGGTACCTTAAAACACTGTGGAGCTGGAGATACTCAAGACCACATTGGGGGGTCTTGAGTTATATATCAGGGAAACTGTTAGGAAAACCAACTTACTCTGTCCAGCATCACTTTGCAAGGACAGGCAGGTGGGGGTAGTATCCAAGTTGCCTATGAGTCATAATAGATTGGTGGATGACTCAGTTCCAAGATCGTCAAAATCTAACTTGGACTGTTCTCATCCCTAATGGCAGGGATGGAACATTGTGCAGATATCACGGTCAATCTGGGTACTATCCTATCAGACTCTACTGTGTTACACCCTGGAGTCAATCTTGTTCTGATGGTTTGAGTCTGGACAGCCTTAGATGACTGGTACTGATGAGTGCTGGAGAAAGAAAAGTGTTGTGCTATGGGAAAAGGCAACAATGCTGGAACAGGAGGGGGTCATGTCTAATGGATGCTGTTGTAGTGTCCCAACCTGTCCTAAATAAAGTTAAAAATACTTGAGACCTGAGACCAGGGTACTGGTGCTGGTATCACATGTCTAATGATGCACTGTTTTCAGCATCAAGTTAAATGGTACTCAGCAGGGTACACTACCTCAGGCAGTCTATTGTACATCTCCTCTTGCTCTTGGCATGGATATAGCAGGAACACCGGGTTGTACCCCGATCATCCCTGAAGAAAGGTTTTATAGCAAACCTGACATCCCCTTACACCTACTGAAACTTCCATTAGGATTCGGGGAGGAGTTAAAAGTTGGGTAGTTGGTGCAACAGGTAGATAGATCATAAACAGGGCCCTTCTATTCACGCCCTGCACAAACTGTTAGCACTAAGGGGAGGAGGGTGGTACAAAAATAATAGCGGCTGGGAATATGGAGCTGGCTGAGGTAACATTTTTGGTGGAGGCGGGGTAGGCTTCCCGGAATAAAAGGTTTTTTTTAGTTATCACCTAGGTGTGAAAAGGGTAGGGCCTGGCTGGACATATTGGGTTGGGGGAGTTCCAGAGGTTAAGGAGCAGTCCTGAGGTTGAGCATGGGAGGAGGTAACAATGGAGCTGGAAATCAGGATGTCTTAGGAGGAGTGAAGTGGACGATTTGGGTGATCTCAAGATCAAAAGAAGTCAATCCAAATATCTCAAACTAAGGTTTCTTAATGGGAAAAGTTTATTCAGGTACCGTCTTAGGGCCACAGCTTTAACAAACTCCACTCTGTTGCTGTCCTGTGGGTAGCTATTAAGAGACCGATGTAGAGTATTGTGCGCATTTAAAAAAGGACTATATTTTTCTTTTTGTTGTTTTGGGAAAAAGCCTCTAAAATATTTTGAGCAATAAAGTGCAGTCGGGTTTGACTAAATTCTAAAAGTTTTTGACAACCATTGTTTTATTCTCTTCTTTTCTAATATTTTTTTGTACCCGACTTGTACATTTTTAGTGACAGTGATCCTGTTCACCTGTTGATCACCAATATGGGAGAGGAGTTATCTATTTTTATTTTTTGTTCCTCTTTATTTATTTTTTGCTAAGTTGCTGCTGCAACAGCTGCAATGTATTATTTTTCAAGGCACTTTATAATAATTTTTCAGGACAGTTATAAATTGTTCGTTTGTTTTTATGAATGCAGATTCAATGCTCTTTGATATAAAGTGAAATGTGTGTGATAAACGATCTGGGTTGAAGCAGCAATAAACCTGTATGTTTTTTTTTTTTTTATTTTTTGCTTATTTGTATTTTTTTCTCTTCTTTCTCGTTCCTACTTTTGTTGGTTTCATATTCTTATCTTTAATTACTTTAAGTGATGGCACCAGTCCATTAGCTGATAATGTTCCTCTATATCTTTAAAAGTAAACGTATTAGTCTTCTGGAACTTTTGTTTGAATATCAGAGATGAGCTGTGAATTGTTAGGCTTTACCGTTTCTGCCTGACTTTGTTTTTAAAAGTCCAGTGGGTCCTATTAAATGGTTTCCTGAAGGGGGGCGTGTCTGGACGAGCTAGGAGAAGGACGTGTGGAAGCTGAGCTCCGCTCTGCACATACCCATCCAACGCCATCCTAGTCCATCTTCAATCTTTGGAGCACCTCTCCACCTTCAGAAGTGGTTTGCCTACCTCCACTGCGGCTAACGAGGGGAATTGGCCACCATTGTTGCATTTTCTTTGGCCCCGGGCCTCCAGCTGGACTTGAGCCCTGTGTGCCCGCCGCCATCTTGAGGCCTGCTGAGGGCTCCGTGCACGCCGCCCATCACCCCCACAGCTAAGCAGACAAGTAGAGCCTTTACCTGGCTGCCCGATCGTGTCGCCGTCGGCAGTCAGGGGGGCCTTGAGTGACTGAGTGGTGCTGCCTGGTGGTCTCCTCCTCTGCCTCGGACTGCTCCCCGCCGGGCGCCATCTTGCGGCCTACTGGATCGGCCTCCTCAACACACAGGCACAGTGAGTACAGAGGCATCCGCCTACCCACCCCTCTGCAGAGTCCCCCTTGTCCGAATCGGCACGTCGCCATTCCGCCAGGACCTCTATTTTGGTGCCCCGCGGCGCTGAATTGGGCCCACAGTGAACGGTGCTCACTCGGCCGGCCGCGGCTTTCAGGAAAGACCGCGGCTTCGGCCTACCTATGGAGGACGGCGGCCATCTTGGTGCTCCAAACTACTTCCCTTGCTAACCTGCCCAGCTACCACTATAATTACTGAACTTTCAAACATACCACCCATCAACTGGCCCCTTCATATAGTGATAGACCACATACTCTATTACCGCAAGGAAAGTCTGCCTTCCAGCCTACCTCTGGAAGCTGGCGGCCATCTTGGTGCTCCAAGTATTCCTAAGCCAATTCTTTACTACTATATCTTATACATAACTTCTGCTCCCATAAACTTCCATCAGTATAACTATCATCGCTTTTCCCTGTGATTGTTGAAGTGCTTCTAACACTGTCTGCATACTTCCTTCATAAGAATATTTTTAAGTAACAAGGATACTTTGATGGGTGCATGTCTTTGAACAGATGTGAGTAGGGGGTGACCCCCACGGCGATCGACCGTATAGTTCCAGTAATGCCCGCCAAAACACGTAAACTCCGGTCTGCCAAAGGTAAACATCCTGGCAAGAGATCACTGCCCGTTCCAGTCTCCACTGGTTCCATTCAACAGTACTTAGCTAACGCAAGAGACGAGCAGGTCCGAACCTCATGGACCAGCTTTTCTCCATCATCTCAAGCTGCATCTGTGCGAGACAGCTCCCCGGCCTCCTCATACTGTTCAGACCTTATGGATGATCCAGGATCCCCTGCGGGTTCCGAAATGAACACGCTAATGAGCGGTCTCAAAAAAGAACTTGCAGGAATGTTTCACAGTTTGGAGAAATCCATAAAAAAAGAAATATCTGCTGTCAGATCTGACATGACACATATTCTGGTCAGAGTTGAGGAAACGGAACAGCGACAAGACACACATGCTTTAGCTATTAAAGAACTACAGGACACTGTTACCCAGCTGGCCTTCGCCCATCGAGCCTCCCTGTATAAACTCGAAGACCTCGAGAACCGTAACCATAGAAATAACATTCGTGTCAGAGGTCTGCCAGAAGCAACAGGTGATAATGACCTAGAACCATCTATAAGAGGCATCTTTAATACCATCTTGGGCAATTCAGTCACTGAACCGCTACGTTTTGACCGTGTACATCGTGCCCTAAGACCCCGTAATGCTAAGTCAGATCAGCCCAGAGACGTTATTTGTCGCATTATTTTGAAGACAAAAATGCTATTATGATGAAGACGCGGGGCTTGCCTAACGTAGACTTTGATGGAGCAGTCATCACCATATTTCCAGACTCTAAGGAAACTTTGGACGGTCGCAGAGCTCTGAAACCGCTCCTTTCCTCAACTCTGACCACCTGCGTTCAGATGGGATCACATACAGATGGGGATTCCCAGCCTGCCTAATTGCCACAAAAAATGGTCAGTCATATACGCTGAGATTCCCGGAGGAACTTCCAACCTTCTTGCAAGATCTTAATCTTCCATCCATGGGACTCCCAGGTTGGCAAGACCCAATCCCTAAATTCCTGAGCCCAACGGACCCACCTTGGAGAAAGACCCCCTCAAAGAAAAAGTGTACCTCTCTTCCAGGCTCTGCACAAAAGCATGGTTGAAATATGTAACTTTCCACACGTACTAATTTTCTTATTATAGATAATCTTTTTCCTACAGGTTGTCTATATTAAGTTAGGTTTTGGCCGCAGTTTTTCTTTTTTTTTTTTTTTTTTTTTCTTTACGTGTGCCTGTCTAAATTTGGCCGAAACTGTCATACTGTTGTACTGACCAATGTTCTTTGTTACCTTTTATCCTTGGGTATTTAGTTTAGGTACCGAATTGGTTTGCACTTTATTGCCTAGGGGTTACGTTTTGTTCAAATTGATCCTGGTTACAAACTGGTAATATTTACATTCCTAAATGGAACTAATTATTCACTTATAGTTATAAGTTATTCGTTTTCTCATAGGTCGCGCGCTGTGGGGATACACTTCCTCTTTTTACCCCCCTTCACTACAGCGCAACCCCATCACCCCCTTTCCTTCTGGGGTTGGCGAGAACGATTGGCCTTATAGTTGCCCTATTCAGTCCCCATCTAGGGATTGGGATGGCCTCTAGTTCTCTCTCTCCCCAATGGGAACACTGCAGATTTCTGCGTGATAACTATGTGTTTCCCACAAGTTGGTTAATTTACATATGTGACCTCCACATATGTTTTTTTTGTTCCTCTTTTCTCTCTCTTTCTTTCCAAAAAAACTCTCTCCTTTCCTCCTCTCCACTCCCCCCTTCTGGCTGGTATGTATGGAAATATAGGCTGAAGGTACGTACTATGCTTTAACAATGGCTACATTAAAGGTTATATCATACAATGTTAGGGGTCTTAATGTTGCTGCTAAAAGACACCAATTAGTCCGTGAACTTAAAAGAGCCACATGTTCTATTGCTTTTCTTCAAGAAACGCATTTAACTCACACAACACCTGTTAAGTTAACCTCATCCCACTTTCCACAGTGGTACTATAGTTTATCAGACACTAATAAAGCTAAAGGAGTGGCCATTGGATTCTGCAGTAATATATCCTTTAGGTTATCTGATATGTTGGCAGATGACCATGGTCGCTTCCTTTTCCTTAGGGGCTTCATAGGTAACACTCAATGTACTCTTGCAAACGTGTACTGTCCTAACCAAAATCAGTCAACTTTCCTCTCACAAACACTGACTAAACTTTCAAACTTCGCCAAAGGCCTTACTATCCTAGCGGACGACATTAACATGCCACTAGATCCAACAATTGATACATCTCAGTGCCGCTCAAATTTTTCTTTCAAACAACTGAAACTTGTTAAAAAAAAAGCTTCTGGATCTTCAATTGATGGATGTCTGGCGCCTTCTCCACCCCAAGGAGAAGGATTATTCACACTTTTCCACAACACACCAATCTTATTCCAGCATAGATAATATATTTCTAGATCATTTTCATCTCCCCCTCCTGCAATCTGCTCACATTGGCACCGCATCTATATCAGACCACGCACCTGCATCAATGACGTTGACCGTGTCTTCCTTACCACGACGCATTAACAATTGGAAACTCAATGATTCCCTTCTTTCTAATGAAGCTGAAGTTTCCATGTTAGCCTCTCATCTCTCACAATATCTTAAGGAAAACAAACCCTCTGACACCTCTCCCTCTGTTGTGTGGGAAGCTCATAAAGCTACTATTAGGGGTCGTCTTATTGAGCTCGGTGCTAGGAAAAAAAGGGAGCATGGTCAACAGATTGATCAGGTTTTACAGCAGATAGCGGTTCTTGATAAACAACACAAACTCTCTATGCATATTGAGCACCTCCAATCCCTCACACTCAAACGAGAGGAACTAAAATCCCTTCTCAATTTGGATACTAAAAGAAAATTCCAACGTCTATCACAGAAATTTTATGAATGGGGAAACAAACCAAGCAAGCTGCTAGCTAGATCTCTAAAGACTAAACAATCACAGTCATTTATTTCCAAAATCAAACTCTCAACAGGGGAATTAGCCCATGCAACCCCAGATATTTCTCTACCACAAAAAGATAGAAGAAGCCGCTTGCTTTCCTACTTGAGAGCAGCTAACCTACCTAAATTACCCATATCTGTCCTCAAAGAAATGGAGGAGGATTTCTCGGTTGAGGAATTCCTGGCAGCATTGACATCATCCCCATCCGGCAAAGCTCTTGGACCGGATGGGTTCACTATTTTATACTATAAAACATTCAGCGACATTCTGCTCCCTCGTCTCACCGCTTATGCAAACTCTATCTCTCATTCTTCAGGTCTACGCCCAGAATCTCTATCAACTCATATCACTGTCATCCCTAAACCCGATAAGGATCCCACCCTATGTAACAGTTTTAGGCCAATTTCACTAATTAACGTTGACATCAAACTTTTTGCCAAAGTAATTGCAAATCGGCTGCTCCCTCTTTTACCCAGCTGGATATCAGCAGACCAATCAGGATTCATACCCAATAGAGAAGCAAAAGACAATTCACTTCATGCAATATCCTTAATCCAATACGTTCAGAGATGCGCCCAGCCCACCCTACTCCTCTCCACTGATGCTGAAAAAGCTTTTGATAGGGTGGACTGGGAATATCTTAAGATGACCTTACGTCACTTTGGGCTGGGACCTAAGATGTTCCACCGAATCTCATCCCTTTATTCTAATCCCTCAGCTCAAATTAGAATTAATGGAACGTTGAGTGACCCCTTTGTCTTACATAATGGAACCAGACAAGGTTGTCCTCTCTCCCCTCTCCTCTTTGCTATCACCTTATAACCCTTCCTAGCTACAATTAGGCATAATGTTAATATCAAAGGCATACAAATAGGCAAAAGATTCCATAAATACGCGGCTTATGCGGATGACGTACTATTTTTTATCCAGCAACCACGCATCTCAATTCCCAACTTATTGTCTGAATTTTCTACCTTTCAATCCATCTCTAACTTCAAAATAAATTTATCTAAATCCGAAATTTTAAACATTAATATCTCCAAGTCCGAAGTTCTTTCCCTTAAGCCCCTGTTTCCCTTTAAATGGGTATTGAAAAGCATGAAATACCTAGGTATATATCTGACTTCCAATCTCCATTCTTTATTTCGACACAATTATATCCCCTTGCTAAATAGGATCAGAGAGGATCTACGAAAATGGTCCAACTTATCACACACATGGTTGGGGAAAGTGAATATAATCAAAATGAATATACTACCCCGCATCCTTTTTCTCTTTCAAATGCTCCCAATGGGAGTACCAGTGGGGTTCTTCACTATATTACAAACTCTGATTTCCAGATTTATTTGGAAGAACGGTCATTCCAGGATATCGAGAGAGCTACTATTCCGCTCCAAATGCTCAGGCGGTCTAGCACTTCCTAATTTTAAGGCATATTATCAAGCGGTTATCTTGTCCAGGTTGGCTGATTGGAAATACGCTCTTAAATCGAAACTATGGGTACAAATTGAATATTTTTTAAGTGGAGTGGATCTCTCGGTAGCCCCCTGGATACCCCGTTCTTGTAGGAACCTAGCTCGATCTACCTCGGCTCTCACTATATCCTCCTTAGATATCTGGGACGCCCTGCACAAAAAATTCTCATGGAAGTATGATTCTCCTCTATTACCTCTCCTCAACCATAAATATTTCTTACCGGGCTTATTAGACCCAGGCTTTAAATCATGGGGATCGGAAGAGCCTCTTTTATTACATCATGTCCTCCGTGACAACATACTTAAACCACTACATGTGATCCTTGCTCCTAAACCTACCACATTTCTAGATAAATGGAGATATCACCAATTACAACATTTCTTAGGATCCCTTCCTAACCCGCTTAGAGATCTGAGTGAATTAAATGTCATAGAAGAAATATTTTACCCAAAAGATCCCCCTTTACATGGAATTTCTCTATTTTACAAAGCTCTCATTGCACTTCAAAATCCCAACTTCCCACCTTTCCTGGCTAAATGGGAGTCTGACTTAGATTCCTCCCTTACAGATAATCAAAAGGATAAGATCCTCCAATTAGCCCATACTTCCTCATTGGCCTCAAAAATGTCAGAGGTCAACTATAAATTGCTTACTAGATGGCATTACACCCCAGCCAGAATACAACAAATGTTCCCCGCCAGTTCCCCATTATGCTGGAGGAACTGTGGGAACAAAGCTACTCACGCACACATCTGGTGGTTTTGCCCACTCATTCGACCTTATTGGGATGCCATCCGCAATTTAATAGTGCAGATTTCGGATGTCAATATACCCAATGACCCGTGGACTATCCTTTTTCATTCTACCAAAACCCCCATAAGAATATATAAACGTTCAATTGTTCCTCATTTACTAAACACTGCCAAAGCTTTAATTCCTACTTTATGGGGTCAACCAACAATCCCTTCTACAAAAGTTTGGCTACAAATGGTCGATAAGGTACATCTTATGGAGAGCATCACCCACGACATTAGAGGTACCTCTAAGAAACATTCTCTAACCTGGGCTTCTTGGATAAAATTTCAATCCACATCTGTTTATAAGGAACTTATAACGCAAACCCCTTAAATCTTTCGACTAAGCTTAGCCAATTACACCTCAACATTTCATTCCCTTTCAATATGTAGACATGCATGCCAGCAACAACCCCCACCCCCCCCCCCCCCCACCCCCCCTCCTACCCTCTGTTTTCTTACCTTTCCTACTTTCCATTTTCTCTTCTACTCTCTCTTCTTTCATCTAATTTTTCTTAATTTTATTTTTTCTGCTCTTGTTTATCTCTCAGTCTCTATATACCAAAGTAAGGTTTTTCCTTTTTTATATTAATTCTGTTTTGTTTCAAGTGCTCACAAAGTATTAATCCTATGCTTTTTTTTTCCTTTTTTTTTTTTTTTCTTTTGGGGTTATATTAACACTTTGTACAGCTTCTGAGCCAATTATTGGAGGGTTAGCTTATAACTACTCATTGTAATCTGTGAGTGCTGAAACTTTTGTTGTTGTGTTTTCAAGAATGCATCTATTCTGAGATATATGTATATCTTTGTTATATTTTTCTTTAATAAAAATTTATTAAACAAAAAAAAATGGTTTCCTGAAACATACAAGGACCATATTTCACAAAGTATCCCTGGACATCCAGGTCTTATGTCTTAATGTAATTCTACCTCCCCTAGTCTGCCTACTGCTTTAACCTGAGCCCCGTGAGCAGGTGTGGTGAACCCAGGGACCTGGCAATAGAAGGCAGTGTTGACTATCCCTACCATAAAGGGCCATGAATAATACTGGCTGTTGCTCGGACTCTGTACCCTGTAGGGATCCCACTTTACTCATCCACATTACAACTCATTAGTCTTAATGGACAACCTTCTGCTCCTGTCCGGCATTCCTCCAATATCTGTACACTGACATTCTCCTTCTCTTTTTTGTATTCATGCACGACTGTTCGGAGACCCGCCTGACCACTACCTGAAGAAGCAATGACAACCAAATTATTTCTTGAGACAAATGTGCCACGAATAAGACTCTCCTGAACTTTCCTTCACCATGCTGAAAAGTGCTGTCTCGCGGTCCGATCCAATTGTTACAATCATTGCACCATATTCCCAAGTTACAAAATTAGATATGCCAGGATCCCACCATCAATGTTGGAGTTCCGTTCTTCCAAGGCAGGGGGGCAATGAAACATTGCAGTACAAGCACTCATGTTTCGGATGTGAAGTCTCAAAGGCACCAGGATTGCTTTGCTGTCTCAAGTCTACCTTGATGGGTTCAAGAAAGGAAGAGGAGGCCTCAGTGGTGGTGGGGAAGGGTCGGGGCTTCTGGACTGTTGTGGATGGGTACAGGATCATTGAGGGAGGGCATAAGTTCAAGAATGAACTTCAGGGGGGACTGTGGTGGAGATTTGGGCCCTGAAGGTGATGGACTTTATTATTAATGTGACTTACAGTGATCTTTCAATGACTCTATAGTTTCAGAACATGTTTAGAATCAACAGAGACATCTTACCCTGCTGTGGAATTTTATCTGGAGTAGCTATCTGACAAAAGCCTCTCCTCTGACCAATTGGTAGCACAATAATGTAACTTCAAAGGAGGTGGGAAGGGAACAGGAATAACCTGGTCATAAAATGGTAGCTGGTAAGAGAGCACCCCACACCCATTGACTCAATGTAGCAGTTTTAGCATATGGAAGGGGGGGGATTACAAGTGTGTATATAGTGGAACACAGAGGAAAGAGACCTCTCTATACAATATATCTGTATTATCTCTTAAAGAGGGAGTCCACCTTAATCCACCTAAAAAAAAAAAATATTAAAAGCCAGCAGCTATAAATACTGCAGCTGCTGACTTTTAATAAATGGCCACTTACCTGTCCCAGGGTCCAGCGATGTCGGCAGCCGACGCCGATAGCCCGCTCGATTCTCGGCAGCTGCCGCCGCCATCCTAGGTGAGGGAATCAGGAAGTGAAGCGTTGTGGCTTCACTTCCCGGTTCCCTACTGCGCATGCGCGAGTCGCGCTGTGCATCGTAACTGGTCCCCGCTATCTCCTGGGACCTGTGTGTTTCCCAGGAGATAGCGCGGAGGGACAGGAAGAGGCATAGACTCCCATGGGAGTCTATGCCGGAAGTGGATGCAAATTACTTACCTTGATAGCATGTGTATGTCAATTGTACCCATATCTCCTTTTTGCATTACCTATCTTTGTAAACACTGGAAACACTGCATTTGTAATATCTCTATACTATATTTGGTAATCTCTGATTATTCTAACCTTTCTTTTCTGTATTAATAAATGTGATTGTTATTATTTTTACAGTTATCATTCCTTATTGATTTCATGGGTTATAGATGCAACCGCATGGGTTGATTCATATATGAATAAAAGGTTTTAATCATATATGTATCATTAAGTATATAAGTGAGGTAGGTAAAAATAGCCGTATCAGCAGTACCCCATTTTGTTACTGAGAGTGAGGTAACAGAGGTACACTGGATTGATGGAATGGGCGCAGGTTCAGCACATCCCTCCTAATGCAACATATACAGTAAGTTACAGTGTGTAGTGAAATGGGACAGCAATTTTAGGAACAACAATGTATGTTATTTTACTGCTTACAGTGAGGGCTCATCTCTTAAGTCAGGAAACTGCCTAATGTTAGATTTTTTACATAACCGCAGCCCCTGCCTGGTCCAAGGCATTGATGAGCATGCTCCATGCTAAAGGTACACCCACATGCAGGGCAAAGATGACCCTGTCCACAAGCTAGGCGTCTAACCCCTCAAATGAAAGTATGATCAAAGAAAGCACAGCAAAGGATGCTGAAAAAAATGACAAGGGCTGGAACCTGGTCTTAACGGTACACAAGGCAAGTTTTTGAGCAATGCCCTACTGGAGAAAGGCCAAAATCCTAGTTACAGAGAAAACCCATTGGTTGAAACACACATTAGGCACTATAGGCCCTCCAGGTACGAAGAAAATCTTACAAGAAGTGGATGCACGTGCCTTCAACATAGTAGGAATAACATACACCTACAACACCCCTTCTCATGGCACCCAGCTTGCAAGAGCTAGATACAAGCCAGAGACAGTTACAGAGTGGAAGATTGGGCCTTGGGATAGAGGATCATCCCAAAGAGGAAGATGTCAGGGAGCGTCAGCGACAAAGCACACCACTTCTGCATACTAGGGATGATGAGGTCCAATCCAGAGTCACGAGAATGACAAGAACTCCTTTGTGTAGTGATCGAATATAAGTTCAAATCCGGATCACCGGTATACTGGGTGATATGATGTAGAGTGGGTATGATAATTAATATTTAGGTATTATTATAATGATGATGATGTAAGTACTCTTCCGCAGCAACCCAATTCTTCCAGAGAGATGCACTTTATTGACTTCCAACACAGAACAAAGTCCAAAGTCCACAGATGACAAAAAGATCCGACAGAGTAGATATAATTCAGAAACCCATTTCCTAGGCCTGTGTCTTCCCAGCCATACACAGACAAGCCTCCCTTATACACAGACAAGCCTCACTTCCCCATACAGACAAGCCTCACTTACAAACCTATAGACTGAATGCCGTGTTATATTCACTAAATATTGAATGGCTGAGCAATTTGATTGGCCGTTCCAATTTAGGACTTTGATTTGCTTTAGTCTTTCAAACAGACAACAACCCCCAGCTGTGAACAGCTGTAGTCATAAACCACCCCAATTTGCACTCCCGCATATCAACATCAACAAGTCCCCTTTAGATATATGTAATTAGATTAGATTAACATACCACCTGAATACCCTTTGAAATGTTCAAATAGACTTGCATAAGATTAACACATCAAAGAGTCTTCAGCTGTTAAAATTCAGTTGGACAAATCAACCATTCGGTCAACATTGACTGCATGTGTACATACACACAACAATGTCCCACATAAATCGGTGAACATATTACAACATATACCCCCACTTGGGTTGGTTCTAACTACTAGAACTGACCCATAAATCAAACAACAAAAAATATCAGTATGATTTAAGGTACTGGATGCTTTACAATGGCTCATATAAAATATGAAGTTGAAACTGGTTACATCTCTCTTCGCCAGCCTCTAAAATATCCCCATGAAACAGTTATTAGATAATATAACTTTTAGACCATGACTGGAAAAGGATTTGGTAAACATCAGTGGCCCATATAGCTGTTAGGCCTTATATCACATCAAGATCTTGAATATTGCGCAAAGACGAGCTGATGTCACAGTCCATTCTTCGGTCGGACTTCATGACATCTCTCACCATCTCACTGAAAGTAAACTTGGTATGCTCTGGGAACTCCAATCCACAAGTCCAGGATTCTCTCATCTCCAGGCTCAAGCTTTTCATTTTTAAAGATGCTTTTACGCAAACACTCTACTTCCATCTTTATAGTAAGAAGAACTATCAATGTACCAGCACTCACTTTCAAGGTCAAAAGGTTTGAATATGGCAGTAAAAACTGTGCTTCAAACTATTTTCTTGCACTTGACATTCATGAGTCCATCTTTGTTGATTGCCAGTCACAATTTGCTTTTGTAATTTGCTGTAGGCCGACCCCTCATTGCCTTCAATAAAGCAGTTACTTGGATCATTCAGTCCACAATTACACTTGAACGGTATACCAACATATACATATAGATATACCCCCACACGATGGTTCAGATAGAATCAGCTTGACATCAGTGTTTATCAGATCTTCTATCCAGACAAAGCGGCAGTGGAAATTCTTGCCAGTATCTTCACCATGAAAGGTAGAAAGGTCTTTTTCATCCATATGTGTCATAGCCTTTAGCATATTATAAACAACTGAATCAACAAAGTTTCAAATCATGACTAGAGTGATGAATTTCACTCACCCCTCTTATAAATTTATGAAAACCACCCAACATACTAAAATTTATGCTATGCCAAGCCATTGTGCAGCATCTCACCTTATATGTCAAATATATTGATCAATACGCATTATGTAATATGTACCGATGTTATGAAAATTATTTTAGGTTAAAATGCTTCTCTTTGGTTTTAAGATAAAGTTCAAGAAATAAAACATAAAGAAAATAAAAAATGAAAAGCAAAAGATATCAGGAAAAGGGAGAAAAATTAAAAATTAGGGCGTTGAAGAAAAAAGAAAAGAAAAATTAAAAATTAGGGTGTTGAAGAAAAAAGAAAAAAAAAAAGGTCCATTGCTTGATGAATTTCGAGAGAGTCCATGAATACTTTATAATTCCATGTATAGTGATATATTGTCTATTCAGCGTTTCTCCCCCACTAGCCAGCAATTTCAGACTGTGCTTCTGCTATTCACATGCAAGCCTCTTCAGACGTCCCTGAAAGACAAAACTCTCCAACAAAACTAATTAGCAAGGTCTTTAAATGTTGTTTGAAGTTAAAACAAAGCATTATTTACACGTTTACAGTTTGGAGCTAATTCACCCCCACTGCTAGACAAGTGTCATCTGCATTCAAAGACAGATCTGGAGAATGTACATCTTGTACATTCATGACACCCTGTACCCCCTTCAACTGCTGTAATAATTTATCACGTTCCCCTCTCATCTTGTCATACTCAATTTTCAGGTGGTCATATTTCTGTTTTAACTGAGAAAACGGTATCCAAGTCTTGGACCTTTTCTTATTATTATTTTGTTCAGCTCTGTTTTTCATATTAATATCACCTATGTATGACCCGGTTTGTCCTCTCTGGGTGTTATCATAGGATATTATCTTCTGATCTTTATGTTCAGTATTTGTCCTAAACAATGTGGCTAAATCAATTTTGACAGCCTGCTCATTTGACTTTCTCCATAAATGGTCTGCTCTCAACAATATGTCTTTTAAATCATGAGGATTTGGGGTAACTAATAAAATATTTTGTTTGATATCTTCATGCAAAGCATCTAGAAACATACTCATATGTATCAAGCCACCACGCTCAAATGCAAGATTATTACCGACCAATAATTCCATAATAGTTGCTATCCTGTGTGACAATTCATAGGGAGATTCATTTTGCATTTGTTGGATCTTTCCATGAATAGTAACATCAGAACGTACACCATACAAAACACATAATAATTCCAGTAATATGTCCCTTGTCCTCAGAGGCTGAATACAGATTTGTTTAATTCTCATCCAAAGACCACTTCCTACAGAATGTTGCAAAACTCTTTCTAAGTCAGATGGGTTGAGATTGTACATATCTCTGACTTGCTGCACGTCACAAAACCATTTTAAAAATCTGTTTAAATCATGGTATGGAACCATTCCTATTTCTTTAAGAATTGCGTCTAATAATTTTGGTTTCAATGGCTTCATTACAAGCTGAACTTCACCTGTATTATTATTATTGTTATAAACTGTGGTAGTCACAGTGGGGGCAGCTGGTAATGAATTATCAGATTTAATATGAGGTTCTGTTTTCTGCAGATTGCTGAATCCAAGATTTGATGCATATCTGCATTCCTGAGATCTCTTCTCTAATTCCATAATTCTTAATTTTAATCTCTCATTTTCCTCTGATAATTCATCACAATGTTTAGATTTCTCAAGTAAAGCTTCTCCAATCGTAACCGCATGCAATTTTAAATTTACTGTCTCGGTGTCTGATTGGTTTTGTAACCTCTCACAAACACTGTTGCTATTATCAACTGCCTTCTGTAACTGGGTAATTTCCTCAACCTTACCATTCAAAGAACTTTCCATTGTTAAACAGCAAGATAACAAGCCCTGTATAATGCAACCTTTTCTTTTACTTTCTGAAATTTTGCTATCAAAAATATTTTTCTCTAAAAATTCCTTCATCATCGTCCATGTCTGCTTACATTTTTCTGGAATTTCATAAGGACCGCCATGGCGCTTAATACATTTTAATACCCATCTGTTAACTTTATCAGAACTGACACTGGCTTCACACTGAGTAAGCATTTTGACTATATTACTAATAGTTAAAAAAAAGGAAATATTTTACTCACCGCATTAGTTACTCCTTCAGATTCCAGTTCGGGTCTTCTGGTACACGACACAGTCCTTTTTTTGTTGTTTCCAATCTCCAGAGAATAATTCTGGGGTTCCCAACTTGTTTAAATTTGTAGATCAGACTCTCTTATGTCACAACCAGACATTAGAGTCACAGCACAGCTCTTGGTTCTTCATCAGACTTCTGTCCACCTCACAGGATTGTTGTCACCACCGACTTCTGTTACTAAGTCCGAAAATGCTCTTCTGGTCACTTGAACGGCACCAGTGTAGTGATCGAATATAAGTTCAAATCCGGATCACCGGGTATACTGGGTGATATGATGTAGAGTGGGTATGATAATTAATATTTAGGTATTATTATAATGATGATGATGTAAGTACTCTTCCGCAGCAACCCAATTCTTCCAGAGAGATGCACTTTATTGACTTCCAACACAGAACAAAGTTCAAAGTCCACAGATGACAAAAAGATCCGACAGAGTAGATATAATTCAGAAACCCATTTCCTAGGCCTGTGTCTTCCCAGCCATACACAGACAAGCCTCCCTTATACACAGACAAGCCTCACTTCCCCATACAGACAAGCCTCACTTACAAACCTATAGACTGAATGCCGTGTTATATTCACTAAATATTGAATGGCTGAGCAATTTGATTGGCCGTTCCAATTTAGGACTTTGATTTGCTTTAGTCTTTCAAACAGACAACAACCCCCAGCCGTGAACAGCTGTAGTCATAAACCACCCCAATTTGCACTCCCGCATATCAACATCAACAAGTCCCCTTTAGATATATGTAATTAGATTAGATTAACATACCACCTGAATACCCTTTGAAATGTTCAAATAGAATTGCATAAGATTAACACATCAAAGAGTCTTCAGCTGTTAAAATTCAGTTGGACAAATCAACCATTCGGTCAACATTGACTGCATGTGTACATACACACAACAATGTCCCACATAAATCGGTGAACATATTACAACACTTTGGTCTCTATCCTTCACAGTAGTCACTGAAAAAGCCTAAAAGCAAGTCAGAAAAACATACTGTAATGGTCCCATGGTGCCACATGGGCATCCATCATCCCTCATCCTCGCCACGAAGATGGATGCCTTCTCTCTGCATTGAGAGGAGATGCCAGGAGATCCACATCTGGGGTGCCCCACCGCAGACATATTCATATGGAAAACCTCCGGTGTAAGCACCACTCTCCTTTGTCCAAAATATGATGGCTGAGGTAATCTGCCTGCCAGTTTTCCAAACCCATATAAACTGCTGAGAGCAGTGACATGAATCTCTACCCACCAAAGAACATCAAGCACCTCTGCTGAACTTCTTATTCCATCCTAGTGAGGGACATAGGCCACCGCCATGGTGCCCCGCCTGGTTGTCCCCCTGTATATGCTCCAGCCAACAAGACAGACCAAACCTAAGCACCTGTAGCTCCAGGAAATTGATAGGCAACTGAGGGTTCTGTTTTTCCGGAGGTCCTGGGTTGACTGCTGACCTGTCACCCCCTCCCCCAAACAGACCTTCTGGCATGCATCATGACCACGGTACAAAGAAGAGGGACTCAGTAGAAAAGGGGGTCAAAACCACCAGAGAAGGGAAGACTTGACCGACTGTCCCACATCCCAAATCTGTCCAGTGACCAAAGGGACCTGTCCTATATAGGTAAAATTGGCTTCTGCTGAACTCATGTGAGTAACTGTACTTATGGAACTGCCTGAACAAATGGAAACCATGAGACCCAAAGCCTGCCTGCAGAAACAAAGAGAGGACCCCTGCGGGACAGTAACCACAAACCATGAAGCAACTGAAGTAATGTATAAAAAAAATGAACACATCAATGTAATGTATCTTCCTATCTATTTATTAATATCTTGTAGGTGTGGTGAACTTCTGAAAGTGCACCAAGCCCACAGAATATAATAGAAGTCTTTGGCTCAGTGCAGCCAAGCTGCAGGAAAGCCTCAGGTGCACTGTGCTGCACCTTGCAGCAGCCTAATAAAATTTTTAAAAAGTGTTCAAATATGCCGATTGCAAAACTATGATGTTTAATACATAATATACCTGTTGCTAAACTGTGATGTTTAACCACTTGAGCCCCGGACCATTATGCTGCCTAAGGACCAGAGGTCTTTTTCCAATTTGGCACTGCGTCGCTTTAACTGCTAATTGCGCGGTCATGCAATGCTGTACCTAAACGAAATTTGCGTCCTTTTCTTCCCACAAATAGAGCTTTCTTTTGATGGTATTTGATCACCTCTGCAGTTTTTATTTTTTGCGCTATAAACGGAAAAAGACCGAAAATTTTGAAAAAAAATGATATTTTCTACTTTTTGTTATAAAAAAAATCCAATAAACTAAATTTTAGTCATACATTTAGGCCAAAATGTATTCGGCCACATGTCTTTGGTAAAAAAAATGTCAATAAGCATATATTTATTGGTTTGCGCAAAAGTTATAGCGTCTACAAACTAGGGTACATTTTCTGTAATTTACACAGCTTTTAGTTTATGACTGCCTATGTCATTTCTTGAGGTGCTAAAATGGCAGGGCAGTACAAACCCCCCCCAAATGACCCCATTTTGGAAAGTAGACACCCCAAGGAAATTGCTGAGAGGCATTTTGAACCCATTGAATATTTATTTTTTTTGTCCCAAGTGATTGAATAATGACAAAAAAAAAAAAAAAAAAAAATATTTACAAAAAGTTGTCACTAAATGATATATTGCTCACACAGGCCATGGGCCTATGTGGAATTGCACCCCAAAATACATTCAGCTGCTTCTCCTGAGTATGGGGATACCACATGTGTGGGACTTTTTGGGAGCTTAGCCGCGTACGGGGCCCCGAAAACCAAGCACCGCCTTCAGGATTTCTAAGGGTGTAAATTTTTGATTTCACTCTTCACTGCCTATCACAGTTTCAGAGGCCATGGAATGCCCAGGTGGCACAAAACCCCCCCCAAATGACCCCATTTTGGAAAGTAGACACCCCAAGCTATTTGCTGAGAGGCATATTGAGTCCATGGAATATTTTATATTTTGACACAAGTTGCGGGAAAGTGACACTTTTTTTTTTTTTTTTTTTGCACAAAGTTGTCACTAAATGATATATTGCTCACACAGGGCATGGGCATATGTGGAATTGCACCCCAAAATACATTTAGCTGCTTCTCCTGAGTATGGGGATACCACATGTGTGGGACTTTTTGGGAGCCTAGCCGCGTACGGGGCCCCGAAAACCAAGCACCGCCTTCAGGATTTCCAAGGGTGAAAATTTTTGATTTCACTCTTCACTGCCTATCACAGTTTCGGAGGCCATGGAATGCCCAGGTGGCACAAACCCCCCCCCAAATGACCCCATTTTGGAAAGTAGACACCCCAAGCTATTTGCTGAGAGGCATGGTGAGTATTTTGCAGCTCTCATTTGTTTTTGAAAATGAAGAAAGACAAGAAAAAACTTTTTTTTTTTTCTTTTTTCAATTTTCAAAACTTTGTGACAAAAAGTGAGGTCTGCAAAATACTCACTATACCTCTCAGCAAATAGCTTTGGGTGTCTACTTTCCAAAATGGGGTCATTTGGGGGGGTTTTGTGCCACCTGGGCTTTCCATGGCCTCCGAAACTGTGATAGGCAGTGAAGAGTGAAATCAAAAATTCACGCCCTTAGAAAGCCTGAAGGCAGTGCTTGGTTTTCGGGGTCCCGTACGCGGCTAGGCTCCCAAAAAGTCTCACACATGTGGTATCCCCGTACTCAGGAGAAGCAGCAGAATGTATTTTGGGGTGTAATTTCACATATTCCCATGGCATGTTTGAGCAATATATCATTTAGTGACAACTTTGTGCAAAAAAAAAAAAAAAATTTGTCTCTTTCCCGCAACTTGTGTCGCAATATAAAATATTCCATGGACTCGACGTGCCTCTCAGCAAATAGCTTGGGGTGTCTACTTTCCAAAATGGGGTCATTTGGGGGGGTTTTGAACTGTCCTGGCATTTTATGCACAACATTTAGAAGCTTATGTCACACATCACCAACTCTTCTAACCACTTGAAGACAAAGCCCTTTCTGACACTCATTGTTTACATGAAAAAGTTATTTTTTTTTGCAAAAAAATTACTTTGAACCCCCAAACATTATATATTTTTTTAAAGCAAATGCCCTACAGATTAAAATGGTGGGTGTTTCATTTTTTTTTTTCACACAGTATTTGCGCAGCGATTTTTCAAACGCATTTTTTGGGGAAAAAACACACTTTTTTAAATTTTAATGCACTAAAACACACTATATTGCCCAAATGTTTGATGAAATAAAAAAGATGATCTTAGGCCGAGTACATGGGTACCAAACATGACATGCTTTAAAATTGCGCACAAACGTGCAGTGGCAACAAAATAAATACATTTTTAAAAGCCTTTAAAAGCCTTTACAGGTTACCACTTTAGATTTACAGAGGAGGTCTACTGCAAAAATTACTGCCCTCGATCTGACCTTCGCGGCGATACCTCACATGCATGGTGCAATTGCTGTTTACGTTTGACGACAGACCGCCGTTTGCGTTCGCCTTAGCTCGAGAGCAGGGGGCGACAGGGGTGCTTTTTTTTTTTTTTTTTTTTTCTTTATTATTTTTTTGCTTTTTTATTTTATTTTTAAACTGTTCCTTTCATTTTTTTTTTTTTTAATCATTTTTATTGTTATCTCGGGGAATGCAAATATCCCCTATGATAGCAATAGGTAGTGACAGGTACTCTTTTTTGAAAAAATTGGGGTCTATTAGACCCTAGATCTCTCCTCTGCCCTCAAAGCATCTGATGACACCAAGATCGGTGTGATAAAATGCTTCCCCAATTTCCCAATGGCGCTATTTACATCCGGCGAAATCTAAGTCATAAAATGATCGTAGCTTCCGGTTTCTTAGGCCATAGAGATGTTTGGAGCCACTCTGGTCTCTGATCAGCTCTATGGTCAGCTGGCTGAATCACCGGCTGCATTCTCAGGTTCCCTGTTGAGACAGGAGAGCCAGAGAAAAACACGGAAGACGGTGTTGGGGGGGGCATTCCCTCCCACGGCTTGTAAAAGCAGTCTAGAGGCTAATTAGCCACTAGGATTGCTTTTACATGAAAGCCGACCGCTGGCTGAAAAGAATGATACCAAGATGATACCTAAACCTGCAGGCATCATTCTGGTATAACCATTCAAAGTCGTGAATGGCGTACCTGAAGACAAAAAAATGGTTAACAATGGTTAACAATAAAGCACAGTAAACAGTAAAGTATAATAATTACATACCTGAAAAACAAACATGATAAAACATAATAACAATAACAATAACAATAAAACATTGCAGAATAGAATACAGTAAAAAAAGAGCAGAACAATAGAGAGAGAGAATAGAGAGAGAGAACAATAAAACGACAACTATTTTTTTTTATTTTATATATATATATATATTTTTTTTACACTTTTTTTGTAACTAACTTTTATAACTGTAACCGGTTCCAGGTTCGGGTCTCTCAAAATGCGATGGCATCTTGGGAGACCCTGTGAAAGTGTGCCTAGTCTGTGCAATGCTGTACCCTACGCTAATAACTAGTGCATGGTAGCGTTCAAAACATTCACCAATGCAAAGACCAGGATTGTCAGGACAGGAGGGACAATAATAGCGGGTGTCACGCCTATATCCGCGCTTGCTGCAGACACGACATCTTTTTGGGGGGGTTCGTTGGGTAGGGGTACTCGGGAGGACATAAAAATGCCTCTCATGCAGCCGACTGCATTTGGTTGGGGATGTGAATGGGGGAAGTACGGGCGCTGCAGAAGCGGTGTGTTCCCAATTAGGATTGGCGAATGCAGCAGGAAGGGCACTATGGGCATGACGGGCCTGTGTTTGTCTTTTTGGTGGCAGCGGGACACTACTTGTGCTTGCCACCTCACCAGCTTGAACTGCACTTATGGGACTCGCCACGTCACCAAGTGTTACTGCAGCGCTGGTTTGACTACGACCGGGGTGTACTAGGCCGCTGGTGCTTGCCAGTTCAATAAAAAGCTTCCAAAAAAACTGTTAGCGATCGCAGGGATCAGGCCTGACTCTGCGAACGCTGCAGTTATGCGTTTAGTGTTTTGTAAGTGACAGTGATCGATCGAAACTGCACTTGGGTGGGCTGGGCTGGGCCGGGCGGAGGGGCAAAACGCAGGTGCTAGCAGGTATCTGGGCTGATCCCGCTAACACTGCATTTTTGGGAACCCTAAACTGCTGGGGACGCTAGTATAGATCTGATCGGATCAGATATTGATCCGTACAGATACTATACCACTAAGGGAGGCGTATGCTGCATGCGTGGGTGTTAGCGGTACTGGCGCTAACCTGACGCTGCCTGGGGCCGGTGCTTGCTAGTTCACCAAAATGCTACCAAAAAAACTGTTAGCGATCGCAGGGATCAGGCCTGACTCTGCGAACGCTGCAGTTATGCGTTTAGTGCCTTGTAAGTGACAGTGATCGATCGATACTGCACTTGGGTGGACTGGGCTGGGCTGGGCCGGGCGGAGGGGCACAACGCAGGTGCTAGCAGGTATCTGGGCTGATCCCGGTAACACTGCGTTTTTGGGAACCCTAAACTGCTGGGGACGCTAGTATAGATCTGATCGGACCAGATATTGATCCGTTCAGATACTATACCACTAAGGGAGGTGTATGGTACGTGCGTGGGTGTCAGTGGTACTGGCGCTAATCTGGCGCAGCCTGGGGCTGGTGCTTGCCAGTTCACCAAAATGCTACCAAAAAAACTGTTAGCGATCGCAGGGATCAGGCCTGACTCTGCGAACGCTGCAGTTATGCGTTTAGTGTTTTGTAAGTGACAGTGATCGATCGATACTGCACTTGGGTGGGCCGGGCGGAGGGACAAAACGCAGGTGCTAGCAGGTATCTGGGCTGATCCCACTAACACTGCGTTTTTGGGAACCCTAAACTGCTGGGGACGCTAGTATAGATCTGATCAGATCAGATATTGATCCGTTCAGATACTATACCACTAAGGGAGGCGTATGCTGCGTGCGTGGGTGTTAGCGGTACTGGCGCTAATCTGACGCTGCCTGGGGCGACGCATATCACCGCTGGGCGACCGGGGGGCTAAACCTTTATTCGGTAATAAACGGCGGGTGCCCTGACACTATAAAAAATAAACAAACTAACCAGCGTCACCCGTAACAGTTATACGGTGATCAGTGGTGAAAGGGTTAACTAGGGGGCAATCAAGGGGTTAAAACATTTATTAGATAGTATATGGGGGTCCCTGTCGCTATAAAACGCTGACGGCGAACCTAAATATTTACCTCACTAACTAGCGTCACCAGCGACACTAATACAGCGATCAGAAAAATGATCGCTTAGCGACACTGGTGACGGGGGGTGATCAAGGGGTTAAAACTTTATTAGGGGGGGGTTAGGGGGGTATCCTAGACCTAAAGGGGGGTAACAGTAACTGTCCCAACACTGTAACTGTCACAAACTGACACCAATACAGTAATCAGAAAAAAAAAAAAACTGCTGGTGTCAGTTTGTGACGGGGGGGGGGTGATTGGGGGGGGATCGGGGGGGCGATCGGGGGGGGATCGGGGTGTTTTGTGTGCCTGGCATGTTCTACTGTGTGTGTGTGTGTTGTGCACTCACTCACTTGTCTTCTCTCCTCGGGCCGGAACGGAAATTACCGAGCCGAGGAGAGATGACATCATTTCCTTTGCTGCTGTTTAGCATACAGCAGCAAAGGAATGTTCTCATTGGCCGGCGGCGATCGCGAGGGGGGGGCCACGAACGGATGGCCTCCCCCTCATCTCCGATCGCCGTGGGAGAAAAGACGACCGCCTCGGGCACCGGGGGGGGGTTCGATCGGACCCCCCACCCGCGGAAGGCAAATCACGTACATGTACGTGATTTTGCCTGTCCGTGCCACCTTGCCGACGTAAATCAGCGTGAGGCGGTCGTCAAGTGGTTAATAAACTGACCTTTTCACTTTCTGCTGGCATTGCTGCTTGTAATGCCCCGTACATACGATCAGAAATTCCGCCAGCAAAAGTCGGATGTGAGCTTTTGGTCAGAAAGTCCAACTGTGTGTATGCTCCATCGGACTTTTGCTGGCAGAATTACAGCCAGCAAAAGATTGAGAGCAGGTTCTCAATTTTTCGGTCGGAAAAAGTTCCTATACGAAAATGCGTTCGTCTGTATGCAATTTGGACGCGCAAAAAATCACGCATGCTTGGAAACAATTCAACGCATGCTCGGAAGCATTGAACTTTATTTTCTCGGCTCGGCGAAATGTTGTACGTCACCACGTTCTTGACGGTCGAAAGTTCAGAGAATGCAAGGCAAGCTTGAGCAGAATTCCGTCGGAAAAACCATCCAAGTATGGGGCATAGAAAAGTCTATAGAGGAAGCATTGGCTTATGTGGCTCCTGATTCCTCCCCAGTCGCTTGCTTTCTCTGGCAGTGGCTACATCCACTCTGATGCTTTGGGATGCTGGGTCGGCAACCCGCGATCTGGGCATGCTGACCCACCATCCTAGAGCAGCAGGTCGCAGGCCACATCAAAGGGCTCCTTGGGCCACATATGGCCCGCAGTCCATCGGTTGAGCACCCCTGTATTGCTGTATACTAGCATGTTAGTTAATTAATAGGTTAATGTTTTAATTTAGGCAGAATATTTCATTAATTAGTGTTTTCAATTAAATAGTTTTTTTTGTTTTTTTATGCTCATAGAAAAATTATAGTCGGTACAGTACTGAAATATATCTAAAATCTTGAAATCCTTGTTTATTGACTGACATTTGTATCAAAATTTAAGCATATTGAGAGCGTCCGTATTCAGGACTAATAATTCACTGAAAATATATGGAATTGGAATCATATATAATACTGTTTATTTATGCATTAAACAAATTACATTTTTTCCCCGGTCTTTGCTTATTATAAAAATATATTTTGGGTAGTTTTATAAACAAATTACAAAATAAAGGCCTCATATGTGCTAAAAAAAGGTGTGAAAATGATTCTGGCATGCAAAACTGTTAAAAAGTTACTTTTAAATAAACTGTTACATACCAAAACTTCAACATTTGGCCTGGTCACAAAGTTCTGATGACTCTTGGGCATAAAGGGGTTACTTTTTTTAAAATTTTGGCCATAGTACGAAAAAGTACATAATTTAGACCAACAATCAACAGAACAGGAGAATGTATGTGGCTGTGGAGGCTGGAGGCTATGTTTTTAACTATGTAAGTATGCATCAAGGTCATAAGAAGATTTACAAACCACTATTTGTGTGCAGAGAATGTCAAACATGGCTTCATTACATGTGTCTACTTACTGTCCAAATACAGCATTCCTGCAATGTTTTCTTCCATTTAACAAAAAGCAATGACAATATAGATTTTGTGCTCAGTTTTTTTCAATTCCTTCTTTAAAATAGTAATATTTATGTTTCAATCAGTTTATTGAGTTTCAAGATTTGCCCCTGCAAGGCGGTGGAACATTTTGCATTGGTAACAGACTAGCAGGGGTGATAACAGTAGACTACAGTAAGCCACATTCACACCGGTGAGACTTGTCATGCGATTTGACAGTTCAAAATCGCATGACAAGTCACACCCCATTTGTGCCTATGGAACTGTTCAAATTGGTGCGACTCTGACTTGCATTGACATATCTGCATAAAATCGCACAGATGTCGGCAAGCCACACATGAAATCGCACTGACCGGTGGTTTTGAAATCACGCGGAAGTAGTGCGATTTCAAAGCAGCATTTGGTGTGAACCGTGGCTAAATGATTAACATGGACTTTTATACCTCATGTGGTTTTGCACCCAATTTAGCAGGTCACTCACACTCATTATTTTCCCGTGGAGCCATGAGGGTTTAGTGGTTTGTTGCCCTTCCACCCTCCTTTTTGATTGTTCAATTTTTCTTATTTTTTTATTGTTTAACCATATATATATATATATATATATATATATATATATATATTTATATATATATAGCACACATGTTCATGTATGTACTATACAGTACATACATCTCACATTCTTTACACACATTATTTCTTTCTTTTCAACACCTGGTAGTTTTATGTCATGTATACTAACACATAAGACACATTTTTCACAGCCATCACGGTGGTGGACCTGTTTGGATTGCACTCCATGCTCGCCATTCCATCTTGTCCTGTTTGCACTGCTGGGCAATTCGAATTCCATACCTACAGTTCCCAGGTCAGATATTTCCAAGCGACTACCATTAGGTCATGAGCATGTGATGTCTTGCAGATTTGTAAGTATGGGTCCCCTTTTGGTTGATACCCAATCTTTGCAACAACAGAATACATTGTATTATGTGTCATATATTTCTAAACTATTTCTACTTTATAGAAAATTGTGTGTGAATCAACCCCTGAGGAAGTGACGCTATGTCACAAAACGTGTTGAGTTACATATAGGGGTGGGTCGAACACCTCCCAGTTCACACCAGAACACCTCCAACATGCAAAAAGTTCTAGAGAACATGCAAACCCTATTAAAATCTATGGGACACAAACATGGAAAATCAAAAGTCCTCATTTTAAAGGCTCATATGCATGTTATTGCCATAAAAAATACATCGGGACCCGGGTACTGCCCTAGGGGACATGTATCAATGCAAAAAAAAGTTTTTAAAACAATTGTTTTTTCAGGAGCAGTGATTTTAATGATGCTTAAAGTGAAACAATAAAAATGAAATATTCCTTAAAATATTGTACCTGGGGGGTCCTCTTAGTCTGCCCGTAAAGTGGCACATCTGTGCAATGTGTAGAAGAGTGCCGCAGCAATAATGCCATTTCTAAAGGAAAAATATCTTTAAAACTTGCTCGTGGCTGTAATGTATTGCTGGATCCTGGCAATATAGATGAAAAATATATGAAAAAAAAGTGTGGGGTCCCCCCCAGTCCATACCAGGCCCATTGGGTCTGGTTTGGATTTTAAAGGGAACTCCATGCCAAAATGTAAAAAAAAAATGACGTGGGGTCCCCCCCAACTCCATACTAGACCCTTATCCCAGCATGTAGCCTAGGGCTCAGGATAGGGGGGACAAGGGCCTCTTCCCGACAACCCCGGCTGGTGGTTGTCAGGGTCTGCGGGCGGGGGGCTTATCGGAATCTGGAAGCCCCCTTTAACAAAGGGCCCCCAGATCCCAGCCCCCCCCTATAAATGGGTATCGGGTACATTGTACCCCTACCCATTCACCAAAAAAAAGTGTCAAAAAGTAAAAACCACAAATAACAGTTTTTGACAATACCTTTATTTAATAAAGAAAAAAAAAAGTGTCCCGTGATGTAAATCCATCGTCAATCACGCCGCCAGACAGACCAGAAAAATAGAAAGCTCCACCTCCATGGGAGACCTATCAGCGGCTGCTGTCTTTTCGCTTTGACAGCTCTTAAATAGGCAAGGGCGGGCCACCTGCTGATGTAACTGGATGACCCGCCACCTTTGACATCACAATGTACCCGATACCCATTCACATGGGGGGATGGGATCTGGCAGGGATCTTGTTAAAGGGGGCTTCCAGATTCCAATAAGCCCCCAGCCCACAGACCCCAACAACCACCGGCCAGGGTTGTCGGGAAGAGGCCCTTGTCCACATCAACATGGGGACAAGGTGCTTTGGGAGAACCCCAAAGCACCCTCCCCATGTTGAGTGCAAGCGGTCTGGTATGGTTCAGGGGGGGCGCTCTCTTGTCCGATCCCTTTCCTGGCCTGCCAGGCTGCATGCTCAGATAAGGGTCTGGTATGGATTTGTGGTTGGACCCGACGCCATTTTTCTTTTAATTTTGGCATGGAGTTCCCCTTAAAATTTATACCAGACCCAAAGGGGGGCACCCCATGCTGTATTATATACTCTGCACTGTATTATATATACTACATTGATTGCACTATATACTCTCCCCTTTATTATATATAGGGATAAGCTCGATGTTCGGGTCGAACACAAGTTCGACTCGAACATCGGGTGTTCATCCGTTCACTGAACAGCGAACATTATGGGGCGTTTCGCAGGAAATTTGAGTGCCGCGGAACGCCCCATAATGCACTGCGAGATTGCAGTGCATTGCTGTATCATTGGCCAAAGCATGCACCTGACCTGCATGCTTTTGCTAATCACAGCACGCCTTTGGCTAATCATGGCTCAGGGGGACTAAGTCCATGCCCCACACTATATAAGGCTGCTTACATAGCGCCCGTGTGTAGTGTTGTTGGCGTGGACAGAGAGATAGCTTGAGTTAGATTAAGCAGGCATGTTATTCAGTTAGTGGCAGCAGGGCCGATCCTAGGGTCACAGGCACCTGGGTGCAGAAATATTTCTGGCGCCCCCACATGGGCGTGGTCATTTCAGTAACTCCTCCAATTTACAAATATTTCTATGGCAACGACTCAACCACAGAGATGCTCTACCACAAAGTCTTCATTACCCTGGGATCCTTACAGGTACAATAAACAAAATACAGGAAGATAAGCAAGAGTACTTTTTTGGGACCTGGAGGGGGGCCTCTCTGATGGAGACAGAGAGCGCTTCTGTTAGAGAGTCTGTTAGAAAGAGCCCCCACAAATACTACAGACATGATACAGGAGATGGTCAGAGACTGCAGACATAGTACAGGAGACGGATCAGAGACTGCAGATATGATATAGGAGATGATCAGAGACTGCAGACATAGTACAGGAGATGGTCAGAGACTGCAGACATAATACAAGAGATGGTCAGAGACTGCAGACATAGTACAGGAGATGGTCAGAGACTGCAGACATAGTACAGGACATGGTCAGAGACGGCAGACATAGTATAGGAGATGGTCCGAGACTGCAGACATGATACAGGAGATGGTCAGAGACCGCAGGCATAGTACAGGAGATGGTCAGAGACTGCAGACATGATACAGGAGATGGTCCGAGACAGCAGACATAGTACAGAAGATGGTTTGAGACTGCAGACATAATACAAGAGATGGTCAGAGACTGCAGACATAATACAAGAGATGGTCAGAGACTGCACACATAATACAAGAGATGGTCAGAGACTGCAGACATACTACAGGAGATGGTCCGAGACTGCAGACTAAGGATGAGCTCCAGCGTGTTCGCAAGCTGCACGTGCAGAGCCCGCCAGGAAGTCGGCAATGCGCTGCGCTATTCGCAGGCAGTGAGACATTTCCCGATCTCTGCAGCCGCACATTGGGAAATGTCTCACTGCTTGTGATTAGCACTGTGCAGTGCCGAGTTCCTGGCGGGCTCTGCACGTGCAGGCTGCAAACACGCTGGAGCTCATCCTTACTGCAGACAGAGTACAGGAGATGGTCCATTAGACCCTTTTCACACTGGAGGCGTTTTTCAGGTGCTTTAGTGTTAAAAATAGAGCCTGGAAAAAGCCTTATCTGCAATCCCAGTGTGAGAGCCTGAATGCTTTCACACTGGAGCAGAGCACTGGCACAACGTCCAAAAAATTTCCTGCAAGTAGCTTCTTTGAGGTGCTTTAGGAGTGGTGTATACACCGCTCCTAAAGCGCCCTTGCCCATTGAAATCAATGGGCAGTGCCTGCAAAGCACCTCCGCAGTTGCGCCTTTGAACCCTTTAGTGGGGGTCAAATGTACCTCTAAAGCGACAGTTAAGCGCCACTAAAAGTAGCGGTGCATTACCGCCGACGCCCCTGCACTGTCAGTGTGAAAGGGCTCTTAGTACATCTCATTATACATCACATCTGTAGATGGACTACTGAGGTGCAGGAAGGGACAGGGGCTGTGTATCCTATGTAATCTATCATGCCATAAAACATCTCCTAGCAGGGGCAGCCCAGAGCACATATAAAGGTGTGCTGGGGATGCCATCCTCAGCACACAGCACACTGAACACTGAGTGTGACTCACCTCAGTTCTCTCTCCTTGCAGCCCGAGAAAGAGATGGGAGGGGGAGGCATTCCAACTGGAATTGGTAGAGACAGTGCGGGATCCCAGTGTAAGGAATTCATTCCCGCACATCAGCAGCCACTGACTAGAACCCTCGTGTCAGGAAGAGGAGCGCCCCTTCCCCCCAGCACTGCCAGGCTGGACGGGCTGCCCTACGCTCACGCTGGTGTTCTGGACAGACACTCACAAGGAAAGAAGGAGGGAGGGGAGAACTCTGGCTCTTCGGCGCCCCCACCTCTGCAGGCAAAGCACCCTGCGCACCCCGGGTAGGATCGGCGCTCGCTTGTAAATTTAGTTTTTGGCTGAGCTGTAACCTGCTCAGACTGAATGTATATCTACTTCAGCCCCGGAAGGATTTACCCCCTTCCTGACCAGAGCACTTTTTACAATTTGGCACTGCATCGCTTTAACTGCTAATTGCGCGGTCATGCAATGCTGTACCCAAACAAAATTTGCGTCCTTTTGTTCCCACAAATAGAGCTTTCTTTTGATGGGTTTTGATCACCTCTGCGGTTTTTATTTTTTGCGCTATAAACAGAAAAAGACCAAAAATTTTGAAAAAAATGATATTTTCTACTTTTTGTTATAAAAAAAATTCAATAAACTCAATTTTAGTCATACATTTAGTCCAAAATGTATTCAGCCACATGTCTTTGGTAAAAAAAAAGTCAATAAGTGTATATTTATTGGTTTGCGCAAAAGTTATAGTGTCTACAAACTAGGGTACATTTTCTGGAATTTACACAGCTTTTAGTTTCTTGAGGTGCTAAAATGGCAGGAAAGTACAAACCCTCCCCAAATTACCCCATTTTGGAAAGTAGACACCCCAAGGAAATTGCTGAGAGGCATGTTGAGCCCATTGAATATTAATTTTTTTGTCCCAAGTGATTGAATAATGACAAAAAAAAATTTTTTACAAAAGTTGTCACTAAATGATATATTGCTCACACAGGCCATGGGCATATGTGGAATTGCACCCCAAAATATATTCTGCTGATTCTCCTGAGTATGGGGATACCACATGTGTGGGACTTTTTGGTAGCCTATCTGCGTACGGGGCCCCAAAAACCAAGCACCGCCTTCAGGATTTCTAAGGGCGTAAATTTTTGATTTCACTCCTCACTACCTATCACAGATTTGAAGGCCATAAGATGCCAGGAAAGTTCAACCCCCCCCCCCCAAATGACCCCATTTTGGAAAATAGACACCCCAAGCTATTTGCTGAGAGGCATGTTGAGTCCATGGAATATTTTATATTTTGCCACAAGTTGCAGAAAAATTACAAACTTTTTTTTTTTTTTTTTTTTTTTTGCACAAAGTTGGCACTAAATGATATATTGCTCAAACATTCCATGGGCATATGTGAAATTACATCCCAACATACATTCTGCTGCTTCTCCTGAGTATGGGGATACCACATGTGTGGGACTTTTCGGGAGCCTAGCTGCGTACGGGGCCCCAAAACCAATCACCGCCTTCAGGATTTCTAAGGACGTAAATTTTTGATTTCACTCCTCACTACCTATCACAATTTCGAAGGCCATAAAATGCGAAGATGGCACAAACCCCCCCAAATGACCCCATTTTGGAAAGAAGACACCCCAAACTATTTGCTGAGAGGCATGGTGAGTATTTTGCAGCTCTCATTTGTTTTTGAAAATGAAGAAAGAAAAGAAAAATGTATTTTTTTTTCTTTTTTCAATTTTCAAAACTTTGTGACAAAAAGCAAGGTCTGCAAAATACTTACCATACCTCTCAGCAAATAGCTTGGGGTGTCTACTTTCCAAAATGGGGTCATTTGTGGGGGGTTTGTGCCATCTGGGCATTCCATGGCCACCAAAACTGTGATAGGCAGTGAGAAGTGAAATCAAAAATTTACACCCTTAGAAAGCCTGAAGGCGGTGCTTGGTTTCGGAGTCCCGTACGCGGCTAGGCTCCCAAAAAGTCTCACAAATGTGGTATCCCCGTACTCAGGAGAAGCAACAGAATGTGTTTTGGGATGTAATTCCACATATGCCCATGGCATGTTTGAGCAATATATCATTTAGTGACAACTTTGTGCAAAAAAAAAAATTGTCTTTTTCCCGCAACTTGTGTCACAATATAAAATATTCCATGGACTCGACATGCCTCTCAGCAAATAGCTTGGAGTGTCTACTTTCCAAAATGGGGTCATTTGGGGGGGTTTTGAACTGTCCTGGCATTTTATGCACAACATTTAGAAGCTTATGTCACACATCACCCACTCTTCTAACCACTTGAAGACAAAGCCCTTTCTGACACTATTTGTTTACATGAAAAAATATTTTTTTTGCAAGAAAATTACTTTGAACCCCCAAACATTATATATTTTTTAAAGCAAAGGCCCTACAGATTAAAATGGTGGGTGTTTCATTTTTTTTTTCACACAGTATTTGCGCAGCGATTTTTCAAACGCATTTTTTGGGGAAAAAATACACTTTTTTTTTTATTTTAATGCACTAAAGCACACTATATTGCTCAAATGTTTGATGAAATAAAAAAGATGATCTTAGGCTGAGTACATGGATACCAAACATGACATGCTTTAAAATTGCTTACAAACGTGCAGTGGCGACAAACTACATACATTTTTAAAAGCCTTTAATAGCCGTTACAGGTTACCACTTTAGATTTACAGAGGAGGTCTACTGCTAAAATTACTGCCCTCGATCTGACCTTCGCGGTGATACCTCACATGCATGGTGCAATTGCCGTTTACATTTGACGCCAGACCAACGCTTGCATTCGCCTTTGCGTGAGAGCAGGGGGGGGACAGGGGTGCTTTCATTTTTTTTTTAATCATTTTTATTGTTATGTCAGGGAATGTAAATATCCCCTATAATAGCAATAGGTAGTGACAGGTACTCTTTTTTGAAAAAAATGGGGTCTATTAGACCCTAGATCTCTCTTCTGCCCTCAGAGCATTTGACCACACCAAGATCAGTGTGATAAAATGCTTTCCCAATTTCCCAATGGCGCTGTTTACATCTGGCGAAATCTAAGTCATGAAATGCTTGTAGCTTCCGGTTTCTTAGGCCATAGAGATTATTGGAGCCATTCTGGTCTCTGATCAGCTCTATGGTCAGCTGGCCGAATCACCGGCTGCATTCTCAGGTTCCCTGTTGGGACAGGAGAGCCAGAGAAAAACATGGAAGATGGTGGGGGGGGACATTCCCTCCCACTGCTTGTAAAAGCAGTCTAGAGGCTAATTAGCCCCTAGGATTGCTTTTACATGAAAGCTGACTGCCGGCTGAAAAGAATGATACCAAGATAATACCTAAACCTGCAGGCATCATTCTAGTATAACCACTCAAAGTCCAGCAACATACCAGTACGTTGCTGGTCCTTGTTGGGCATATATTGTAATCTTTTTTTCATGCAGCCTTTGGGCTGAACGAAAAAAAGAGATTGATCGGTGGGTATGCCCACCATTAGAATACCTCCCTTCAACCACCCACTTCTAATGATGGGCATATATGCACCATTTATATATGCCTAAGCATGGGGGCATCCGCCCCAAAAGTTAGGAGCAAATCGCTCCTCCGCCCCTGCTGCCCCCATGCTTCGGCTTCTATCACCTCCGACAGCGATGGAGTCATGGCTTTATGTATCATGGGAGCAAACACTGTTGCTGTCAAGATAAATAAATCCGCGCTGCAGCTGAATGGCGTACCTGAAAACAAAAAAAATGTTAACAATAAAACACAGTAAACAGTAAAGTATAAAAAATTACATACCTGAAAAGCAAACAGGATAAAACATAACAATAAAACATTGCAGAATAGAATACAGTAAAAAAAAGAGCAGAACAATAGAGAGAGAATAAAGAGAGAAAGAACAATAAAACAATTATTTTTGTTTTTTTTATTTTATATTTTTTTGTTTTTTGTTTTTTTACTTTTTTTACACTTTTTTTGTAACTGTAACTTTTATAACTGTAACCAGTTCCAGGTTCGGGTCTCTCAAAATGCGATGACATCTTGGGAGACCCTGTGAAAGTGTGCCTAGTCTGTGCAATGCTGTACCCTATGCTAATACTCAACTAGTGTATGGTAGTGTTCAAAACATTCACCAATGCAAAGACCAGGATTGTCAGGACAGGAGGGACAATAATAGCGGGTGTCACGCCTACATCCGCGCTTGCTGCAGGCACGACATCTTTTTTGGGGGGTTCGTTGGGTAGGGGTACTCCGGAGGACATAAAGAAAATGCCTCTCATGCAGCAGACTGCATTTGGTTGGGGATGTGAATGGGGGAAGTACGGGTGCTGCAGAAGTGGTGGGTTCCCAATTAGGATTGGGGAATGCAGCAGGAAGGGCACTATGGGCACGACGCGCCTGTTTTTGTCTTCTTCTTGGTGGCAGCGGGACACTACTTGTGCTTGCCACCTCACCAGCTTGAACTGCACTTATGGGACTCGCCACGTCACCAAGTGTTACTGCAGTGCTGGTTTGACTACGACCGGGGTGTACTAGGCCGCTGGTGCTTGCCAGTTCACCAGAAAGAATAGCAGCGCAAGTACTGCTCTGCTCCATATGAGGGACCTGCGGTTCCTGCACCTCAACAACAGCAGAAGAAGATTGGGGTCGGGTACGCCTGACCTTGGCAGGGACCACAACTCCGTCATCAGAGCTATCTGTCATGGAGCCGCTGTCATCTACAGGATCGTATTCTGAGCCTGAATCTGACAGATGAGTGACTTCCTCTTCACTATCTGTCATGCTCAGAAACGTGTAGGCCTCTTCACTACTGTACCTTCGATTTGCCATTTTGGGCTCTAAATTTAGGTGTACAGTAGTGAGACTCACAGGTAAAAAAGCTCCTGACTGTTAGCGACTGATTCAAACGCTACCAATAAAAACTGTTAGCGATCGCAGGGATCAGGCCTGACTCTGCGAACGCTGCAGTTATGTGTTTAGTGTTTAGTAAGTGACAGTGATCGATCGATACTGCACTTGGGTGGGCTGGGCTGGGCTGGGCCGGGCGGAGGGGCAAAACACAGATGCTAGCAGGTATATGGGCTGATCCTGCTAACACTGCGTTTTTGGGAACCCTAAACCGCTGGGGACGCTAGTATAGATCTGATCAGATCAGATATTGATCCGTTCAGATACTATACCACTAAGGGAGGTGTATGCTGCGTGCGTGGGTGTTATCGGTACTGGCACTAACCTGACGCTGTCTGGGTCGACGCAAACCCTATCTGACCCTAAAACCTAACTTGTATCACCCGCCGGGTGATCAGGGGGTTAAACCTTTATTAGGTACTAAACGGCGGGTGCCCTGACACTATAAAAAATATGGAGATGTGGCTAGACTGGTTAATATAGATACAGCACCTCATCCCAGTGGGTATTAGTGATTAATCAAAAAAGGGGGACAAGGGATTATCACGGTGCCAGAGAGAGCATAGGTAAAGAGATGGGATAGCGAATATAAAAATACAAAAATACTTTATTTCACAAAATACAGATTTAAATACATAGAAGAATCTAGAAACTATGCTAGCTAGAGGTGTGTATGAAACACACTATAGTTCGGAATATGCGTGGGGTCAACGACCGTACGTAGAATATATAGGGCCGCGAGGCCTCTAAAAAACTTAAACGTTAAAAACAGGTTAAATGATGGGACCAAATCGCCTGGAGAGGACTAGAGAGACAAGCTTAGCTGGCTGGCAGGGTGATGATTACTAATCTGAAAAAGTCAACAAAATATGAGAAGGTAAGAAGTGAGCTGTAAGATCTAAAGAGAAAACAGAGTTTTTTGGGGGGTAAGAGGTAAAAATGAGAAAAAAGGCTTACCCTGTAAGGTATTAATAAGGCATATAGCTGTACAGGATCACTGCTAACATATTATATGAGAAGTCATAGATAAGGGCTTCTCTATGGCAAAAAGTCCTGGGAGAGGGTAAATAGAAACTAAGTTAAATACATAGAGAAAAGTTCTTCAAGGGTGCTGGACGGTGGAAAGCAATAGAAAGTTACTTGGCCAGTGTGTGCAGGCTTGTGCAGGTGTAGGTCGTGTCCAGCTGGATACAGGGACGGGCCGGCTTAAATATCCCCCCCACACCCGATCAGATGTTGATCAGGTGTGCGGACGCTGAGTGGAGGCGTCCGCGCGTGCACACTCGGCAGTACACCCGGGCCTACAAGGTCCATGATGCACCGCGGGCGCCAGCTCCAAAACACCCAGGTCCAGTGTAGCCAATGGGAGGTGGAAGACGCCGTCAGATGATCCGGCAGCGCAGCCCACGGTTCCCTCAGCTGTTGGAATGCAGGAGGCCGGGTGGAAGGGGCGGTGCGCTGACGCCAGGGGCGTAGAAAAAAACCCGCTGGGGGGACAGGAGGCGGAGCCTAGCAGAGCAGACATGCATTGTTAGAGCTCCACACCGCTGAGGAGAAAATAGAAGGACAAAGCGGAGCCTGCAGGCTCAAAAGGTATCCATTTGAACCTTTTTGCCCCAGGGAACAAACTGTGAAAGTTTGGGCAGGAAATATGGTACTGGGAGGAAACCGTGGCAGAAATAAAAATCACCTCACAAAGAGGTCACAGGCACTCACTGCAGCTGAAGCAGCTCCAGTCACCTCACAAGATACAGCATCAGGGCGCTCTCACAGACAGAAAATGTCACAGCAAGACTCTCCATTTGAGTCAGATACAGAACAAATCCTCTCACAAACTTCTCCACAAGCCTCCTCAGTATCCCCAGTAATATTATTACAATTTGAAAAGATGCTTCATAAGGCTTTAAAACAAACCTCAGACCAAATAACAAAAAGCCTAACCAAAGAAATAAGAGAGCTGGGAAACCGCACCGCAGCCTTAGAAATAAAAATGGATGAAATTGAAATTACAACCCAAGAAAATATAACAGAATTGGAACAATTAAAAAAAGAGAATTTAATACTTCAAACTAAGCTAGAAGATTACGAAAATAGAGCCAGACGTTCAAACTTGCGCATAAGAGGAATACCTGAAACTGTGACAGACCTGCAATCTACTATTACTGCTCTATTACAAGAACTAAAGCCAGATATCCCTATTGAACGTTTAGAACTGGACAGAGTACACAGAGCCCTCACAGCCAAAAAGAAAGATGGACCCCCACGTGATATAATCACAAAATTTCATTATTACAGAACGAAAGAACAAATACTAATTGCTGCAAGAGAAAAAAAGGAACTTAATTTTCAAGGACACAATTATCAAATTTTTGCTGACCTATCCCAACTTACTATTACTAAAAGACGATCCATGAAACCCCAACTAATGGAACTGCAACGCCACAACATTATGTATCAATGGGGCTTCTCCTTTTCAGTCAGATTTAACTACCAAGGTACAATTTACAGAAGCAGATCAGCAGATGAACTACAACAAACCATTTTAAAATTAAATCTGACAGAACCCACAAGCAGCAACACTCTCACACGCAGAAGAATGGCATCATCTTCACCTTCAGGCAGCACCCAGAAAATTTCAGAACAAAATGGGAATCATCATTCTCACAAAAGAGGCCGTTATGCCACATCATCCATGGACCAAGAAGATTCAATGGACTGACATCCTAATTCCTGATATCTCTTCATTTATTATACTAAGAGATGGTTCTCTATAAAAAACCTATATTTATAACTGAATGTAACTGCATTCTGTTAGTCACACACTGTGTGGGATCATGTTACATTCCAGTTATATTTCTTATTACTTCTGATTCATATAGCCTTAGAATATATAAGTGAAATAAGGAAATTCTTGTTCAGTTATATATTATCAGGTAATAACAATAGATTTATTACTTTTTAGGACAAATATGTTCAATAATCCAGAAGTAATGGAAGCCTTTTCTTTCTTTTCTTAAAACAAATATATTATTACCTAACTAGTTCCTAGAATTATGTTTTTGTTTATTCTAATCTGAAGCAATACAACCTCAATTTTATGAGTTAACATATCTAAACAGTTACATATGAATAAAATATGTAATTGTTTACTCTAAAAGGGTTAAAATCCCAAAATAATTCAAACTATCTTCATCAATACCAAAGTTATTAACAGTACCTTTCTAACTGAATTATTTAGCCTAGGGCAAGACTAACCATATACAACCACCCTGGAATAAATAATTTCAACAAAAACTATATTCTGCACTCCAATTAATGAAACATCATTTTGATGTCTTTTGACATAGCACTTCTCTCCTGTAAGCGGAAGATCCGTGTACCCCCCATTAGCCTTCCTCATTCTCCCAACCATATTATGTGGGAGTGTGATGAAGGCACTTATTCCCCTGAGAGAGATATTTATTCTCTTTCACGGGTAAATTGTGATTACTTGCAAAAAATAATTTATACAATGTATCATCTAATCTCATATGTTTTTTGTTTACTCTTTACTCCAGAATTCACTGGTTTCTTTTCTATCTATTCATCTCTTCAGTCCACACAGGTTGATCTGCGCATTCAGCTCTGCATAACAAAAAGTAAGTCAAAACTATTTGATCTATTGCCATGGCACCACTGAATATACTTTCCCTGAATGTTCAGGGAATAAATGTCCCTCAAAAAAGGACCAAAGCCTTCCGTACTTTCCATAACAAGAAGGCTCACATAGTATGCCTCCAAGAAACACACTTCACCAAAGATTCTACTCCAAAATATATTTCTCCTTTTTATCAACAAATTTACACGGCTTCTGCCTGTACCAAGCAAAGGGGAACTCTAATTGCGTTTCACCGATCCACACCATTCACCTTATCATCAGAAATTAAAAACCCAGAAGGTAGATACCTGATACTCATGGGTTATATAATGGATACAGCAATCACGGTGATTTCCTACTACGCTCCTAACAAACAACCTACACCATTCCTCTCACATATATTACAAGTGATTAATACACACAAAATAGGAACAGTGATAATGTGTGGGGATTCGAACCAGGTCCTCCTCCCATTTCTAGATAAATCACCTTTTACACCATCCAAAATAACCTCTAGATTACCTTTTTCTCAACTTCTTTCCAAATACAATCTGGTAGATTCATGGAGAGAAAGTAACCCAATGAAAAAGAAATTCACTTATTTCTCGCACCCTCATCAAACCTTCACCAGAATAGATCATATTTTTCTAACAATAGGAATGATACCAGAAATGATTGCATCAGATATAATTCCGATTCCGTGGTCTGACCATAATGCAGTATACACTACTATAGCCTCAGCCATACCAAAAGCGCATGACCCAACGTGGTACTTACAGGACATAATGCTCAAACACCCACTACATCAGATGGCCATTGAACAAGCTTTAAAGGAATACATATCAATTAATAATACAACAGACATCTCCCCAATAACACTGTGGGAAGCTCATAAGCCTGTCTTGCGTGGTACAATACAAAGACAAATGGCACTATTTAAACGGGAACGCAAAAATCTAGCAAAAAAACTAGAACTCAATTTTAATGCAGCCTACATATCATTTCAAGATAATCCATCTCAGAGTACAAAATCTCATCTGGAAAAATCTAGATTGGAATACGATCTATTTCTCACTGAGTCAGTTGATAAATCCCTCAAACGCTCCAAACACAATTTCTACATGAATACAAACAAACCAGGTACATATTTGGCTCGGGCATTAAATTCAACTAACAAATCTTTCAAACCAATACGTTTGAAATTATCAAAAAATGTTTACACTTGTAATCCAGTTAAAATAGTCCATAAATTTCACTCACATCTCGCAACTTTATACAAGACAAACAATTAATTTAATCCTACAGAGGCTGAATCCTTCTTCTCAAAAATAACCTTACCTGAGTTATCTCAGAATCAAAAAAGCAGTTTGGATGAGCCTATAACTATAGATGAAGTTGCTAACACCATAAAAGACCTAAAACTTAACAAAAGACCAGGCCCAGACGGCTACTCGGCTTTATACTATAAAACATTCTCAGAAATACTCTCTCCCATTCTCACTGAAACTTTTAACAAACTTCTAGATGGACATTCTTTTCGGCAAGAAACACTAATGGCAATTGTTTGTATGATCCCAAAACCCCTTTCTGATGATACTTCCTGTGTGAATTATCAGCCTATCTCTCTGTTAAACCTCGATATTAAATTATTAGCAAAAATAATAGCAAAACGCCTCAATAGCATTATAGGAAAATTAATACATAGAGATCAAGTAGGCTTCATGCCAAATAGACAGGCAGGCGATAATATACGCAGGGCAGTGTTATTGGCACATATTGCTAAAAAACAGAAAATCCCTTTATGTTTTCTATCTCTCGATATTAAGAGGGCATTTGACACAGTATCTTGGCAATATATGCAATATTCATTACAAAAATGGGGTTTTGGACCCCACTTTTTAACATGGATCAAAGCATTATATAATAAACCCAAAGCCTATATAAAATATGCTGGATACAAATCTGAAGCCTTTAATATCGAAAGAGGTACCCGACAGGGTTGCCCATTATCTCCCTTATTATTTGCCCTTATACTCGAACCCATGGCCCAATACATCAGAACAAACCAAACTATAACTGGCATTGAAGTAGGAGGTATTACACACAAATTATGTATATTTGCAGACGATATATTACTTTTTCTATCATCACCACAGGTCTCTGGTCCTAACTTAATACCAGCTCTTGATGGATTTGCAGCCCTATCCGGCCTTATGATTAATCCTAAGAAATGCCTAGTGCTTAATATTTCACTCACAAACATGGAATTGATCCCGGCTAGGGCTGCACTCCCATTCACATGGGCAGAAAAATCAATCCCATATCTTGGAATTCATTTAACAGCATCTCATTCTGACTTATTCTCAAACAATTATCCTCCTGTATTAAGACAGATCACAAATCTAATAAAACAATGGTCACAACTTCCTTTATCCTGGATAGGGAAGATTAATGCAATCAAAATGACTATTCTACCCAAATTGCTTTATCTATTCAGAGTCCTCCCTATTCCAATTCCTTCCTATTTTTTGAGAATAGTACAAAAAAGAGCAACTTCGTTTATATGGGGCTCTTCTAAACCACGTATACCTATACACACACTACATCTTCCCAAAAATAAAGGAGGCCTGGGATACCCTAATTTTACTAACTACTACAGAGCAGCACATTTGGCCAGTCTGTCCAAATACCATGCAAAACAGGAAATCCCATTATGGGTATTTATAGAGGCTTCAGAAAATGACCCTCTATTAATATCAAATTTATTATGGCTTGATCCTAAAGACCGCTTTAAAATTCATAATCCCATAACTAAACACTTCCTATCTCTCTGGGATAAACTAAAAACCAAATATCAGTTACAATCTCCACACAATCCTCTCCTTTCTTTTATCAGAAATCCGGCCTTTTATCCGGCATGGATCTACCCAAATTCTTTTAAAGCTTGGACAACATCAGGCATTCAGACACTAAATGACTTCATACCATCTAAATCATTCCTTTCATTCCCATCGCTTAGAGAAAAATATGATCTACCAAACTCTGAGATATTTAGATATCTCCAAATCAAAAATTTCTATACACCATTCCTAAAGGGGGATACACCATTATCCCAATTATCCATTTTTGAATCAATCTGTACAAAAGATCCATTTGCTAAAGGTACAATTTCATCACTTTATAATCAATTATATGGAGTAGCAAATCTCAATAGACCCTCTTACGTTCAGTGGTGGGAGGAGGACCTGGGACGAACTTTAGAAGACACGGACTGGTCTAACATATGGCTCACATCTAAGTCATCTTCACCCAACATCTTAGCACTGGAGACAAATTATAAAGTCCTAACTCGCTGGTACCTTGTACCCGCTAGAGTGGCAAAATATTCACCTAATACCTCAGCTCTTTGTTTTCGAGGATGCCCAGAAATAGGCACATATTTACACATATGGTGGACGTGCCCAGTAATCCAAACCTTCTGGAAGGAAGTCTTCGTGATTGCATCTAAAATATTTAAAAAAATAATACAACCAGATCCATATTTAACTTTACTTAATCTAAAACCGGAATGGTTAACACTCTCTCAATTCAAACTTATGATCCAACTAATAACGGCTGCAAAACAAACAGTGGCCAAGGCATGGAAATCTCCTACATTGGTACTAGCAGAAACAATTCACAGAATGAATAATACAATGTCCCATGCTAAGATGGTAGCCATCGATCAAAATCAAATTCCAAAATTTGAAAAACTTTGGCATCCTTGGATAAAACAACAGTTCCTGTCAAACTTCAATGACTCTGTCCTGTTGCCATGGTAACAGATTAAATGACTTACAGAGACACCCATTCTAAGGCTTCAAAGAGAACTAAAAAGAATAATAAACTGACGAGCGGGACAACCTTGTGGACCATACCTCTACCTTTCAACCCTTTTTCTTCTTTCTCTTTCCTTTTCTCCACCTTACGATTAAAGCTCATTATCAGAATTTATTGGCATCCTTGGATAAAACAACAGTTCCTGTCAAACTTCAATGACTCTGTCCTGTTGCCATGGTAACAGATTAAATGACTTACAGAGACACCCATTCTAAGGCTTCAAAGAGAACTAAAAAGAATAATAAACTGACGAGCGGGACAACCTTGTGGACCATACCTCTACCTTTCAACCCTTTTTCTTCTTTCTCTTTCCTTTTCTCCACCTTACGATTAAAGCTCATTATCAGAATTTATTTGACCTATATACACTCTACTTGTAAACAATATGTATAGTAGGTATAAATCATTTAAATACCTACAAAAGTAACTAAGGAAATGATATATATCTTTAATTTAGGTTTACGTGAACCCAATGTTTAATATTTGAAATTTCATGATATTTACCTATATAAACCCTACTGTAAAACAATGAGCTTACTTTATAGATCCTTGTAAACTTACTTTATGTATCTTTATACCATTGTATACTCAATAAACTTCTTTTGACAAGGAAAAAAAAACCCGCTGTTTTCTCTTTAGATCTTACAGCTCACTTCTTACCTTCTCATATTCTGTTGACTTTTTCAGATTAGTAATCATCACCCTGCCAGCCAGCTAAGCTTGTCTCTCTAGTCCTCTCCAGGCGATTTGGTCCCATCATTTAACCTGTTTTTAACGTGTAAGTTTTTTAGAGGCCTCGCGGCCCTATATATTCTATGTACGGTCGTTGACCCCACGCATATTCCGAACTATAGTGTGTTTCATACACACCTCTAGCTAGCATAGTTTCTAGATTCTTCTAACTCACAATATATTTGATTGCCAGGTCTTGCATATGCCCCCTGCAGACATAGATACGGTGCGGCTTTGTCTCTCCTCGATTGGGGTCCCCCCGACGGGCCTCCCCTGGGTGTTTGGCTTTTTAGGTATGTTCTCGGTCCTAGGGACCAGTCAGCAGGCCTCCCATTTTGTGAATCAGTCCAGCCTTGTACCCTTACATATATCAGCATTTGTATAAATGTATACTTCATGGTTTACATTTTTTGTTTGCTTATATCATGTTTTCTGTATTTTTATGTATAGATTCTTATATGCTCAAACTAGCTCTTACCATTCCCTGAGGAAGCCAATGCTTTGGCGAAACATGTAGGAAACTGAGCTCTTGCCTTGAAGGCCGCCCATCTTCGGCCCACCTATACTGCACTTTGGTCATGTATTCTATATATGTAAATCTCAGTTAACGATTTTATCATTTCCTGTATGTATTTAAATCTGTATTTTGTGAAATAAAGTATTTTTGTATTTTTATATTCGCTATCCCATCTCTTTACCTATGCTCTCTCTGGCACCGTGATAATCCCTTGTCCCCCTTTTTTGATTAATCACTATAAAAAATAAACTAACTAACTAGCATCACCCGTAACAGTTATACGGAGATCACTGGTGAAAGGGTTAACTAGGAGGCAATCAGGGGGTTAAAACCTTTTATTAGGTAGTATATGGGGGTCCCTGACGCTATAAAACGCTGACGGCGAACCTAAATACTTACCTCCCTAACTAGCATCACCTGTGACACTAATACAGCAATCAGAAAAACGATCACTTAGTGACACTGGCGAAGGGGGTTGATTAAGGGGTTAAAACTTTATTAGGGGGGTTAGGGGGGTACCCTAGACCTAAAGGGGCCTAACACTAACTGCCCTACCACTTATAACTGTCACAAAATCACACCAATGCAGTAATAAGTAAAAAAATAAATAAATAACTGCTATTGGTGTCACTGTGACGGGGGTGCAGGGGGGTGATCGGGGGTGCAGGGGGGATGATCAGGGGGTGAAAAGTGTGCCTGCATGTTCTACTGTAATATGTAGTGTTGGTGCACTTACTTGCATGTCTTCTCTCCTCTGTGCCATAACGAAAAGGCTTCCTGAGGAGAGATTACATCACTTCCTCTGCCGCTGTTTACATTACAGCAGCAGAGGAAGATTTTCATTCGTTCGGAGCGATCGCGAGGGGGTGGCCACGAATGAGTGGCCTCCCCCTCAGCATTGATCGCTCCCCTAACAATGCCGACTGTATCGGGCACCAAGGGGGCACGATGCGCCCCCCCGCCCGTAGGAGGCAAATCACGTACCAGGTACATGATTTTGCCTGCCTGTGCCATTCTACCGCAGTATATCTGCGTTAGGTGGTCGGCAAGTGGATATAGTTTACTGGATCTGTTCTGGAATTTACTTGGTTGTGCAGTTCCCACTGTTGCCAGTAGGTGTCCCTGGTACCATGGGACAGTGTGTGAATAACAACTTAGTGAAACTTTAATGAATATTCTTCTTTCAGAAAAAGCCCAGTAGGAGGTTCCTGCCACTGTGCATTCTGGGGGAGAGTATTTATGGGACAGATGCCATGTGCTAGGGATCAGTTGTTACCTTGTGGCCCTCTGGGCTGGAGGGCTGCATCACTGCAGCTGTGCAAGTGGGCCCAGAAGCTTGTCTGCGGCCTACTACCGCAGAGGTGGTCCTTAGGCTGTCTTGCCTGAATGGAAGAAGCCGTGCCAAGCTGAGGAGATCCAGGGGAGGACCCTTGCTGGAGAGAGCCAGGATGAAGGCTGGTCTCTTAGAAGGGCCTGGTGACTTATTTGGAGGACGCACCTATCTCTAACCTACCCTCACAGTACTTCCGGGTCGGCTTAAAAGTTCTGGTACCGTGAAGAAGCTGTTCTACATTTAAACTACCCTTACAGTATCGCCGGGTCGGCTTAAAGGTTCTGGTACTGGAAGCTGTTCTACAATTCAATCAAGGTAACTAACTGTCTGGCTGCTAAGTTTGTGAGAGAGACTTATCCAGGTATCCGCTGGCTGCTAAGTCCTGTGAGAGAGGCTTATCCAGACATTGTACTGTTTGTTAGGTCTGTGGCAGAGACCTACTCAGCTATACAAGATTTACTAAGAGAAAGCTGTGTGTTTGTCCTTTATTCTGAAGAGTCTGTAAGTGATCTGCTACAAAAAGGTATCTGCAACCTCCCCTCAACTTCTTTACTACTACTTCTTTCAAGTTTTTCATTAAAGCATTGAAAAATACTAAAGTGACTGGCGCCCGTATTTGTTCTCACTTCCCATTATAGCCATGGACTCAGTCCTGGGGTGAATGTAAGCCTGCTCCCGGTATCTGGAGGTGTCTCTTTGTTCCCAGTATACTCAGGGGGGCGCTACATAGATATATATATATATAGATATAGATATAGATTACACTGTATATATATATCTATATATATATATATATATATATATATATATATATATATATATATATATATATAGATATATATAGATATCTATATATATCTATATATATATAGATATATTTTATACTGGACTGTATATATATATATATATATATATATATATATATATATATATATATATATATATATATATATATATATATATATATATGTTAGGGCTGTTACTGATTAAAATTTTTGTGTTCGATTAATCGTTTTTCTTTTTTAATCGACTAATTTCGATTAATTTTAACACACATACAGATCCAACTACTTTTAGCTGATCTCATTGCATTGCAACTCTGCATTAGTCAGTGGTAAATGTGGTATACACTATATACAATCACCCGAGACTAGTTAGTTTCTACAATCCATGACCTAACTTCACAGTTCACACAAATACTTTTTAAATTCAAACTGTAGCACTGATGTAAGTATTTTTTTTTATTAAACTTTAAGAAAAACGTAGAAAGTTAGTTTAACTCTGTCCCTGTTTTGGGAGCTTTCCCTTTACTAAAAGAAGTGTGGGGGAAATGTTCCCAATGTCCACTCAGGCACCAATAAAAACCGGACAGAGGCTGATGGTATTTTGAGTCTATAAACTAGCCAGCCACCATACCTTCAGAACAGTATCCACCACCCCAGCAAGGAATTTGTACTGAACAATGCAATGATTATCAACTGAAACATAAAACTGTGTTTAGCCGAAGCACAACTTTCTTTAAAGTATATGCAAGTTGCCACCTTAAGGTAAATTAACCATAATACTTTTTTTGCTTGCCATAGCAGTAATAATTTTGAGCAGTGTTAACCTCCGTTTTATTACCTCGCTTTCTTAAAATGTAAAATACTGATTTATGCAATACTATGTAAGCCTTTTTTGATTAAAAAAAATGAAAATATGTATATGACTCCTCCCCCCTTACCTTCGTTAGCAGACGGAGGCACTTGGGGAAGGGGAGAGGAGTCCGGTGACGTCGATGTCTGTGACGTCACCGGATCTCCGACGGAACTCCCTGAAGACCCGGAAGCCGGTGGAGAGGTGAGTACCGTTCAAACGAATTTTGATCGATCAAAAAAACTAACGATTAATCGAAGAATTAATCGTTAATTTCTGCAGCCCTAATAAATAAATATATATATATATATATATATATATATATATATATATATATATATATATATATATATATATATATATTTATTAGGGCTGTTACTGATTAAAATTTTCATGTTCGATTAATCGATTTTTAAAAAATCGATTAATCGTCTAATTTCGATTAATTATAACGCACATCCAGAGCAAACTACTTTTAGCTGATCTCCTTGCATTGCAACTCTGCATTAGTCAGTGGTAAATGTGGTATACACTATATAAAATCACCCGACACTAGTTAGTTTCCACAATCCATGACTTAACACTTTTAAAAAAAAAAACTTTAAAAAAAAATTTTAAGGAGTCTTTTAATGTTAAATTTGTTTTTTTCAAACTTGCAGCTCAATTGCTTGCTATCTGGGTAATGCCTCCAATGGGTATACCAGTCCTGTTGACAACCATCTAAAATGGGAATGCCATTTCACTTCCCGTTGTGTCTCTGGGACAGGAAGTGAAATGAAAGCTCCACACTGGGATGCACAAGGCAAAGCCTAAACCGAGAGGTGTTTTCTCTCTGCATGACCTAATCTAAAGCTAAAATACAGATTCAAGCTGTATGTATACTTTAAATCACCACGATCCCTCCTCCACAATTGACCTGTCCAGTACAGACAACACACTCACCTTCATAATGCCTTCCAATGCTTGTTTATTCCCAGCAAGGGTCACGTATCATCAGCATGGGGCGTGTCCGGCCAATCATAAAACCGTCTCGCAGCCACACCTCTGCAATTCGCGGACACGCCCACTCGGGCGAAGCCTTTCAGGCCATGATTGGATTGGTCAGGCGCCTGCTGTATTCCATTACTTTACCATTGTCCAGCGTGGGCACCATCAATGACTGGGGAAGGGGGGAGGAGTCCGGTGACATTGATGTCCGTGACGTCACCGGATCTTTGACGAAACTCCCTGAAGACTCGGAAGCCGGCGGAGAGGTGAGTACCGATCAAAACAATTTTGATTGATCAAAATAATTAACGATTAATCGAGGAATTAATCGCTAATTTCCACAGCCCTAATATATATATATATATATATATATATATATATATATATATATATATATATATATATATATATATATATATATATATATATATACACACACACATACACACATACACACACACAGTATCTCAAAAAAGTGAGTACACTCCTCTCATTTTTGTAACTATTTTATTATATCTTTTCATGTGACAACACTGAAGAAATGACACTTTGCTACAATGTAAAGTAGTGAGTGTACTCAACATACAGCCATTAAAGTGGTTGTACACCCGGTACAACCACTTTTACCTACAGGTAAGCCTATATTAAGGCTTACCTGTAGGTGCTGGAAATATTACCTAAACCTCCATGATTTAGGAGATATATACAATAAACCCATGCGCTGATGTCTTTGGTGCATGCGCACTTTAGAAAGGGCAATCGTGCCAGTCATGCCGTGACTGGCGGCTCCCACGTGCATGCACAGGAGTGACGTCACGCAACTCCGGCTAGTCACAGAGCCGGAGTTCACGGCCCCGGAAGGAAGAGGGGTGAAGATGAACGCTCGCTGCTAGTGGGGACATCGGTGACATCGCAGGCTTCGTTTTCAGGTAAGTGACACATAATGGGCTACTATGCGGTGCATAGTAGTCCATTATGCTTTACCTTTGCAGGGAAATAATGAGGAAGTAAAACCCATCAGGGTTTACTTCCTCTTTAATGTGTAAACTGCTGGCAACAAAAGTGAGTACACCCCTAAGTGAAAATGTCCAAATTGGGACCAAAGTGTCAATATTTTGTGTGGGCACCATTATTTTCCAGCACTGCCTTAACCCTCTTGGGCATGGAGTTCACCAGAGCTTCACGAGTTGCACTGGAGTCCTATTCCACTCCTCCATGATGACATCACAGAGCTGAAGGATGTTAGTGACCTTGCGCTCCTTCACCCTTCATTTGAGGATGCCCCACAGATGTTTAATAGTGTTTAGGTATGTTTAGCCAGTCCATCACCTTTACCCTCAGCTTCTTTACCAAGGCAGTGGTCATCTTGGAGCTATGTTTGGGGTCGTTATAATGTTGGAATACTGCGCTGCGACCCAGTCTCCGAAGGGAGGGGATCATGCTCTGCTTCAGTATCTCACAGTAAATGTTGGCATTCATGGTTCCCGCAATGAACTGTAGCTCCCCAGTGCTGGCAGCACCCATGCAGCCCAAGACCATGACACTCCCACTACCATGCTTGACTGTAGGGAAGACACACTTGTCTTTATACTCCTCACCTGATTGCCGCCACACACGCGTGACATCATCTGAACCAAATACGTTTATCTTGCTCTCATCAGACCACAGGACATGGTTCCAGTAATCCATGTCCTTAGTCTGTTTGTCTTCAGCAAACGGTTTGTGGGCTTCTTGTGCATCATCCTTAGAAGAGGCTTCCTACATTTTAAAACCACTGAAAGTTACAGAGTCCATTTTCCCACTCTGCATACAAACAGCTGAATTGATCCAATACACCCCCAATCATTACCTCCCTTTGTTAGTTGGTCTGGGACTGGATCGGAAGGTGGTCCCCAATCTAATCTAACCCTACCCTCCATCTCCCCCCCCCCTTTTTTTTTCTCTTTCTTCCCACTCTCTCTTCTTTTTTTCCTCTCTTCTTTCCCTCCCTTTCTTTTCTTCCTTTCCTTCAGCCTTTTTTCTTTCCTTCATTTCTTCTTACCTTGAAGAGCTAGGTACCCTATCACTATTATTAGGGGATCCATTGACAAATCAGTGGTCAAGATAAATGAACAAAACATAGCCATAGTTGGACCTGAAGATACTGGTCTCAATGGCACTACGCATACCATGTAAATCTGTGACCCATAGTAGACTGTTATTAAACTATGTGCTTTGAAATACACTATGTGTATTGAAATTTCAAATCTCTTTTCAAAGATGTTGTTCTAAATTGTTCTGGATCCCATTGTAACTGTTATACTGTACGTATTGTAAACATTACTTATGTATATTCAATAAAAACTTTTGTGGAAAAAAAAAAAAAAAAACAAAAAAAACAAAGAAGAGGCTTCCTTCTGAGACAACAGCCATGCAGACCAATTTAATGCAGTATGCGGTGTATGGTCTGAGCACTGACAGGCTGGCCCCCCCATCCCTTCAACCTCTGCTGCAATGCTGGCAGCACTCCTTCGTCTATTTCCCAAAGACAAGCTCTAGATTTGACGCTGAGCACGAGCACTCAACTTCTTTGGTGGACCATGGCAAGGCCTGATCTGAGTGGAACCTGTCCTGCTAAACCGCTGCTGCAGCTCCGTTTCAGGGTCTTGGCAATCTTCTTATAGCCTAGGCCATCTTAATATAGAGCCACAATTCTTTTTTTCAGATCCTCTGAGAGTTCTTTGCCACGGGGTACCATGTTGAACTTCCAGTGACCAGTATGAGAGAGTGAGAGCGATAACACCAAATTTAACACACCTGCTCCCCATTCACACCTGAGACTTTGTAATGAGTCACGTGACAATGGGGAGGGAAAATGGCTGATTCGGCCCAGTTTGGACATTTTCACTTAGGGCTTGTGACGGACCCCCGTACTCAAGATGAGTCTGTCCTCTGTAACGCTCCTCTGTCTGGTACCACACAAGCCAAGACCCCTTAGCTTCCCCATTCACTAGTCGTAGCTCGGTGTAGGGTAAAACATCAGACAGTTTATTAGAACAAGAATACAAGTCTTATATACAGTTAAAGAGAGGTTCCTACCTCCTGCTCATATTACTCTAACAATACACCTGTAACCAGAAACATAAATTAACATGAGCTAATTAACTAATCCCTTAAAGCAGCCGATGTGACTCCCTAAACTACAATACACATTATCGTACATCTCAACACAGAACTCCTTCAGACAATTGCTGGGTTAATTAGCACAAACAACAATGGGTGAAAGACTCTTAGAAGCTGTGACAAGTCATAATAGACTAATTTACATTATAGCAGACAACAGACAGACAGGTGGCTGGAGTTGACATCAGCATCTATATTTGTTCCAGCATTATGAATCAGACACTATTTCTAATATGGCATATATAGGGTTCCCAGAGTCAGAGAGGCCCAGAACAGAAAGGACTGCAAGGAGGGATAGTGTAGGGCTGGGCATGACAGTGTGTCTAAGGGAGACACATATGGGGTTAATGTGGAAAGGAGTAATGGGAGTG